>NW_024609838.1:49980093-50463438 GCF_016920785.2 Ixodes scapularis | reverse complement strand
CTGTGCAAACGAGGCCGTTTCCCAGGGGAAACACGAGCTCTTTCCCAAAGTTAAGTTGGGCCGGAGTAAAACCCGTGGACCGGTTGATTGTTGTGCGGGTAGCGAATGCCATTTCTGCTAATTTCGCGTTCCAGTCTTTGACTCGCTCTGTATGCGATACAAGCATCTGCTTCAGGTTACGATTCACTCTTTCCGTGATATTCGCCTGTGGATGGTAGGGCGAAGTCCGTTTGTGCCGTATGCCTAGCGCCTTACACGCATCCACGAACACCTTGCTAACAAAATAAGAAGCGTTGTCTGTAATAAGCGTTGCGGCAAAGCCAAAGCGCGCGAACGTCTCGAGAAGACAGTCCCAGATTTTCCTAGAGTCTAGTTTGCGCAAAGGAAACATGTCGACCCATTTTGTGAAATGGTCAGGCATTACTAGCAAATACTGATTGCCGCGTGCACTACGGGGAAAGGGACCGACAACGCCGCAGGCAACGCACTCCCAGGGGTACTTGCTTTCGACCGACTGCATTAAGCCTGGTGGTTGGCTACCTCGGGGTTTTGCCTTCTGACAAACCGGGCAGCTACGTGCGTACCTCATCACATCCTGCCTCATATCTGGCCACGTTGCAATTTGGGACAACTTTTCCTAAGTTTTGCTCCCACTGCTCTGGCCTGCCAAGGCGGGATCATGTATATATCTTATAAATGACTTACGCATTTTACGTGGTATTACAGACCGGAATGGCGGGCCGCTAGACCCATCGTCTGCCTGGGGGATGTATCGCAGCAGGATGCCGTCGTTGCTGAGCAGGTATGAGTCCAAGTCTCTGGGATTCTCAGCGTCGGCTGAGGTTTCTTCTGCCAGCTGGTGCATCACCTTCTGACAAAGTCCATCGGACAGCTGGGCCGCTCGGAGCTCCTCTCTGCTCACCAGGGGTCCCCACCGCGACTCTGGTGTGATGGGCGCCGCATTGGCCAGTGCCACCAAGTCGGGATCCACCTGCATTTCCTGCCCGAGAAGTGGAGCACGGGACAACGCATCTGCAACGTGGTTAGCCACTCCACGCTTGTACTCGATTGTGTATTTGTAGCGCTGGAGCGAAAGGGCCCATCGCGCGAGTCGTCCTGCAGGGTTTTGAAGCCCTTTGAGCCACGAGAGAGCCATGTGGTCAGTTTGAATGCTAAACGAAGCGCCGTCAAGGTACATGTCAAACTTTTTAAGCGTAAAAATAATTGCCAGTCACTCCTTTTCGATTGTTGAGTAGTTTCGCTCCGCTCCGGTTAACGTATGACTGGCAAAAGCTACGGGACGAAGAACGCTGTCATGTTTCTGCAGAAGGACTGCTCCTAATCCGTAATCGCTTGCGTCGGTCTGCAAGACGAACGGACGATTCAAGTCGGGCAGGTTTAAACACGCGTTTTCAGTCACATCCCTTGAAAGACACGCGTATGCGGTTTGCTGCTCTTCCCCAGCACCATTTCGTTTTTTTTTTGTTTTTTTTTTGTTTTTTTTTTTGCGGAGCAATCGGTTCAGAGGTTTAGTTATCTCAGCGCATTGCGGAATAAAATCTCTATAAAACGCAATCATTCCGAGATGTGTCTGTAGGCTATTGACGTCATAAGGGGGTGGGTACTCCGTTATTGCGCGCAGCTTATCTTCATTCGGCCGCAGCGTACCGTTATCCACAACAAATCCGAGAATGTTGATTACAGGCAATGCCAACTGGACTTAATCTGGATGAATCGTAAGGCCGGTTTGACGCATTCGTTCGAGTACGATCTGAAGGTACACGAGATGCTCCTCGAATGTTCGTGAAAAAGAACACTACACTCTAAGAAAAAAGTTGGCCTCAAGGGACTAACGGCAGCATTTGGTCCTCTGAACTCCCAGTTGCTCCCCGAAAGGACTATCTGGCTCAAGCTAGGTACCGCGCGCAAAAGCTGGGGATTAACTGCGCTCGACTGGGACCAACCGATAGGCGTGCGCGAGCAAAAGCGTCCATTAGTCCCCCTCAGACAGGGTGCATCTGTATGATTTAGTCCCCGAAGGCAAACGGAATGTTCGCCAGGAGGACGGATGCTATTTCGCTTGTTTTGGGGATCGGCGAGACTTAACCCTGCCCGGCTGAATGTGTTGACAAAACTCGGACGAAACTGGCGAATTTGTTTAATGTGGCACGAACGTCGACATTACATGGTAGAGCTTCACGCGTTGTGTGAATGCGAGTGAACGAATGTGTTGACTCGACTTCACCCAACTATCTCGTCAAAAAGAATCTGTTGACATTCCACAAGTCCCATTCACGTAATTTGCCTTCGCGCAAAAAATGTGCATTTATCCAAACGCAACGCCTCCAAATACTAACACTCTTTTTCTTTTTAAAATTAAACTTAACGGTTTGCAGAAGCCACGCTTTTAACACCGGAATCTCGCAGTCAGAATAAATGGTCAATTCAATCGCTAAAACTGAGCATTCCCACCGGCGATATAAGCAGTAGCGCGATGCGACTAGATCGCATCGCAAAAAAAAATTAGATGGTCACACCGGCGTGTGCGATGAGCGAGTCCAACGCCTTCGTTGGCGAGTTGTTTCTCGAAAACTTTCGCTCCGAACGCCGTTGATTGGCTCAGACGCTCCGCGACAAGATCGCATCGGAAAAAAGTCGGGTCTAGAAGCGACTGCTCAAATCGCGTCGCTTTTTGCCCGCGATGGTCGCTTTTGCGATGAAAGTTATCGCGCTACTACATCGGATCGCCGGTGGGAACGCGCCTCCGTCTCTGCGTGACAAACCTTTCTGGGTAGTCCAATGTCGAACTCAAAATCCACAACGACACACTTGATGCACGGCACGTTCCACTTAAAGAGCACATTCAGGGGCAGTATCCAGACGCCTTCATGCCATCGTCGTCGCTGTTTCCAAAACAATCCAGATGAACAACGAAGAACGAATCACGCCCGGAACGTCACACCTGGCAGCACCCTACTAATACAAAACAAATGCAAACTAAAAAAAAAAGCCACTCGAGAAAGCTGAAAATTCTTAAGAGAGAGAGAGAGAAAAGAAAGAAAAAAAAGTGTTTGCTTGTACGTCACTCGACCGGCGTGTTGAAAGTGGCGACCTTCTCCTGTCCTTGGAGCTCTTCGGTGTCCTTGTGTAGTGAGTAGTGGGAGCGGGAAAAGAGATTATCTTCTGCGCGCACTGCCCCCTCCCTCCAATCACCTACCCCGCAATCTTTGCTCCTTGTACACGGGGGGGGGGGGGGGGGGGGGCAGATGGGGTCCGTCGGGAAAATGGGGAGTGTCTTTGCTTGAAAAGAACCTGTTTTTAGTAAGTTGAAAGTCGAAATACAGCCTTCGTCGGAGGCTGGTCGCCTTGTGTCGTCGCCGATCATGGCGGGATCCGGTTTGGATTCGCGGTACTGAAGCACTGCACTTGATATGTTCTGAAGTCACAAGTCAAGGGAACTCGATTAAGGTATGTCGAAGTGCTTCTGTTTATGGTGTATTTATTAACTGCGGCTTTAGAAAGTGTTTTATTTTGACCGCGTTCTCTAGCTAGCAAAGCGCACGTCATGCTCTATTCTTTTTGGCACCATGGTTGCTGATTTTGTTATGCAGCACAGAGACCTCGTATTCAATCGTATCAAGCGAAACGCCAGTTCTACCTATGGCTCATCTTTTTTGGTGTGTATGTTTCGCAGACACACAAATGGTCAAGCAGGATCGGTTGACCATAAACGCCTGTCCACACATGCAGCGGAGCGCTACAGGCACAGCGCTGACCTTGCGCTAAGCGCGTGCTGACGGGATCGGTCACCAGCTTTGTATCGCACCGACAAAACTCTTGCTCATGGCAGACGAAAAGTAGCTCATGACACATGAGCAGCGCTACATCAGCGCTTCGCTGCGTGTGAGAACCGGCATTAATGGAGATATTTATTCGACTGTACACTAGACTTTCGCGTTGGTGGCGGGAGATCGTGCCGTCCCTTTGAAGCATAGTTCGAGCACGCACGCGCTGGGTCTGTAATTCGCAGCGAACGGTCTACTAAAATCTAATATTGCGCTGGTCTACTGTTAACAGATCGCATGTTGGATGTGAACCATTGTATCACTTATGCAGCCTATTTGTTAATTTATTATGCATGTGTTATAATTTATACATCATACATTTGTCAAGCGATTGGGTATTTACGCTGCCCTGTTACTAATAATCCAAATTCCTCGCAAACAGGCAAGAAGCTGCCGGTGCCCCAATAAACGGTGCTGGGACCACGACCGGCTTGGACAGACGTCCCAGTGTCCAAGCCATCGTCGACGCAAGTGCACTCTTCAGAATTTGGCATTATCGTGGATTCTACCGCCCAGGAAGTTCGACTTCAGTCATCCTTGAATGCGATGTGTATCTACGAGGCAATAAAGCTACGTTTAACCTGAACTCCACAATTTCGTTTCGGAGATTTGTGGCTCGGGACCAAATGTAAATGATAAACCTTTAGTCCCAGAGGTCTGAAATCAAGGGCGCAACGTTTAGACCCAGGGGTCCAAGTGCAAGGGCCTAACAGTTGGTCCTCGGGTTCATTTGAAACGGTGTAACAGTTAGTCCCAGGGGTCCAAGTGCAAGGGCCTAACAGTTCGTCCTCGGGGTTCAATTGAAACGGTGTAACAGTTGGTCCCAGGGGACCAAGTGCAAGGGCCTAACAGTTAGTCCTCGAGGTGCATTTGAAACGGTGTAACAGTTCGTCCCAACGGTGCTAGTGCGAGGGACTAACTGACGGGGCGCAACAGTTGCTCCCGTTACAGTTGCTCCCCTAGGGGACTAATGGTGGTGGCAGCGCATTTGGTCCCCGGAGGGACTAAGTCGCGCTCCCTTTTTTCTTAGAGTGTAGTCATCCATGTACGCCATAGCAAACTCGTACTTCGCGTCACCGAGGACAACGTCCATTAGGCGTTGAAAGCTGGCGGGAGAGATAGACAAACGAAAGGGAAGGCGTGTGAATTCGAACAACCCCCTATGGCAAATGAATGCGGTCATCTTTATATCAGCCGGATAAACTTCGATTTGAAGAAATCCGCGCCTGCAATCAAGGGTTGTGAAAACAATCGCGTTTCCAAGGGCATACATTACTGAGGAAATACTAGGAAACTGGTAACTGTCTCTGACTGACACTTCATTTAGGCGCCTGTAATCAACACAAAGCCTTTTTGTGCCGTCCTTTTCTGGAGCAAGGACCACCGGGGAAGCCCACGGGCTTTTGGACTGACGTCCTGCGCCTGTGTCGATCATTTCCAATAGCGCCGAATCAAGAAGTTCGCGCTTGTGAGCACTTATGGGTCTCGGATTGCACCTCCGCGGAGGTGCATCCTTGGTTTGGATGCGGTGGGTAGGAGATCGGTTTTCCCAGGTCTTTCCGTGAACATCGGCGAGAAGGGTTCCAGCAGTTGCTGGAGCTGCTTCTGTTTGTCTTCACCGGAACACGTTTGCACGACTTTGAGCACGCTGTGGGGAAGTAAAGGCATCTGCCCGGAAAAGTTTAACGGGAACGCTTGGCCGCGAATACAATCCTGCCGTCTGGTAAACGGCGTTAATTTCGTTTCGCCACCCAACCAATATCCAGCTTGGGCGAAGTCGAGGAAAACCCGCTCCGCTGCAATAAAATCTCTACCCAGGATCATGGGCACCGGCAGTTCCGGGAGGTATACGAGCCATTGTCTTCGTTTTCTACCGTGAAAGGAAATTCGTAACCTGACTGCGGCGGCAGTATGCTGTACAGACCCCGATGCTACTTGCAATTTCACGTTTGCTGATTGAAGATGTATCTTTCTCTTGTTACATTCCGCAAATACAGCATCCCCAATAAGCGATATGTTTGCCCCAGTATCTAAAAGAGCGGCTACTGGTGTACCTAGTACATTCACAGTCATACGAGGTTCAAGAGACTTGGGTGTAGATTAGATTCTACTCAGAGCTGGGATGAGCACTGTCGGTTTCTCGTTTAGTGAGGTTGTTCCTACCCGCGTCGGCTGGTGAGAGTCCATTAGCGGCCGGCCATCTAGAGCGACCATCCTTGGTGTTGAGAACTTCAAAGCGACTCTGACGCTGGGGATCGGGCCGGCCTTTGGCTGAAAGGGAATCGCATTAGGGTCCAACTCAAATGCAGTTGCTTCGAGTAGCGTAGGACCGGGAACAGTGGAAGCTGTTCGCCCGGGGATCAGTGCAAAGGCAGACGCGCCGGGAGTCTCATGACCGAGAATGTTGTTAGCTGGCCGCCCGGGTGTCACTGCAGCAGCAGGCAAGCCGGGAGTTTCAAGACCGCGAACGGTGTGAGCTGGGCGCCCGGGTGTCGGTGTGAAAGCCGACACGCCGGGAGTCTCATGACGGGGAGTGTTGTGAGCTGGCCGCCCGGGTGTCACTGCAACAGCAGGCACACCGGGAGTCTCAAGACCGCGAACGATGTGAGCTGGGCGCCCGGGTGTCCATGCAAAATCAGACACGCCGGGAGACTCACGACGAAGAGTGTTACGAGCTGGCCGCCCGGGTGTCACTGCAACAGCAGGCACACCGGGAGTCTCAAGACCGCGAACGATGTGAGCTGGGCGCCCGGGTGTCCATGCAAAATCAGACACGCCGGGAGACTCACGACGAAGAGTGTTACGAGCTAGTCGCCCGGGTGTCACTGCAGCAGCAGGCACGCCGGGAGTCTCAAGACCGCGAACGGTGTGAGCTTTGCGCCCGGCTGTCGCTGTGAAAGGCGACACGCCGGGAGTCTCATGACGGAGAGTGTTGTGAGCTGGCCGCCCGGGTGTCACTGCAACCGCAGGCACGCCGGGAGTCTGGAGGCCGCGAACGGTGTGAGCTGGGCGCCCGGGTGTCGGTGTGAAAGCCGACACGCCGGGAGTCTCACGAGGAATAGTGAAAGTGTTATGAGCTGGCCGCCCGGTCGTCGATGCGAGATCAGACACGGCGGGAATTTCAAGACCGCGAACGGTGTGAGGTGGGTGCCCGGGTGTCGATGCGGAAGCCGACACGCCGGGAGTCTCATGACGAAAAGTGTAGTGAGCTGGCCGCTCGGTTGTCGATGCGAGAGCAGACACGCCGGGAGTCTCAGACCGCGAACGGTGTGAGCTGGCGCCCGGGTGTCCATGGAAAATCGGACACGCCGAGAGTCTCACAACGAAGAGTGAAAGTGTTATGAGCTGGCCGCCCGGTCGTCGATGGGAGATCAGACACGGCGGGAATTTCAAGACCGCGAACGGTGTGAGCTGGGCGCCCGGGTGTCAAAGCGAAGGCCGACACGCCGGGAGTCTGATGACGGAAAGTGTTGTGAGCTGGCCGCCCGGTTGTCTATGCGAGAGCAGACACGCCGGGAGTCTCAACACCGCGAACGGTGTGAGCTGGGCGCCCGGGTGTCCATGCAAAATCGGACACGCCGGGAGTCTTACAACGGAGAGTGTTATCTGGAAGAAAAAGTGGTGGAGGGCCACCGAGGGTCGATAGAAAAGCGTCTGTCTCCGGAGCCCGTGCGAGCGTCCGGGAGGCGCGAAGGCCGCTGCGGCGGCTCGATCTCGTGGATTGTGTTTTTGACGCGGCCGGCGGAGAGTAGAAATTTCTTACCACCGCCGGCCGTAGCAGTTTTCCTGTGTCTGAGGCGGCCGCTGCCGTTCGCAGCACTCCCGGTGTATGTGTCCCGGCTGGTCGCATCGAAAACAACGGGGCGTGACCCGCCCGTCGGCTTTGTGCGGTGTCCCGCTCTTTTTTCCCTCTCCCAAGCTCCGCGTTACCGGTCCAGAGGACAAGAACTCACCTTCACCAATGGAGGGGCCCGTTGCGTTGCGAATGCGTGCCTTCGTAACCGCTGCACCTCCGCGATTCGTATGCACGAGGATCTAGGGCTCGTGGTTAGTATGCACGAGGATCTGGGGTTCGGGGGACGGGCGCCTGATTGGAATCGTCTTGTTCTCTCTCGACTCTATGTGCACGTGCGTTTGCAGACCACGCAAATGATGGTTCGAGAGTCATGTTCTGCGGTGAAGGGGGTCGGTATCTTAGTTCCGCGAGGATGTCGGCCTGGATGGTTATCGCCTGCCGTGCCATCTCGTCTAAATTCGTAAAGGTACGTCCCCTGAGATGGGGATGGAAACGCGGGTGGCTCTGGCGGATGGCGCGTTGTACTTTCTCCACGTCCGGTGTCGCGGCGTCGGCGATATCGTACAGGCCCTGGAGAGCCCTTACAAAATCAATAAGTGACTCTTCCGAGTGCTGTGTGCGCGCGCGCAGCTCGTCCTTAATCCGCACGCTGTAATCCGGAGGCAGGAACTCCGTCCTAAATCATGCCTCAAAATCTGACGTACTTGTGAATTTAGTTTGTCTTTGCCTCCACAGTGCTGCACGGTCTGTCAGCTCAACCGGCAAAAGGCGGGTGAGGATGGTTTCGTCGTCAATTCCCGACGCAGCTTGGTAGCCCCGCAGTTCCGAGACGAACATCGCGACTGACTTTCTATCTGCGTACCCCGAAAAAACCGAAACGCTAAGCGAGAGCCTTAGGAAGTCCCTTGGGGGCGTGCTTCCAGCAGGAGTGAGGCTTGAGCGCATCATCTGCTCTCGTTGTAGGTTAAGAAGCATGGTCATGGCCACCCTTAGTTCTGCTAGACCACCCTCTAATGATGCACCTGGCGGGACTGAGACTGCAGGCTTAGCGTCTGGTTTTAAGTAACTGGGGGCCTTATCCGCGAGTGCACCGAGCGTCAAAAGGTAGTCCTCACTCACGTTTCTGTCGGCGTCCTCTGTAGACGGCATCATGTTGTAGTGGAGACTTCCGCTGGTCGATGAACATAGGCTTGCGAAGAAACGCCCCCTCAACTGTGTGCAAACTAAGGAACGCAAAATGACTATGTAAAAGGTAAGAACGAACCCAGTTTGCTGCCATCCTCCCAGACCAGCAGTATATCACGTCTGGGCGCCAGTGTGGGATTTCCCTTGCTCCAACCTGTCTCGGAGAATGACACAGCACACCGGTTCAACAACACGTAAATATTTAATGATCGCTATCGCCTGCGCCGCGATCCCAACAGCCGCCGCGCATCCGCTGCGACGGCCTTTTATCAGCGGCGGAGCGCCGCTCGCGTGGCCAGTTGCCCTTGGCCCCCTCGTGGTCAAGATGACCACTTATGATTGTCGGAGGAGCAGCCTGGGCCAACCGCTTAGAATCGCCAGGTTGCCCACAAGTTAGAACAAGTAGGGTGAACAAAACCACAGTAAACGCTTCGGTTGACCTGGTAGAAAGAGGGTCTCAGATGGAACTGGGGCAAAAAAAATGCATAGCCAAAGCAGGCGCACCTGAGCGGGACTCAAAAAGCGTCTGAAGACGCTCGCGCGCCCCAGCCTCTGCAGTGCTTTCTTTCATCCAGTCCACGGTGTTGGAAAATACTCTTCAGGTGAGGACAACGTACTCCTCGCGCAGTGCAGATAAAGTTCGCTTTTCACTCTTTCTCTTTCTCTCTCTCACTATGGTTACAAGCGGCGCCGGCAGATGACTCATCAACCCGTGGGCACGGCTAAAGCGGCTCGTGCCGCCTCATGCTCCCCACACGCAGAGCTCCAGCGAGGTTGTCGCTCGTGCAGAAAGACCACGGTGTACCGGGGTGTCATGGCAACGAGATAGTAGGGAATTTTAGGGAACTGTTTTTGCACGTCTGATCGATACGACGGGCCCTTCGGTACGAACTGCTCGTAGGCGAGCCTTCTGGGGCAGCGCATGCGCAGTTCGTACCGGAGGGCCCGTCGTACCGTATCGGACGTGCAAACACGTCTCCCTAAAACTCTCTGGTCTTTTTTCGCTCTCACACAGTTTCGGCGTTTGGCCGCCAGTAGTAGAAAACATGTACCAATTTGCACAGGGACCAATCACAGCGCAGTAGGGCGGGGCCCCTTCCCTCTCTCCCATCCCAGTGACCAATGTCAGGCCGTGGGCATCGATGGCCACGCCCACGGTGGTCACCGACATAGGAGGCCCTGCCCACAGGGTGTTGGGCAGAGACCAATCGGAGCTCTCCCGGGTCCCGCCCTCCGAGGTACGCGGTACAGGTGTGAGGTCACGTACATTAAAACTCAGACCTCAAACCTCGGGCCTCAAACCTCAAACCTCAGACCTCAAACCACATGCGTGTTTGACCAGGTGTGGTCATCATGTGATAACAATCACGTGATGTCACTGGGTCCGAGCTTCGTCCGACAGAGGGCGCTATAGGACTTGATTTGTGTGGGGATTTAGAAACGGAAGTAAAGAGAAAATGACACTTTTATAACATGTCGCCGAGAGGCATCCAGTTTGATCAATGCGAAAATTCAGAGAAAGGGTGAGGAATGGATGAGTAATGTAAACAAGAAAGATAGAAACGCAGCTAAGAAGTTTTGGGAGCACTTGAACTCACTCGGTGAAACGACGCAAGCTAGACAGAGGTTCATACTCTCGCGTCAGGGAGATCAATTAGAGGGAGATAATGCGATACGATATATATGAGCTGTGATGGAGGAGAAATTTAGGGAGCGGGTACATGTGGAAGATAGGAGAACCGAGGGAATAGCAGTCTAGCTTGTGAAATCGCGGATTTTGGACAAAGAGAATGGGAAAGGCGGAACGAAGAGTCCCTACTGGCACATCGATAGGCACAGATGGGATCCCAATCAAGCTGGTGAAGAATTTGGGTCCTAAATCTAAGGCAAAACTAAGGGAAGTAGTGAGCACTATGATAAACAAAAGATATATTCCAGATGAATGGAGGCTGAGTAGGATGAGTATGATATATAAGGGAAAGGGAGATAAGTCTTATATTAGGAATTATCATCTCATAACCATGACACCAGTTATTTACAGGTTGGTAATGCAGATTATAAAGAACAGACTGGAGGAGTAAGTAGATGGCGAGGGCATACTGGGCGAGTTACAGAACCGATTTCGGAAACAAAGAAGGTTGGAGGACCATATATTTTCTCTAAAACAGTGTATAGAAATAGCGCAAAAACAAAACAGAGAGCTCTGGCTGGCATTTCCGGATATCAAGGGTGCCTCTGCCAATGTGAACCAAAGGAACCTGTGGGACATAGTGGAGAGCTTAAACCTAGATGAAGGACTAACAGCCCTATTAAGGAACATTTACAAAGATAATTAGGTGATTATGACATGGAAAGGATAGGCGGCGGGGAAAATAGAGATAAGACGAGGCCTTAGGCAGGGGTGCCCGTTATCGCCTTTGCTGTTTATATTGTATCTGAGAGGATTGAAAGATAGACTAGAGAAGAGTGGTCCTCGATTCGACCTTTCGTACAGTAAGCTAGGCCAAAAAATTCAGCAATCCTTATCGGGATTGATGTATGCGGATGATATTGTACTAATGGTTAACAACAGGACGGAGTTGCAGGAATTAATGAGCATCTGTGGTAAGGAAGGAGAGGAATTAGGTTTTGAATTCAGTAGTGAAAAATCAGCAGTCGTGATTTTTAACAATGATGAATTTGAGAGGCTGAAAATACAGAATATTACAGCTGAGAGAGCTAGTAAATACAAGTATCTAGGAGTATGGATATGTGACGGTGCAGAATATCTCAGTAAGCATGAAAAGTATAGACTAGGTAAGGGCAACAGAAATGCAGCTGTAATGAAAAATAGAGCACTTTATTATTACAACAGGTATGAGGTGGTGAGAGAGATTTGGAAAGGGGTCATGGTCCCTGGCTTGACTTTTGGAAACGCAGTGCTATGCATGAACTCCGAAGTGCATGCAAGACGAACTAAAACAGCGCGGAGTAGGTAGGCTGGCTTTGGGTGCACATTCCAAAACGCCAAACCAGGGAGTACAAGGAGACATGGGATGGGCGTCTTTTGAAAGCAGGAAAGCGGTGACCAAGATAAAATGTGTGTATCGGTTGAAGCAAATGGTTGGGGACCAATGGGCACGAAAGTTTTTTTGCTATTTGTACACGAGGAGTATAGACGCAAAGTGGAGACAGCGCACTAGGAAATTGACAGGAAAGTTTTTAGGCTATAGTGGAGATACGGAAGAGCAGGTCTCAGTTAAGAAGAAAGTTAAAGCCACAGAAAGAGATCGGTTGCTAGACGGAATGCAGACAAAGAGGGCTCCGGAAAGCTATAGATTAAACAAAACAGTTATTGCCAAAGAAAGCATTTCTGACGATTCTAGGGGAAGCTCATTGTTTTTTGAGGCGAGGACGGGTGTTCTGCGAACCAGAACATACAGAGCGAGGTACCAGGGAATGGATACAGTGTGCACTGCTTGTGAAGAGGAGGACGAGACGGCTGAGCACTTGATACTCTACAGTAAAGGGCTTCACCCTATGCCTACCGAAGACAACATGGATTTAATAAAGTAATTGGGTTCTAGAGACAGCGAAGGGAGAGTGGATTTCAAGACTGTAGAGATTGCCAAGCAAAGATTAAGTGAATGGTGGCAGAAAGCGAGGAAAACTAGGTATTTTCTTATTAACTGATGGCAAGGGGGTTTTATAGCCCCCCTTTCTTTGCAGTGCGGAGTGAATTTAGATTTCACATTTAAATATTTTAAGCTTAAATGGTGAAACAAAATGGCTAGGTAGCAGAAGCTACCACCCGATCCAAAGGGCTCAGCCGCGTTCATCTATCCATCCATCCATGCGGCTCTCAGGGCGGCTCACGTGTGATGTCCAGGGTTGGAGCTGCGTCCGACAGAGGACACTCACCTGATGTCGCACAGGGTTTGTGCTGCATCCGAAAGAGGGCGCTGCGCTGCGGTCGCATGACGGTCACGTGATATTATTTGAATCGCTGCGCGGTAAATGCATTTTAGTCTCTAAAAAAGGCTCCGCGGCCGGCTGGGAATCGACCTCCCAACCTTGCGCTCTGCAGCTCGACACCCTACACCCTACGAGCACATTGCTTCCGAAACCGCATAACTCGTCTTAGTTGTCCGTGTGTGTGCGATTCAGATCACGTGTTTTCCTGCCACTTGGCTTTTGTAATGCGGCTAAAAAACAGGATGCGTCATTGCCAAAGGTCATGTGACGATGGTCGTGTGACGTAATGCATCGCTGGGCGCTAACGTTGCTCGTCTTCCTATCACGTGATATCGAGCGCGCGATTCAAGTGCTGTTCGCGGCCTCGTAGCCTCGTGGCGCCCCCATTACTGTCACATGTTCAAAGCCCAGGAGTGCGGAGCCAAACCCGATCCGACCAATCACAGCGCAGCAGGGCGGGCCAAGCCCAATCCGATCAATCACAGAGCAGTAAGGCGGGGCTCCTTCCCTCGCTCCCATGCCAGTGAGCAATGACAGGCCGTTGGCATGCATGGCCCCGCCCACAGGGCATTAGCCACTAACCAATCGGAGCTCATCGAGGTCCCGCCCTCGAGTCACGTACGCGGTATAGGCGTGAGGTCACGTACGCGGCGCGTGCCACGTACGCGACACTTAGCCTGTAATCACCAGGTGATACAGCCGATGTTATCAGTCACGTACGCGGAGCGTGTCAAAAGCTTCGGCAAGACACGTATCAGAGATGTCGTCACCACGGCTCCCATCACGTGATGTTAACCACGTGATTTTTCCCGGGTTCGAGTTGCGTCCGACGGAGGGCGCTCACATGATGTCGCACATAAGGCCCCTGTATTAGTCCCGAGAAGTTCTAGTGGCGCCCCCTTACGGCAAACCGGGGTGACGTCACGGCGAGGAGAGAATTTTTCCCCTACTCGCCCCGCTCGCCATGTGGAGGCTGTGACGACGCTAGCTGTCGGCGCGCTCCTTTCTATTTATTTTTTTTGCGTGTTTTTCGTAGGAACTGCAAATTTTTATGTGTCTTTATTGATTTATGGGCTGTAGCTACAGGCGAAACTTAAACCAACATTTTAAGCATCGTTGACAGGGTAGGCAACGCATGAATCGGAGCTGGTATATGAAAATAAAGAAATACGGCCACAATTGCAGGAGCATCACTATAGATTTACATCTCGCACAATAAATGCTGCTGATGGTCTGAATGAATTGGCAGGTTATGTATACTATTTGTTTGTATCTGTTTTTATAAAAGATCGCCGAAGCAGAAAAGCTGCATACTGCTCGAGCAACATGCTAAATACTGTCTGGGCCATGGGGAGAGAATCACAAGTAAGACAGCCCAGGTGCAGGGGCAAAGTAAAAAAAGAAACATTTATTATATACATTGCTCGCATTTGACCTTTGCTGGATTCGGAGAGTATTTCAATGGACTACACGGGTGATTTCTGTGGATTTGTTTATATCAACCCTCAAGTAATGTATTACAAACGTAAGCGAAGGTGGCTAGCTCGTTATTAGTTCCTTAAGCCTTAAAATTAGGGTTTTACTTAAATCGAATTTTTCTGAGCTAAAATACCAGAAGCTTTTTTCACGCAGACTGTCGCCCTTCACACGATCTACATTTTCTGCTACTAGTGCTGCATCTGCCACTGGACAGCCGTTCGAATGCTTGCTGTTCCTCCTGTTTTCCTCTGCTGTCAGAGAATCCATCTGTAGGGAGTTTGGAGGCTGAGGAAGCTTTTGGGGGCCGCCTGCAGCAGTGTCTCTTTTAATTGGAAATGACAATTCAGACTAAACGGTGTATTTTCCGAATACTCGAGGCTGGGATAAAAATGTTTAAAAAAATTATAAACATTCCAAATTACGGCACTTGCTGTGCATATTTTGGGTAGTTCAATACATATCATACAGGGAACTGGAGGCAATTCGGCCGTCTTTGCTGCTACCATACAAACTAATTTCCAATAATTGTGCATCGTCTAAGAAATATGTTTGTCTACGTGTATAAACTATATAATTAATTCACGAAGAAGCTACATTTATGTAAAACAACCCTGTTCCACGAGCACTTCAAAGATAATCAGACAAAGGGCCTTTAAAACATCTGCGAACCAGCGCATGCAGAGCGGCAGCGCAAAGTCGGGGTCACGAGCTAATTTGCCGAACACCCAAAGGCCCATGATATAAATGCCACTTCAAATGCCTTGAAAGCGGGATGTTATATAGTCCTAAATCATGAACATACGCGGAACAAAATTCCAGCGTGTGAAACACTTGCGCCACCGCTTCACCGATCCATCGCAAAACTGCCGTGTGTCGTGTGGACGGCCGGGGAGGTTCATCGGCGGAATTGCCTCCGCCGATAGCTTTCGCGATTTGTAACCCAATTTTAAAGGTAAAAGGGACGAGCAGGCTTATAAAATGTACGGAAGCACGTCAATATCGGCCTAACTCAGGGTCTTGTACAGGGGGTAAACGAAGTCCAGCCCCTCGAAGAGCATGCGGCACACAACGCCAAACCGGGAAACCGGTGCTGGGAAGCGAGCCGATGCGAGATCGCGGAGCGGAGTCATCGCCCTGACGTCACGGTACACTTCACCCAATCAGGGCGCGGCGACCGCAGCGAAGCTTTTGTTCGTTCTCGGGGCTAATACGGAAAGGTAGCGCATTTCCTCCTCTCCCCTCGTTGTCCTCCTTTCCATCGAGGGCAATCCTTTTCGCCCAATGTCCGCGCCATGCCCCCCGCCGCCATGTCTGAGCGGGGCCCACAAGGCGCGTGACTGCGCCCGCCTGTCTGCCTGGCACAACCGGGTGCCGGGCCGAACATGTTATTGCATACGGCGGACTAGAGATATCTTTTTTTTTTTCAGATATGAAAACAGTGTTGTTTTTTAACGTGAAGATTCTCGCGTTCGTGCACCTTTATTGGACTTATAAAGCGCGGGAAGACGTCTCTATCGGCAAATATAATAGTACGAGCAGAGTTGGCATCGCTCGGGCGTAAAGACGAAGAATTTCTCTAATTACGCTAAACACAAACGATTAAAAAAAAAAAATGTAGTCGAGAATTTTAGAACATCGGCATGCACTGCGAAAATATATTTCTTTTACCCGTTTACAGCAGCAAAAGCTGAGAGCAGGCACACGATAGAATGCACCTCTCCCTGAGTGTAGATAGAGTTTCGTGGGGAAGGACTGCGTTGCTTGCGGGAGCTCGTGCCGTCGCTTTGAGCATGAATTGGCCGCGCGCCCGCAAGGCTCGCAGTCCTTAACGTACGCTCTATTAAAACTTTTTAGCATCTTGAACGAAGTGCATTTGGAGAATCGGCATCGATCGAGTTAGGCAAATAAATGACACAACAACGCGTGTAAAACAGGACTTTTCGGCAATGTTTAGCATCACCGATACTTTTGTCTATCCAGCAGCTTGGTTTACTTCATACACATGTTATAAGCTTCGAATACTACCTGCAACTGTGAACATTCGCGCGGAGGAATATGCGACGTCTGCCTATTTACGCGCCTCGAGCATATAACTACCCATCAATACACTCACTTGTATCCCCTCCGTTAAAATGAAAAAAAAAAAATAGCGCGTGCTCGCGGTTGCTTTGCCAGCACGTTTCTCATTTATCACATATATTAGTGTTTTGACGTACGCACGCGCAAGGTACACACTTTAGTTCACTCTCAAAGCGTACAAGCTTTGCCGCACACCCGCGGGCGTACCTTACTGCGTGAGTTACAAAACGAGGACAGAGATCCTTCATCAAAGCTTTCTAAATACAAGAGCCATTTTTATTGTCACAAAAGTACAAATCACCTACAAATATGAAGACAAGAAAATATGTATTGCTACAATGCAAAATATTGCACATTCGGAAGAGGTCGGTGTGAAAAAATGGAAGAATTAATCTGCATATGGCTTGAGTTTCTTGAGGCCAGTCTTTGCCAAGATCACTGGCAGAAACTGATCGTTCATGAAGTGATCCTGAAAAATAAATGTAGCATCGCATATTTTTAGTTGCCATTTGTGAAGCACCCATCGCGGAGATTGGTTGCACAAACAATATCACGAGGTGCTCGATCGTTGGTGACTCTCCTTCCACTGACGCAAGATGCACGCGGTAACACTACAACCTTCTTTATTTTAGTGGCGCCCTAGTCTCTCACGCATCATTCTCAACTCGGGCGACTCAATGCAAGTGAGCTAAGAGCGAGCGAGTCGGTTTTCAGTATCAAATACGCGGTAAAAGACGTCTCAAAGTCCTTCGTGCCGGTAATATAGTTCCGTGTTCGTCTCGTCTCATGATCGTACTAGGTGATCATCATCGGCGAGACCGAAAGAGACAGGTAATACAATTCAGAGTTTGACAATGATTTACCTCGCAAAGTCTCCCTCGGAGGCACTCGAAACTTTTCAGACCGATCCGATAGAGCCATTGTCTTCGCCGTTAAGGATTTTCCTTTCCCGTCGGGACGGCAAAAAAGCTTCTTTCCTTTTGCAATGCTGTTTGTGCATTCTACAGCGCAGCATGATGGCATCGCGTTGCCACCGAGGTTGTGGTAAAATATATATATAAAAAAAAACCTACGGTCGGGCCGCGAACAACGGAGTCACCGCTACGCCTCGCCCAATGATGGCGTTGGTTTCGAGCAGACGACGGAATCGCGCGGGATTATGGGAAGGCAACGGTCATGTGTCGCGCCAGATCCATTTGAAGTGAGGGGAAAGAGAACATTTGAGAGGGAAAGGGCATCGGCGAGGAGAAATTTCTCTCCCCAATTCAGACAATGGTTTGGGCTACCTAGGGGCCTTTCGCACAGGGTTCGTGTTTTCCCCGGGTTGGAGTTGCGTCCGACAGAGGGAGCTCACGGGATGTCACACATAAGGTCCCTCTATACACCAACTCAACTCTCCTACGTCACACCGCGGTGGTGGCGCGCCGGACGCACTTCCGGTCTGGGGCGGTGGGCAGAAGTCGCCGTGCCAGACATGCATTCCTGTGTTCCTTCGGAAGATACGAGACAAAAAACCTGCCTTCTCGTCAAAATGCTGCGACGGGGGCTGTACCAAGAGAGTCTGGAAAGGTTTGAAGATCAGTTTTCATGTGTTTTTGCCCCCTCCGTTCGTCCGAGAACGTGGATAGTAGCTGTGAAAAGGGCAAACCAGACGCTGTCGAACTACGATTGCGTGTGCGAGCAACACTTTGTGGTCGCCAAATGTATTTGCTTTGCTCCAACATGAACGAGAGAAAACCGCCAAGTTGTCCGGACCACCCACGGGCTCAGTGCGTCTTCAAATTCACACGGCCGCCTGATCGTTCGAACTTTCGTCTGCTCTTTCAAACTTGTCTGCTTTTTGTCGTCTGCTCGTTCAAACAAAAGCGGCCCGTAGACCAAACTTTGACGCGGTGATTGCAATAAGAAGTAATTGCAGGCCTGAAAAGACTTAAGTAGGCTCGGTGTAAACAGTAGATACAAGATGTTGATCATTGGTACCGGTGGCCATCACCGACTTGTTACGCTTGGTCTGTTCCCGCTTCCGATTTTCAGTATCGACGTCGATCATCGCCGCTACATTCTACACTTTTGCAGCACGAGCGACGTCGTGACCGAAAATAGCTAGAAGAATATCATCATGGTTTTGGTGTCCATTCTGCGGCGTTCATGCGAATGAATCGCCGCACGTCAAATTATTTACAAAAAGTTTAGCGGCGTAACGAGCCTTGATAATTTCGCTCAGGCGATTAAAGTGGTAAGACATTGCGATGACGACGTAGACTCGACAATTCCAACGCGAAAAAGAGTATGCAGACTCACACAGACGCCGACAACGTGACATTCGAATGGTTTGTTGACGCGGGACGCGGTGCTTCTTGCCCGTACTCCATTGCGCATGCGTTCGAACTGTCGTCTGCTTTTTCAAACTTGGCTGCTTTTTGTCGTCAGCTCGTTCAAACGACAGCGGCCCGTAAACAAAACGTTGACCCGGTAATTGCGATGAGGACTAATTGCAGGCCTCAAAACACTTTTGAAGGTTGGTTTGGGTAAGTAGGCTAAGTGTAAACAGATACAAGAAGATGTTGATCATTGTTACCAGTGGCCATCACCGACTTGTAATGCCCGATTCTACTTGCGGTTTTCAGTATCGACGTCCACCATCTTAGCTACGGTCCACACTTTTGCAGTCCGAGCGACGTCGCGACTGAAAATAGCGAGCAGAATCTCATCGTGGGAGTCAGGCTTTAGCGCCCATTCTGCGGCGTCCACGTGAAATAAATCGCCGCACGACACATTATTCACGCAAAGTATTGCCTCGTTAGTTTTGCTGAAGCCGCTCAAGTAGTCAGACATTGTTAGCAAGACGTAAAATCAACGATTCCAACGCGAAAAAGAGCACGGGGACTCCCACCGACGCCGGCAACAACGCAATTCAATGGTTTGTTTATGGGCGACGGCGGGTTTCTTGCCCACCATCCACCGCGCATGCGCGGCGCCGGTGGCGTCCGCTAGGGGCGCTCCGGCTTGTTTGTAAACATGAGTTGGTGTATACTGGAAAGGTAGCGCCATCTCACCTCCTCACCCTTTACGTTTCTCTCTTTCTCTCCTTTTGGCGCCGCCCGCGTCGCCTAGGGGGTACCTAGAAGGAGAACTGCCAGACGACGGCCCTGTCCTCTCCGCGCATTCAGAGAGCACAATCCTTCGCGTTGCGTATTTGAAAGTGCAGGTTTCTGATACATTCTCACATTGCATAGTGACAAGCAAGTGTTAAACACCAAGAAAGAATGAGTTAAACGTGACGGCAGCGTTTTCAACCTGCGAATAAAGCTCACAGAACTGAGTACATAAAAAATAGAACACAGCTTTATTTCCACGAGTAACAATGCAACGATATGGTTCTCACGAGTGTGGTAAGCACCGTCATTATCAGTGATTAAATACGTAAAAAAGCCTTCATAATATTCGGCCCCACATAATCGCGAGAATTTCTAGATCCTACAGTCTTCCACAAGCTTAACGACTACAAGCGCGAATTGCGATTGCTGCTGCCTCCGCGCTAAAAGAGCTTGAAACAATAAACATGCATGAGCTATCGAGGACGCCGGACTATTGCGATCATTACTGTCGACCTGGTCTCGACCGGGGCCTTCCGAAATTCGGGTGACTGCATGTATAGCAGGGCTAGTTTGTCACTCGTCGCTCTTCAAATTCGTTTTCTTTTTTTTTCTTCATTTTTTGAGGGGGGTTGGGGGGGAGGGGGGTACGGTTGACGTTGATGCAGTGCTACTGTACTCCGATCTGTGAAGCCCTTCTGTACTTACGAATCGGTGGTGTCGGCTGACCATACTACTGCAATACCGTTGGAAACTAGTGTTCTTTCGGTTGTACCGTAACTTCAAGCACTTTTTTTAGGTTTAATTAATTTTACAGTTATTTGCCATAAATAAACACAAGCTGCACAAGCTATGTAAAAAAAAAAGATCGTGACACATTATTCACATGATGTATTACATAACATCACATTTGGAAAGTTTTGCCTCCTTTATATTTAGCAAAAGTAAAAATATCCAACTTTGGTTTTGGTCATTACCAGAGTGGGGAAAAAATTTGCAGAGAAAAGGCAACTGACTCGAGATCAAAATATGTGGCATATATTTATTTTCAAATTACCACAGACTACCATAGCCAAGACAGGAGCGAATGGAAGCACTTACACCAAGGAGGTTAGAAGTACTAGGAGGGGGCACGTTGTAATATTGGTGAAGCCTAGTCATAAAAGGTTTAAGCGATGTTGTGGCCATTGTGAACGCAGATCTCTCTGGCTATTGGTGCGCGTGACATGTCACGTGTGAGATGGATGGTTGATTGTAGAAGGACTCATTGCAGGCTTGCGCGCGCTCCGTCCGGTAGGTTTTATCAGATCGAAGGCTAGACTGTGGTGTATTCTAGTACCCCATAGATAGATGAAGACTAGCTACGGTCACGTGATGTGGTCACGTTGGCGTGATGAGGAGAGTAACGAGGAAAATGAGAAAGAGGCGAGGCGTCAAGAGAGCATGGCTTGTGGAGGCTACACGGCTGTCGTCATGCCCTCTCCTACGCTTCTATCCTCCTTGATTTATACACATGCTCAGATACAATTTTACAACAAAGACAATAGATCAACAATTATTAAAAGGAGTCAATACACAAATCTAACAGGCAAAACATAAAATTATAAAAAGGCCTCACACTAGCCAGTTTTAACAACAAAGACAGTACACAAATGTATTATTACAAAAAAAGCCTGATCTGAAATTTATGTATACAACACTAATACGTACATATCCAACACTGAATGTTTACAAGAGGTTTAAGGGAAGACTGACAGTGTACTTCTGCTCGCCAAGGTTTTTATTTGTACATGACATATGAGAGCTCAGCTACCCAGAACACAATTGGTGACTCGAAATTCATATTCTTTCCACCCGAAAACTGCATATCAAGAACTCGCCGGTGTGATTCACATTCACTGTCTTCTCCATGGTCACGTGCCATAACCTGTTCGCGTGCTGCAGTTCACGGCGCAGCAACCAGGCATATTGGCCGTTCGACAACGCAATCCGTGGCGAAGCGCGAAACGGACATCCAGCTACAAAAAGAAACGAAAAGCTACACGACCAACGACCACAGCAAAACTGGCACGAACGTCTAAGCAAGTCCGGATCTGTCCGACGCAACGCGAGTCCGGCGTAGCTTCCGGCGCAGCCGGCGACGAGACAGACGAGACACGGGAAAATCTGCTGGCTGGATCCTTCATGGCTGCCAAAGGGGCGGAGCGCTAGGAGAAGGTCACGTGCCACACACCGGCCTACAGCTGAGCTCGGCGGCATGATCAAAGCTTGTCGTTACTTTTCCAGTATAGAGGGGTCACACAGGGTTCGTGTTAAATCGACAGAGGGTCGCTGCGCCGCGCTCACATACGGTCACGTGACATTGTTTGAATCGCTGCGCGGTAAACGACTTTTATTCGCTAAAAAAGGCTCTACGGCGGCTGGGAATCGACCTCGCTACCTTGTGCACAGCAGCCCGACATTCCACCCCCTGAGCTGGAAGCACATTGCTTCCTAGAGGGCTTAACTCGTCTTAGTTGTCCGCGTTTGCAAATCAGATCACGTGTTTTCCCGCTACTTGGCTTTTGTAATATAGGTAAAAAATAAACTCCACAAGGATATAAATGCGTCATTATCGCAGGTCATGTTACGATGTCATTATCCGTATGTCGCGCAAGTCAGATGACGTATTAAAGCTGTCCTGCTACTTGGTTTATGCAATCTGGTCTTCGACCCGCTAAATTTGGGCGTCATGTGACGGTCCCAAAAGGCACCAGCTGGGTCCCGCTCAATTGGGGGTTGAGGTGAGGGTAAAATTTTGGAGCTTGCGGATCGTGATATATCTTGGTCCAGCGTGAATCTTTAAAGTAGCCCTGCTAAAATTTGGGGCCAGCTCGTAAAACTTTGTAATGACCCAGCGAATTTCGGGAATAGGCGCCATCTAGTGTTCAAACTGTGAAGTGGTCCTCGTTAAAATTGAGTGCCATCTGGTGGTAAAAGCTTCGACCTGCTCTAAATTTTGGGCGTCATGTAAAGGTCCCAATTAGCACTAGCTGGGTGCCGCTAAATTGGGTGTGAGGTCACGGTAAAACTTTGAAGCTGGCGGATCGTGTTAATTGTTGGGCCAACGTAAAGCTTTGAAGTGAACTTGCGTAATTTTGCGGTCCAGCGCAAAGTCTTGAAGCACACAGACACTGCCGGACTCAGTTATTTATTTTTTTTTTAATTTTTGGATAGACACCATCTAGTGTTAGAGCTCTGAAGAGGTAAATGCTAAAATTTCTGACATCTATTGGTAAAAGCTTCTGCCCGCTAAATTTGGACGTCATCTGAACATTCCCTTAGCA
The DNA here is from genome assembly GCF_016920785.2 of Ixodes scapularis. NCBI lineage: Eukaryota > Metazoa > Arthropoda > Arachnida > Ixodida > Ixodidae > Ixodes > Ixodes scapularis. The sequence goes on along the minus strand of NW_024609838.1, from coordinate 50,440,679 downwards.
CCAGCTGGGTGCCGCTAAATTTTGGCTGGGGTCACGGTAAAACTTCGAAGTTCACAGGCCCTGATACATCTTCGCCCCAGCGTAAAGCATTAAAGTGGCCCTGCTAAATATCGGGTTCCAGCGTAAACTTTGAAAAGCTCACAGACCATGCTGGACCCAGTGAATTTTTGGAGAGACGTCATCTAGGGTTAGAACTTTGAAGCGCTCATCGCTAAAATTGCTCACATCTGGTGGTAGAAGCTTCGACCCGGTAAATTTGGGCGTTACGTGATGGTTCCTTAGCACATGTGGCAAGCTGTATCCATCTAATTTTGATGGGTGACGGTAAAATTTTGAAGCTCACGGACCGTGCTAAGTTCAGACCCAGCATGAAGCTTTGAAGTAGCACTGCCATATTTGGGGGCTAGCGGAGTGGGTGTGACCTTGCGACATATTTTGCGGAAAAGGTGAATTGCTTGTATTTCTAAGGTGTGCTCATCCGTATTTTCACGCTCGCGCAAGTTTGGGATTTGTGCGGATCAGTTGCCAATTCCGTTTGTACATGGCGCGCACCTGAATCCCTTATAGATGGCGTGAACGTTTAGCATTACCTCGTGGCATCTCTCGATAATTTTAGCGTCATCTGTCTGCTGAAAGGAGCAGTGTGGGAAATGGAACGGAGCGTGGGCACATCCATACGCGCTAAAGAAGAGACTGATATGGTGTTTCATTTTTTTTATTCTCGTTTGCTCTTAGAGCACGCACACTGATAAATTCAGACTCGGCGTTTAAATTCACTCTACACAACAAAGACATCATTAGAAATACTTTACACAAAAAATGGACAACAGAAGCAGTTTCAACACAAATCCGAGGCAAAAAAGTTGTGAAATGACATCTCACGTGCAACGCGCGATACAGTCCAAAGATATTTACGAGGTCAGGATCTTCGACGAGGAGAGAGATCGCTCGCTTCCGTACACTATCGGATTACAGAAAAAAAAATGTACAACAATACAAGATGTTTCAAGACACACCGTCGGCAAAAAGTTTGGGAAATGACATCTCGCGAGCAACGCGGTATACAGTCTAAAAATATTTACAAAGCCAGGCCGTGCGATGAGTATATGAATTGCGCTTGCGTCCGGGAACGCACTTTTGGCAGGCGCAGCTTTGTGGGGGATCCTCTCCAGCCTAGGGTGACTTCATGTGCGCTTCGCATAGAGTGATGCCAACTGCCTGGTTCCCTTTCCCACACCCTCTTCCATCGCCATTTTGTTTTCTCATTGTTTCCGCGTGCGCCGGAAAGTGGCCTTTGTGTCCATCGGTCCTCCCATCCGAGGGGGCAAATGCTAATCCTCCCTCTGTGGGTTCCAAACTCTGCTCCGAACTTGTGAGATAAGGTGCTTGTTTCTGGGAGGGTTATAAGCCCCACGCATTATCGCCGAGGAACAAAATGGCTGCTCGTTTGTCGGCGAGTGGTATTGCAAAGGGTGGAATCACCCTAGCAAAGCGCACATAAAGGCTCCCTCCTCCAGCCTGAACCGACAGATGGCATGCCGAAAGCTGTAAAGAAAATCCGATAGGGCGTGCAAGTTGATCGGCCTTTCTTTTACCCACCGAACGCATCGACATTTTTCCGCCGTTTTTCTAACCAATGTCGGCGAACGCGTTTCTGCCAAGTCATCCTTTAGGTACACCAGCATGACGTTCTACACGGATTTACTAGCACCCCAAAGTGCTAGAAAAATAGTTGCGGGCAGGCACTTTAAACGTGCGGGGTTTGTGTTCACGACGTTGGCAATGCCAACTGAGCCGCCTCTTTATCGATCATGATCCCGATATTGTGGCGGTTCAGGAGTCAAAGATGGAGGGTGAGAGCCAGACGGAGAGCATGGTGCGGCTGTTCGATTCCCGGTATGATGTCTGCGTAAGCCACGCCGTCGGAACTTCCGGCGGATGTCTTTTGTTTTCGCGAAAACTTTTGCTCACTGTGCAAAAGGTGGTTAGTAACGAGTCGAGACGGTTTGTTTTGTGTGATTTTTCTTTGTCTAATCTCCACTGCGCACACACAATCTCCATTGTGTGTGCGCGCCCCGCGACAGATCGAATAGTGGTAGATTTATAAATGAAAGTGCTTTACTTTTGGGGGGCATAGTTCAAAGTTACGGTCTGGAAGACGTTGCCAACTGCGCGTCAAGTGGGGGGGTTCTACTGTTCACTCACTTTCAGGGGACAAGTCACGCGCGCCTCGGTACGGTGTACGTTTCCGCCAATCTGCTAAGAGGCAGTAGAAAATATGCTGTAGACCATGTGTCTTTTAGCGCCACTGCCGTGTTTCGTTTTCACTGTGCTCATCCAAAGGGACACAAAAAAACTTTAGTTGGCATCTTCGGAAATGCAACAGCAAGCTCCTTGGGGCCGAATACTTCGTTAATTCTATTGGCCAAACCTTAGAAGAGTAGGCGAGGGCGGGAGAGAACGATTTTGGGGTAAAGTGGGAGCTTTTTAGAGAAAATGTGAAAATGAGGGCCATAGAACGCTCAAGTGTTTTGACATATGAACAGGAGAAGGTAAAGCGCGAATTAAACGACCTACTGAAGGAGTTGTTACGCGAAGAAGGTGTGTCCCCTGGGCATTTTACTGACGATATTATAAGCCTTAAGAAGCGTCTGGAAGCATTAGATACCGAGCACTATCAGGGAGCTGTCGTAAGGCGCGTTTGAAACGCTTATATGAGGGAAAGATGCCCACTAAAAGAGCTGTCGGTATAGAAAAAAGATATGCTGTGAAAAATGAAATCAGTGAAATTTTTTATCGGGGAACGTTGACCAACGATAGGCAGAGTATTGAGCAAGCTTTTGTTAATCGTTACAAAGAGCTCTTCAGTTATCGCACAGCCAAGTGTGGTGATTTCAGAAAATTTCTTTTTACCGCTTATGCCGAAAGTGGTTGATGACGTCAAGGAAAAACTTGAACAACCTATTATGTTAAGTGAAATTGAAAAGGCAATACATGATTTGAAGATCGGAAAATCGCCTGGGCCTGATGGTTTGGGAGCCGAATTTTATAAAACGTTTAAGGACCAAGTGGCTCCTTTCTTGCATTGTGTGATTGCCAAAGCGTACCGACTTCAAGTTTTACCCCCGTCATATTTGTTTACCCCCACCGTTCCAATTCCAAAGAGCGAGGGTCAAGTAAAGCTCCGCTTGGTCGGAGCCTACCGCCCGATTACCTTGACAAAAGTTGACCATGGTATTTTTATGAAAGTTCTGGCGGAGCGACTACAGGGCGTGATAAACCTTATAGTCGGCCGTCACCAGACGTGTGGCATCAAAGGGAGAACTATAGTTACCAATGTGCATGTTGTGCGAAATATTTTAGAGTGTTGCGATGCTTTCCAACAAAAGGTAGCGGTACTTCAAGTAGACCTTGAGAAATCTTTTGACCGTCTGTCTCACGAAATTCTTTTTCCTATTTTAGAACATGTTAACTTGGGGTGCGTACTGTGTGATGGGTTACGCATGGCTTACCACAACTGTGCCACCAGCCTCGTGGTGAATAAGAGTGTGAGTGGGCATCCCTGCCGTACGGCAGGGATGCCCACTTTCGCCCCTACTTTTTTTAATTTTCCTTGAGCCCTTCCGCCTTAGTGTGATCCGTAGTGGGGAAATACGCGGCTTCAACTTACAAGCCACAGAGTTTTGCATTTTGGCCTACGCCGACGATGTAGTTATTTTTTGTGCGAATCAAGAAAGTGTAAAGAAAGCCATAGACCCAACAGGGAAGTTTTGCGGGCAGACGGGTAGTGCTGTGAATTGGCAAAAGTGTCTGGGATTTTGGCACGGTGACTGGCCCTCGAAACCCAATGTTTTTGAGCGTGTGACGTGGTCAACCACGCCGACGCGTTATCTTGGAGCCCCGATGAAGCAGGACAGTGACAACACAGAATTTTGGTGCGAACAGACTCAAGCCTTACGCGAAAAGGCACATAGATGGGTGACTAAGGGCTTTTAAATTTTTGCGCGTGCCTCAGTTTTTAATTTTTTTTTTTTGTCGCGAAGATCTGGTATTTGTTAAAGGTGTTGCACTGGTCGCGAGTCAACATTCAGCGATTGCATCGTGTTTTAGCGGTTTTTATTTAGGGCTCGCGTTGGGAACGCATGAGGCGAACCAACCATTTTTTTCGTGTGAAAGATGGTGGTCTAGGTTTGTCGCATCTTTTTTTTTCAAGCAACTGTTGAATAGGTTTATTTTTCTAAGGAACCAAAAGTACAGCTTTTTACGCACGGTCATTCAGGTGCGGCTGCGCAGTGCGCTGCCCAAGTTTATTGTCTCGACAGACGTAGACCTGAGCTCCGATTTGCGAGATTATTTGAAAGATGTTGTTTCCGCCTACCGGTTTCTAGTGGTTCGTTTTTCACTTGAATATCTGTCCAGTGTGTCGCGCAAACGGCTGACCAAAGACCTGATTGTTTCTCTCCTTCCCATTCCGCGGTACCGTTCGGTGTTCAGCGCGGGAAAGGGGCAGGATGTTTTAAAACGTGTCAAGCGAAAGTTGGTCCCCGCTTACACCAAAACTTTCTACATTAAGCTGCATAGTAAAACCTGCGGGCTTCTTCTAGCTCCGATTCCCACAGACTCTCTCTCCGGATGAATATGACACTGCAATACTTCGCTCTTGGCAAAAGGGTTTATTCACTCACTTATTGCCTGGAGGTTTCGGGATCGGGGAACGGTCATCAGCGAGGCCGGGGGAGAGTCCGCTGTCACTGCAGTTGCTCCAAGTCCCAGCGGTGGTCATCCACACCGCGTCATGGGGACGTCGTCGTCCAGCGTCGCTGTCCGGTCCGTTTGTCGAGTCCGCCACTCGACGTAGTGCCCGCACTTCCTTCGCCAGCGTCCACCGCCGTCCGAGCTCGCCTCCGTGACTCGTTGATCCCCAAGTCGGCAGCAGGAGAGCCGGCAGCCAGAGAGAGCCTTCATTTGTCTCTGTTCCCCTTTTTATATCCTCGCCCCACCACCGATCTTGTGCTCACCACGACCCGTCCACGTGTACACGCACGCCCCCGCCACGGTCCCCGCACGACTCCCGAGCGGGGATTTCGGTGACGTTCCTCCGTCCACGGATCCGGGTCAGCAGGAATGTTCGGCCCATTCAGGGCGCTGGCAGAACGGGCGAAGGGGCAGGGGAAATGCGGGAAAGACGAGACTCCAGGGTGGGGCGGCCGGACGGATCCCCACACCTCCCCTCCCTCAAGGCTCGGACTCCGGGGTGCTTGAGGTTGCGTGGTCCCCAGGACCCTTGGCAGGGAGCTCGCTCGGCTGAATATCACCGATGACGACGAGCACCCTCGATGATGATGATGGCCTCAAACCAAGCAGGTCAGTGGTGAACGTCCATTCACTGGGAAGCTCGTGACCGACTGAGCACGGTCCACGAACTGGTCCGGAGTACCACAGCTCACAACACGGACGGGCACTCAGGCACACACAACACTCCGGCCCTTAAAAGGGATACTGAACCGAAATTTCGAACTCACAAAACAAGGCTGGACAGATAGGCGGGACGATGCAAAACCCAAAAACATCTCTCATACAGCGATATCTCAAACGGATCGCCATATTTTTAGAAAAGAAGCGCCCCACTGAACCCGGCCGACGAGGCCGACAAGGCAAGGCACGTCACGATTCTTATTCCCTCTCCTCCTCACTACGTCCCGTGTCGAGCTGGTGAACCGAAGCGAGGAGGAGAGAAGCGAGGCCGCTCCCCCTCACTCTCAAATTCTCCCGGAGGACAGTGATGTCAGAGGCCTCGCTTGATGGCGCCCTTCTTTTCGAAAAAGTGCGGCCATCCGTTTGAGATATCGATGTACGAGCAATGTTTCGGAGTTCGTAAAGTCCCGTTCAACGCTTCTATAGCCTTATTTTGCGAAACTCAAATTTCGGTTCAGTATCCCTTTAATGTTCGGTTCCCTCCCTAATGTAACAGACAGCGAATCGAGCAAAAACGAATACCGGCACGCTATACCAGACAGCGCGACGAAACCAAAATCTCTCGATCGTTGGACATGCCACGAAATAAAACCAAAACTCTTCATTTCAATACCAACAGGCAGGCAATCATCAAAAACGTCAAACTACACGTTCAAGAGGTACACGAGAGGAAGACCATTCCTTAACTAAAAAGTATGAGCACTCACTGCATACCCAAATCGTGCCTACGCCCACTATAAAACGTTTGCTCCTATAAAACTCAACCGCATTCTTTTAAAACAAAAAAACGATCTGCCAGAGTGTCAGAACCGGACACCTCTGACAACAATATTAATCTCTAACACACTCGCGAAGAACGCACAAAACCTCAAAAACTAACAATAACCTCCCGTAGAACAGAAACGGCCATAAATCCTGCCCCTTCGCAAGGTGCGACTCGAAAAAAAACACGCTACCAACAGTAGCAATTACCCATGACAGGCACTCATGCACTCGGCGTTCGCGCTAGCCGAGCTACAAACACGCTACAGCAAAGCTACGCAGCACGCCATCATCAGAAGGGGTAATCACCTTACTGAGAGGCTGGTGTTCCGTGGTACCGGCCACAAACGCCAGTACAAAGGGAACAGCACCTGGATCGTGCGAACAGCAGATCTCGTTGGACAGCCTATTTACACGGCTATGTCCGTAACGTCTGGGCATGTACCAGACGTTACCGCTTCACCGCTCGGAGGTGACCACCCAACAGGAGCGACGAGCGCGTAACGGCGGTCCGCACCGAACCCCGCACGGGCTCGACAACCGCGATAAGCGCATCGACGCACGTTAGAGTTCTCCCCCGGCCAAACCCCGACACCGCATAACTAAAAAGTCTTCCAGCTGATGCCAAGGCCGGCCGGGATCGAGCAATAAAGGTGCGCCGTCAACGCGTCTCGCGACTCTTCAAAGTTCTCGAATCGAGCAACGTGTCCACATACAAACGCAGTAGGTTACGCACAAAGCTCGCCCCCAGCCAAGTCAACACGCCGAATGACTGAAAAGTCTTCTTGCGACTGTGAGGACAGGCAGGGTTCGAACAATGTAAGTACCCCACACGCGCACCTTTCAACTTCCACGCAACGAGCGCAATACCGAAATGCCAAATAATCTTACCGGCCAGTCTTGGAGATGGACGAGCTAATAAACTATATTTCCTCTGCATAAACAGTTTCCGCAGCGCCGAAGTGTCTACCGCATTTACCGCCGCATTCGAACACCCGCTACCCCTTCATGCAAAAGCTGCAGTTTGTACAGCGACGGGCTGACCCAACACACAACAGTTATACGCCGCCGACGGGCATGCCGCTGCCATAATTCCTAAGCTTCCCGGCCACGTACCCGCCGACGTGAACCGTACTTTTTTCCGGGTAAAGGGCGGTTCAAACAGACCCGGAATACGGAACCCGGGAGCCGGAACCCGTACTGACGTAATCACTTCCGGCTCCCGTATACGGGAGCTGAAGTCAAGGCTTGATTTGAACGGCGCGCCCGGCGCGCGGCACGGGCCCCCGTGTATACGGGAGCTGACGTCACGGCGGCTCCCCAGGCAACCAATCAGCGGCTGTTGTCAAGCCGGGTCGTCGCCCGGGCCACAATGGCCCGGGCAGCCCGGGCGCGCGGCAAGCGCGGCCGGCGCGGCACTGGCTTTGTTTCGTGATGGCGTCGTCTCGGCAGGATCCCGGCTACGAAGCTCGAATTGCCTCACTTATGAACCTTTGTGTAGTGAGGTGCGTCACAAAAGCAAGAACTAGCAACTGGCGTCGGCTGACTACTTTCGCGGCTGCGTGTGAGCGTGAAGAAAAAGAAGAAGCGAAAGGCCGTCCGCGAGCTCCTGAAGCCTTGAAAAACGCTCGTATGCCACCATCGTGAGACAGATGTTCGAAGACCCCGACGGCCGGGAATTCTTCGAGTGCTTCCGAATGTCACGAGCCAGGTAGGGTGTGCTGCTTGTTATTTTGGATTATTTTCATGTTATATATCAAGTGGCGTTCCACATGGGCCCGCGCGTCGCTCGCAGGAATACTCACCTGGAGCGTGCGCTCCCGCAGTGAAAGCACGTTTATATCATTTTTAACGCGGCATGATCACGATAGCAGCTTTCGTAACAGTCACCTGCTTGTCAAATTTCACTGCGTCTGTGCTATAAAAATAGCAATGGCATGCACATGTGCAGCTCGTACGACACACTCTTTCGGTCCGCTAAATCTGGTCACGCTGTTGTGCTCCTTTAAGTGCATGTATGAGGCAAGCCCGTTGTGCTTCCTTGTTCTTTGTGCTAGCTAGAATGTGTGCTTACAAGCTGCTTATGAGTGAATTCTGCACGAAAGCTCGTGCTGCAGAACCCAGGGATCTTGGGTTCCATCCCCACCCCTGCCCGTTTCGATCTGGATGAGCATCGTACCAGCAGACGTTCGTGTTTCACTACTACGTGACGGGTGTTAAAGACCCTAGGTTAGCGGTCGTACAGTACTGCCTAAAAACTGGTCTACAGCGCGTACCAGTGTCGTATACCTTTTTAAGTGTCGGATGTAGCTCGCACGCACAATGGTTGCAGCTAGGCACGTAGCCAGGATTTTGTTTCGGGGGGGAGGAGAGTTTGTCGGTCGCAGAGTGCCCGAGGCTGGTAAAACATTGTGTATGTATAAAAAAAAAAGAAAATGAACAAATGAGTTGCTTCATTATAATTGTAGTGAACAAGCATGCCCTAAAAGCTGGAAGCTTAGCACATTTGCTTATTAACAACATCCCACTGCCTTTCCGGTCTCTTTGCAGCCAGCAAGCCAACCACTGCCTCCCTCTACAAACGGCCACTCATATTTGCGTTGAAGATGCTTTTTCATCAGGTTGCAACCACCTCGCGTGTCTTCGAAACCGTGTCAATAAATTATTAAAAGCAGTATCGAGTTCTTTCACTTGTCCCGGTCCTTGTGGTCGCTACGATACCTGTCGTAGATCCGGGGATACCGCTGAACTAGCTGAACTAATCCATAGGCTTTCTCGGGTACGTCAAACGCAGCGGCACTCTTCTTTGCAGCTTGAGCGAGCTGCTTTCCTCGCGTCGGAGACGGGTGGGAAGTTCATCGCCGGAGCTTTCCTTGCAAGCAAGCACGGAGCGACTGAGGCATTCGCACGCGGAACCACGTGAACGCCGGTGGCAAGAAGGGCGGAGAAGGGAAGCGCGCCGCGCTGATTGGCAGTGGAGAAAATACGGAAACCGACGTCACGACCCAGGCAGGAGAAAGTTGAAAAAATTTCAACTCTTCAATCCGGGAGCCGGAAGCCGTAATTACGTCACCACCCGTACGGAGGGAGCGCTGACGTCACTACGTGTTCCGGCGCCCGGGTTCGCAGTACGGGTCTGTTTGAACCGGGCTTAAACCACGCAACTGTAAGGATAAAACTACACTCTTAAAAAAAAGGAGTCCAAAGGGAGTCACTGCTTCCATGACTCTCTTTGACACTTCACGACTCTCTTAGAGAGTCAATTTTTCGTGTGACTCTGTTTTGACTCTTCCCCTTCTCAACGGGAGTCACAGGTCAGCAGCATATGCCCTACCAAAAAAAAAAAGTATGAATGCTGCTTCGCGGCGTCCAGCCGGCAACCCAAGCCCCGCCGTTTCCCTATGCATCTCTAGAAAGGGAGTCCGACACCATTTAGTTCAAAGCTTTGTCGACATTTTTTCTTCAATAATAATTGTGCAAAAAAAAAATAAAAAGGAAAGGAAAAAAAAAAGAATGCACAAAGTTTCGTCGACATTCACGTTTCTCACGAATAATTGTAACAAAAAAGAAAAAAAGTATGTTTATTTTTTGCATCGAACCTGGGTTCGCTCCGTAAGAAGCGGGCATCTTTCCACATAGCTACACCTGCGAGTACTCGTTTTGAGAATTCGTTTTATACGAGATTCAACAAGTTTCGCCTTGCGCATATTATTCGAAGCCGAATCCTGCGTCTGCATTTTACATATTTCTAGAACTGTCGTGGGGTGCGTCTCTGGGAGTGAGTGAAGGTGCAGCAGCTTATTCAAGACTATACTCAGTTTCATAGGTAGCATGCAACGCAGTCAAAGCTAGCGCACCGGTTTGCATCGCCGACCTTGTCTACGTTCACCCCATAAAATAGTGCGTCCCCTGCGAAAACACTTATTAAAGTCGAAAAATGTGCCTCCTTGGAGATAGCAACTGATAGTGGTGTTATGACTTCGACGGAGCACAAATGTATTTTAATAAAAAGGAAAAGATAATGTAAAATACGTTAAATTGTTTTCGTTTTCGTTCGTGCGGCAGTAGCTGCGGGTTTTCGTATGTGTGGCACTGGCTGGTTTTGAGAAGATGGCGTCTTACGCAACAAGCTCAAGTACCTCTCCTGCTCGGATATTTTCGAAGATTCGTTGTACGCAGACCTTGAAAGAGTGCAAGCAGGTGATCGCCAACGTGTACGCGAGTACAAGAACGCGTTTCCCAGGGAAGTCGGTCGTGAAGTCCTGGAGACGGTCAGTAACAACACCGGAGTGTGCGCCCGTACTGTCGCGAAGTACAAGGCGCAGTGTCTATCTGGCAAGCTGGCGTCCCCGAAGCGAAGACCTCACCATGTAGAAGTTTCGAGCACGGGGACTGTCAAGCATGCCGAATTCACACACAACGCAATTCGCCTGAAGGTGTATCGCAAGTACCCCAAGAGGGGGATTCTTATCCTTGACAGCTATTTCAAATAAATTGTTCAGGCCACAACTATTGTCGATTAAAGTCCTATTATAAATTTTGGGGCAAGACTGCTATCAGTCAGATTCCTCATTCCACGCTGCACGAAAAAAAAATATCACTCGGTGCTGGAGGCAAATAACACTTGCAAAGCGGCAGAGCAGATGGTAGAAATGTGGCCTCTCGGCGACTTATAAATAAAAAACAAGAAGAAAGGAGGAATTGAAATATGCAGTTCGGCAATGCGCACAATCTTGCACAAAAAATGTCTAAAAAAAAAAAAAACTGCGCGTCTAGTGGGTTTGAACCACTGCCGCCGAGACGTCGACATCGCCAGAGCAGCCCTACCACTCGTCCACGAAACGCGCCCAGGAACATACTTTTTTTTTTCTGTATTTTCATGCGTACCACTTCAGTACCTTTGACAGCTTTGCACGCTATATATTGAGAACCACACCACCACACTGCAAGTTGAAGCAACGCCGAAGGCTCGCGTCTCGCAGCGCCGCCTGTTGAATAACCATTCGAAGAGTTTGCACACTGTGAAGGTAAGAGCGCTCACACCGAAGAGCTCTCTTTACAACGCCTACACACACACACAGAGCTCACAATTGAAGGGGGGCCACTGAGGTTTTAAGAGCCGCTGATCGTAGCAATCGCATTCCAAAGACGCCGCGTTGTCGTAGATTGTTTTTCACCAGCTAGGTCCTGTATGGATGAGGCCTAGGCCAAGGCTGGGGGATTCATCGCCGGAAACGTAAAGGAACCAAGCAAACGAAGTGAGGCTCGCGGACGCGGTTCGTGGGAGCCGACGACGTCCAAGCCACGATCCGAGCAGCCCTAGTAGCAGCCTTGCTTCCGAGAAGACTGTATATTCTTTCCGGCGGGCACGCAATACTCCGACAGCATGCTTGCGGCTGATGTGGATTGCAGGAGGTGGCTAACAGGACGACCAATGCACAGAAAATAGGTTCAGCACGACACAGCACGCAACGATTGTCGCCGCTATGTTGAAATAAAACCAAGCTGAGGCACGCCAAGCTACAGTTTAGTACACAACGAAGCTGAGCCAGGCCAAGGTTCAGTTTAGTACACAACCATCATACTTCATTACAAAGAATTAGATAAATGTTTAAATAAATTTTTTACGTTTAAAAGTTCTATTGTATGTCTACTAAAACAGAAACATTCACGTTGCGTCAAATGAGTTTCGTCGTAACCAGCGAACGTCGCCGCGTCGCCATCGCCCCCGTAACCAAAAGCAAAAACAAAGCAAGTTGCAAACTTTCGGGCAAAAACATCGAAGAACGTACTCCGAAAAACAAAAAGTGTCTCAGGTGCCGCCGTGCCCATAAAAGCAGCTGTGGGTTTGAGTCTACTTGGTGAGTACTCGCCTATTCGCTTGACTTTTTCAGTGCTTTCTTTTCGGAGCGTTTGTGAAATGTCCTTGTGTGTGTGTGCAGGAAGCGTGAAGGCGAACGCGGGGAACGTGTAGGGCTCCTTATTGCACACGTGCTTTGCGCATGGGATGACCTTCGAGCTTTTCCCAAGGAAGTCCCGCAACCGACCTGTCACCACGGCCTGTCACTGAGCGAGCGGTCAGATTGCGGGAACGTACACAGACGCGAAGGTCCCACCGAAGCCAAAGGGGGGGGGGGGGGGGGGGACGGGACTTCGTAAGTGTATCGGGAGCTTTATCTCGTGGATCGGTGGACAAGACGAGTTCTACAAATCGGGTGGCGCCTTGGTACCACCTAACTAGGCGGTGTGTTTAGCAAAACCCTTGACTGCTAAAGGTACCCATTACGTGCTGGCGCCTGTATCTGCACCTCGCTTGCTTTCACTGCGGGTGTTCGAATTCAGGTTCGATTCTCTGCATTGATGATGTTGCTTGCGAAGAGTATATGAGTTCTTTTTTGACTAGTGCACAAACTTTTTATACAAAATGCTGTATATGTTGCACTTATTTGCTAGCCCTCTGGCTGTAGTGTATTGTGAAGGTCGTGGAAAACAACGCGCATTGAGTAATTACAAAAAAATAAATATATATATATATATAATGTAGTGTCGAGTACCGTCCGACGGCACTCTTGCAGAACGTTCACGTGCCGTGCAATGGCACTCCACTCACGTCTTCAAGTGCCGTCCGAATGTCTTATGTTAAGCGAATTGTCGAAACGAGTTTTTCGAATTTGTAGCGTAGCTCATTGGAAATTGTAGCATAGCTCGCCTCATAGGCAGCGGACCCGGATTCGATCCACAGTGTGGGCTTACTTTTTAAAATCTTTTTCTCAAACATTTTGTTTCGTCGAGGCATTTGGCGATATTTACGTCATTTCTTTTTTACCATTAACACTGGGGAAAAAAAAAAAAGATGTTGTCGACGAAACTTTGCTTGAAGGGCAACTCCGCTTCATTTTTGGTTTTGAAAAAACAATGCAGTCCTCTTCAGTATCGCCTAGATCGCCTAGGAAGACCACACGTCAAATATTACGATGCAGTTCTGTCTAAATGTTTCTTAAACGGTCGGGCAAACTTTGCAACTCGCCAAGTTGCCGAAATCGGCTGACTCGTGCGGGCGAATTCAGGCGCAACCAACAGTGCAGTCAAGGCTACGGCATGGGCGGAGCCAATATTGAGCTAAACGTCATCATGATGGCCCCCTTTTGCTTGTTTTTACTTCTCCGATCGAGCGTAGGGCATGACGTCAGCAACGTTTCCTCTCGGCGCTCAGCGGTGTCCACGTGATTGGCGTACGCGCCTGCGCAGCGTGCTTCTTGGGAGCAGACCAACCACCCGCCGTGGTCCCGCCGTTACCGCCGTCTTCCGCGTCACAACCACCGTCGTCGTCTCACCGTTTGTGATTATTGCCTCTCGGAGTTTCGTCCACACTATGGACACCACGTGCGCAGAGTCGCAGACTTATGCCGCAGTTGTGCAGACGTCGTCGAATGCCGTAGACACCAAAACGTGGCGAAGAGTGCGGTGCAGACGACACTCGCGCCTGCTGCACGCCCGCCCCCATCCCGCCCGTCGTTGGGCCAATGATCACGTGACATCTCGTACCACGTGATGGCCATGTACTTGGCGGCCCGAGGCCAATGTTGCCGGACGGTGCCGAAGTTTCGGTTTCGATTTCCCCTCGTGTTTAAAATTAGATTTAAAAATATATATCCCATTTTTCGCGAAGCAAACGACGTAGTGTCTTTTACTAGGGCTTTTTAATTCGAAATCACTCATTATCCCGAAACCTTCGGAATTGAGTGGAGTTGCCTTTAAAGGGGGCCCTGCAACAACTTTTTGACTGGTTTTTAATTTGCACCGAACTTGAGCGCACTGAACGTAGTAACTCAATCTTTTCTCAAATTTCGCTTAATTTTAAAAGTTATCGGCAATTTAGAATTACAAAAACGAACAAAAAATAACCTTCGTCATGACGTCGTAGGTCCTGGCTTGAGTGGCCGTGAACTAGAGGAGTAGTGAGCTCATCGAGCGCTCACGGCTGCCGCACTCCGTGTCGACGGCTCGAGAGGGCGCCACTAAAACATGTTCTGGATAGGCTGTATGAGGCGGGTGGCCAGGGCGGCTTGCATTGCATTTGCTGCGCGATTAACGACTAATTCGGCATAACACTTCATTAGCCAAAAACTACAGCAAACACAGTGTAAAGATCAGTTCAGAACGGGAGCCACTTCGCGCTGCCATACCGCCAAATGGCCAAATCGCCAGCCAAGCCCGCGCCGAAAGCCTTCGGAACGCTCGGAACCGGTCGAATCCTCGATCCAGTATACGACCGCAGCACCGCCGCGTACATCCGGGACCTTTCTACGCTCGCTGTTCGTCGGAGCCTCATCCCACAAGCCTTTTCTAGTATGCGCCGTTTTTTCCGCCGCTTGGTGGCGGGTTTGTCGACGAGTCTTTTCTTGTTTCCGTATTTATAAACTGCATTTGTTTCTTTTCTAATCTAAATTACCAAACAAAAAACTACTTTCATACATAATTAAAACTGTTCGCGGCACTTATATTTTGTATTTCAACTAAAAAAAAGCGTTTAGCGGCTCTGACCAGTGGTAAGCCCAGGACCAAAGATGTCACATATTGCGCGCTTTCGGCAATGCGGGTCGCCCTCGTAGGTGGAGGAGGTTTCCGCGTCTTCAGGTTAAATTATGACTCACTGATATTTAGTTACTCTCTCCGCGCCCGCTGGCTTGCCCGAACCCCCAGAGATGTGGAAACCGCAAAGAAGGTAGGCGCTTAAATATGATTGCAGGGCCCCTTTAACAAAATGGTATGGGCGTCCCTTTCCGGAGGTACATGGGGGACAGCGGGGCTTGGTATGGGACAGAGGGGCTGGACGCTGCGAGGCGTCATGTGCAACGGGGCCAAGTAGGTTAATAGTTTTGTAATTAGCAGCCGCATACTGTTGCCGCGAGGCAGCAAGAATGTATGCGGGGGGTTGGTTAACGAGCTCCCTAGGGATACATGTGCTGTTCGACTTTGTTTCGGACGGCACTTGTAGGCTCGGGTGGAGTGCCGTCGGACGGCACTGTATACAGCCAAAAAAACAACAGAAAAAGAGGTGTTTTGAGCAACTTTCTTGAAGAGATCATGAACTGATTTTTCAACTACTTCCTCGTCAGCTTTCTTCCTCAGTACATAAGCAGAGTGAGAAACCATGTGGTCGTATTTCACTGAAACCCAAAGTTCTGCCAGCAGTCTGAGAGCCGGCATGGACAAAGCCCTACATAAATTTCACACTTCACATTTTTGCAAGCGCTGACAACCATGAAGGGAGAGACGGGACAAGTGATGGCGACCCATTTTGCTATCGCTCAGCCGCACGACGAGGCACACTGCATGAAAGCGACAGGAGCAAGCGACCAATGTGATGAGCGACGTTTTCTAGTAATTTAAGAACCGAGCAGCGTTACAAGCGACAGTGAGAAATCTCCGTCGCTGTTGCCGATGCTCGTTTCGTTGCTCACTAAATCGCTTACATGCGGTCCAGCCTTAATTGTCTGAAAGCGAGAGACACGTGCCACGAGTGAGTACCGTGCTGCCACTCTCTTCCAAGTGCCTCTCATTTCAGGGCTACACTGCCATTTGCTTCCAAGTCCTGCACGGGCCTCCCGCTCAGGCGCTTTGATGCCACTTACGAAACTAGCACAAACTCGTCAAGGGGTTTTAGGTGGGGTTAGCCATTCGGTGTGTTTGCCGCACCATTCTTCACGGTGCCTCGACAGTCCACAGTCATTTCACAGTAACAAGTTGGGACGCCATGATGACAGCGGCACTTGTGCCTGCTTGTCTTATTCACTAGAGGTTTGAAGACCAACTGCTGACTTTCAACAGCATGACACTTTTGGTTTTGTAACATCATTGTTGCTTCCTTGGGACAACTCTTAATACATGGGAGGAACAAGATGGCAATTGCACCAGTGAGGAATACGTCCAGGCACTAAAACTTGCTTGAGCACCTGTTTATTTACGATTATCTTTACACTTGCAGCGCTACCTCCGAGGTGGGGTTTCCCTACCAGAAGAAAAATTTGACTGGGCCATAGGCAAGGCCAAGTTTGACTCGCGCTGCTGATCCTGTTGTCCCGGTGCCTCTACAAGGGCGAGTACCTGGTCAATAGGAGTGTGACAGGCCAACCTTCCAGGCGTGACAAAGTCTGGCGCCGTGGGAAGGGAGCCCATTACACCAGTTGAAGTGGATGCAATTGCAGGTGCGTGCCTTGCTGCATGTCCGCCTTCCCGGCTCTAAACTATGTAGAAATCGGCAGGTTCAGCATCGTGCATTATATAGGTTTCATAGACCATGCGCGATATAGCTCTTGGGTATCATCATCATGCCGCTCGGAGCGACATGTGGTGGGTTTTGATATCTTGAATGTGCAAATGCCACTATACCTCGTCTCGCCTCAGCATGAACTAACTGCGAAAGCTGTGCAATCGCAAGCGGGTAGCCTTGGCTGGAGGATGGAACCACAGTATCTGTGCGTCCACAGGTTTCCAAAGTCAACGGCAGAAGCTTCCGAGGGTGTCCCAAGCATGCACCAGCAACTTCGGGAGGATACATGGGCACTGCTATCTTGGCAGCACTTTCCAAGATTAAAGAAAATGAACACAGTTGGCAAAAACTTGAGTCTTAAGGCCCGTTCACACTCTTGCAACCGAGTACGACCGAGAGAGACGAGATCTGTTAAAACTTCTTAAAAGTTCTTAGGACGAGGGTACACACTGGGGGCATTGTGGCGCCATCTATGCGGTGACCCTGGAACTGCATTTTACAAGAGCGAAGGTTTCTCGGAATTTCCGAGGTCAAACGTGTGTAATACCTGTAAGAAAGGCTTGTTTATAACGTTGACAAAAGTTTTTCGAGCCAAGAAAAAAAGGATAATGCGCAAAAGAAATAGTAAATATGCCGGACCGCCAAGTTTACACTGCTACCCAATAGATGGCGCCAGTGTGTCCTCTCGTTGTAAGAGGTTTTAAGGAAACCAGTTTTAAGAGGTCGCAAGAGTGTAAACGGGCCTTTAGAGAACCATGCAGTGAACGGAAAACTTAGCAGTTCATGCGTTCTTGGCATTTCATCAGGTTGTCGGCAGGCCTCTTCACGATGTATAATATGTGAATTCCTTTGGTATTTGTTGATTTTTCTGGAAACGGATGCCAGCAGGTACGGGCATAGACAAGCAGACCAGCGAGATGCCTTATGCCCAGGGCTAAGCGCTGCCTTTTCTGTTTTAGGCGACGATCGTCGGTAAACGGTGTCAAGTCTGATTTCCCACGACCGCAGCACTTCGGCTTTGCGAAGCAGCGCCCAGCGCAGGAGGGACAAGCAACAAGATCGCCCGCTGCCCAGTCATCGGCAGCTTTCGTCACGTGGAAGTTCAGCGAGCCGCAGCAGGCCACGGCGCAAGCGCCACGGTTATCTGCTGCGACACCGAGAGCCTGGTTTCGTCGCCTACAAAAGCGTCAAACGCGGAACAGCACGCCGCAGACCAGCGAGATGCCTTATGCCCAGAGCTAAGCACTGCCTTTTCTGTTTTAGGCGACGATCGTCGGTAAACGGTGTCAAGTCTGATTTCCCACGACCGCAGCCCTTCGGCTTTGCGAAGCAGCGCCCAGCGCAGGAGGGACAAGCAACAAGATCGCCCGCTGCCCAGTCATCGGCAGCTTTCGTCACGTGGAAGTTCAGCGAGCCGCAGCAGGCCACGGCGCAAGCGCCACGGTTATCTGCTGTGACACCGAGAGCCTGGTTTCGTCGCCTACAAAAGCGTCAAACGCGGAACAGCACGCCGCAGACCAGCGAGATGCCTTATGCCCAGAGCTAAGCACTGCCTTTTCTGTTTTAGGCGACGATCGTCGGTAAACGGTGTCAAGTCTGATTTCCCACGACCGCAGCCCTTCGGCTTTGCGAAGCAGCGCCCAGCGCAAGAGGGACAAGCAACAAGATCGCCCGCTGCCCAGTCATCGGCAGCTTTCGTCACGTGGAAGTTCAGCGAGCCGCAGCAGGCCACGGCGCAAGCGCCACGGTTATCTGCTGTGACACCGAGAGCCTGGTTTCGTCGCCTACAAAAGCGTCAAACGCGGAACAGCACGCCGCAGACCAGCGAGATGCCTTATGCCCAGAGCTAAGCGCTGCCTTTTCTGTTTTAGGTAAGCTTGATTTTGACTCAATACGTTAGCGTGAGCCTACGGGTTTGCATTTCGCTGGTCTGCCTATTAGTGTTCTTTGCTTTAAAAACTGTGATATGGCGGGAGAAAACGAATGTATTGCATGTATGAATTCTTTGCCTGCAGGGGGTCTCAGTCTAAAGTGCTCAGATTGCGAAAACAAATACCATACTGGGAAGTGCTCTGGCGTTACGAAAAAGTCCCTGCAGGCAATGACGGCAGAGAACGTCAATGCGTGGAAATGTAACACGTGCAAACTTCATATTTCCCGTCAGTATGAAATGTCCGATGAGCGCGGCCCCGCAGAAGGGGAGAGGGCAACTTTGAGTGGCTCCCTCGAGCTGAATGTAGATAAGTTGCTGCCCACAAACGAAGCTATCTATAACAAACTAACAGACATCCTAAACAGGATGGAAGGCGTTGAAAAATCTCTAGAAAAACAAAGCAGGAAAGACGATGAAATCATGACGAAGCTAGATGCGCATGGGAAAACTGTCGAAGCAATTGATGCATCGATGAGCACCCTGTCAGGGAAGTACGATGAACTTCTTAAACGACTGGATGAGCAGTGCGCTACAATCAAGGAGCTGACAAAGAGGACGGGTCAACTAGAAGCTAAAGTGGCCGAGCAGGACCTGCAAATCAGGGAACTAAAGATAGCAGTGGATAATGCGGAGCAGTACTCCCGGTGCAAAAATATCGAAATTCATGGAATCGCCCAACGACCAAACGAGAATATGTTAGAAGTTGTAAAGAACTTGGCCGATAAACTCGAGCTGCCGCAACTTGCCCCTGAGGACGTTGAGGCTGCTCACCGCCTAGGGGCGAGGGAAGGAAAAACAGCGCCAATCCTGGTGAGGTTTGTGGAAAGGAGAACACGGGACCTCTGGATGACAAAGCGCGTGACCTTATGGAATGAAAAAATTTATATTAACGAAAATCTAACAAAAACACTGAAAAACTTGCTGTGGGCTACTAAGGAATGCCCAAAAGCAAAGTCATATAAGTTTGTGTGGGTGCGAAACGGTAAAATCTTTGTGAGACAAAAAGAACGCGCCGGTGCTCTTCGCATCGAATGCGAAGGAGACTTAGCTAAGATAACATAGAAATGGAAAGCACATTCGTCACCATTCAAGAATGGGAGAGTCTTATCGCACACTTGTTAGCAGAAAACGATAATAGCGATCGAAAACTGAGTCTGATACACGTGAATGTTAGAAGTTTACGCAAACACTGGGACGAACTATTGGTTCTGTTATCTGGAAAGCTGTCGTCCCTGGACGTATTGATACTAAGTGAAATAAACATCGAAGAGGAAGCATGTGTGGAATATAGTGTGGTTGGTTTTCATTCGTACTGTCTTTGTCGGGAAAGAAAAAAGGGAGGAGGTTTGCTGATGTTTATAAATGATAGCTGTTTGTCGGAACGAATTAGCGTTTCCCTTGACCATGCAGAACTCTGCGCAATTTCTGTTCACAAGGCATCTATTTCTTATATTGTATGCGCAGTTTATCGACCGCCCAATTCTAATTTAAAAATGTTCTGTGAGGAACTCTCACCATTATTGCGCCAATTTGATAGCAGCCAGCATATCATACTGGCTGGTGACTTTAACATAGATGTCTTAAACGAGAATAAGTATGGGGTTTCAAACTATTTAGACACGCTTTCCTCCTTCGGGCTCGAGAACGTGATACGCGATTACACTAGAGAGGAATATTATGGCAGTACAATAACTAAGTCATGCATTGATCACATAGTTATAAGAATTAGTAATGCAACATTAGTGCCGGCGGTAATTAAACAAAAGGTAGCTGATCATTATTTAGTAGCATTAGCAATATTGGGTGAAAGTCCAAAAAATGGAATGTCAAACCAGAGGGTATTTAAAACCATTTTAGATAACAAAAAGGTAGACCATCTTGTCAGTATGTATGACTGGAATTCATTATTAGTACATGACCATGTTACCGCTTACGACTTACTCGTTGATAAATTTAAAGAGATATATAAAATATCTGTCAGAAATGTAAAATTGAAGCAAAGAAAACACGAAAATGTCTGGATTAGTGAAGAGATTTTAGAACTATCCCATTTGAAAGACAGGTTATGGCATAGATGTAAACAAAATCCGGGTAATACCACTTTAAAAACCGAATATCGTGTGCTAAGAAATAAGTTAACTGCTAAAATTAGATTAGCCAAAAGAAATCATTATACTAGCAAATTTAGTTCTGTGAAAAACCCAAGGAAAACATGGGACCTCGTGAATGAGTTGATGGGTAGGAAAAGAAAAACTAACACTGACGATACAATTAGAAAGAATTTTCCAGCATTAGATAACTACACGGAATTAGCCGAATCTTTGAACAACAGTTTCATTAGTACCGTACAAGCCCTAAGACAAAAGATAGCGGTGCATGTAAATGATGAACCGGCTGACCAAATTGACTGTGTAAATTCAGCACATCTACCAGAAATAAATGAGTACGATCTGATGAACATTATTAATTCAATGTCAATAACGAAAGTCCCTGGGATAGACCAAATACGCATTAGGGATTTGCGCTACAATTTTTCAAGTGTAAAACTGGTCCTCCTCGCTATAATTAACGGATGCCTGACAACAGGAAAAATACCGGAAAGACTAAAATTGTCAGTAGTGAGACCGCTATACAAAAAGGGTAGTAAGAAAGAATTAGGAAACTATAGGCCGATATCGATATTACCAACAATTGCTCACATTCTCGAAAAATGGGTACAAATATGTATGAATGACTTCTGTGGGAGATTTTCGTTATTGAACGACGGGCAATACGGTTTCAGGCAACAAAGGAGCACTATTTCATTACTTGAAGTTTTCTCGGACTGTGTTAATGAAACGCTTGAAAATAATAAAGTAGCCCTCGCCTCGTTTTTGGACTTATCCAAGGCATTTGATACAATTGATCACGCACTCCTCCTATCAAAACTCAATAAGCATGGTTTCAGGGGCCCGTTTCAGAAATTCTTCACTGACTACTTTACAAACAGGTTTCAGATGGTTAAAATTGGAAGCAGCACTAGTACAAAACTCAGAGTCGATTGCGGCGTGCCACAGGGTAGCACACTAGGTCCGTTATTGTTTAATATATATGTGAATGATCAAGGGTTATTACAACTACGATCTAGAATGTTTCAGTACGCGGATGATACCGTTCTATTCCTACCGCATGACAACTATAACCAGGCGGTTCCGCTGCTTCAAAGCGATATAGATGTATTAGTTAACTGGTTCTCAAGTAATCTCATTTCTGTGAACGTCAATAAAACTAAATTAGTTTGTTTTCGTAATCCCCATAAACAAATTACTCTAGTACCAAACATATATCTTCACCTTCATGATCATGCTCAACACATTTGTACGTGTAGACCATTACCTTATGACTCCTCGGTTAAATATTTGGGGTTAATATTTGACCAACATCTCCTTTGGAACCAACAAATCGAATACATTATTAAGAGAATGCGGGTGGTATCGGCGTACCTTTATAAGCTAAAAAGTGTATGTTCTGTAAACTTGCGGAGAACTATTTTCAGATCGCTAGGAGAATCTGTTATACGGTATGGGATTACGATATATGGGAATCGTTCAGAGTACAAAAAACAGGGAATTGATAGAATCATAAAATATAGTGTAAACAATATTTCTTACGGGTCAGTGTTCGATAAACTAGACATTGAAGAAAAAATGCGCGCGTTAGAAGTATTGTCATTTAATCAGTTTCATAAATATGTGATAATAACAAGTAATTATTATAGTAGAACATTTAAACAAGAGGTAAAAAAAAAGAAACTTGCGGCGTACAGATAGGTTCAAGCTCCCTAAGATACAAGCAAACTATGGAAAAAAGTTAAAACGATACTATGTCCCTTCGATGTTCAACTGTTTGCCAGAATCTTTACTGAACTTGTCATCCTTTCGTGCGGTAAAACGAAATGTAAGAGAATGGTGCCTCACGCTCGCGCAATAATAATTAAATAATTACTTAGCGCGTATTCGTTGTCCAAATGCCTACATTGCTGTTGTTTGTTTTGTTTCTCCAGTGTTCAATGTGTCACGGTATTTTGTTGGCTGCCTGGTCCCACATACAAGCATCTTTGCTTTCGTGGGCCAGCACGCTTACACCTGTATTTTTTCAAAGCTAATAAAGATATTATTATTATTATTAAAACAGTTATAATTATATTCGTGCATCTGTACAACTTTTTTGTTATTTTATTGTAAGCTTGCTATTTAGTTTTGAAGGAACTTCGTGGTTCCCATGGCGAAGTTGCAAACATTATATTGGTGTGCTCAAAACCAGTCTAAGATCAGAACTAATGCCAAGGCATTTAAAAAAATAATGTGACCAGAAACAATGTCATTTATTATGTTGTCAAGCTAGACCTCGCAAATGTCAGCCAAGTCGGGTCCACTAATACCCACCCATGTAGGAGAGGGTGTCTTTAGTGCCCATGCTTGTTGTTTAATTAGACCTTGAACATGATTCCTTACTACGTAGGACTTGCATTACGAATGAGTTTTCTAGTTAACGGTGGTGTTCCTGATAACAAACCATTGTATTAGTTGGGTATAAAATAAGAGTGAAGAAGTGAACTTTGGTCTTTAATGGCAAGTAGGTTCGTATGGAATCATTTTTGCTTCAGTGGAGGCTCAAGTATGCACGACACTGAAAGGGCTTTCCTTTCTGTCGACGGAGACAAGGATACCACAAGAGCCAGCGAGGGAAAGAGAACGGGACCTCTTGGCGTCAACGCCTTGCCGCCTGCGTGGCTGTGTCCCGAACCGTGCAGTTTTTGCCGAGGTAAACAATTCGGCCTTTTGAAAGTTTTGCGGATTAAAAAAAAAAACATGACTCACTTGCATGCCTTGCTGTAAACAATGCAATGCAGCACTGAAATTTGTGAGTTGCAGATAATGTCACAGGTAGGATAGATAATCTCTACATTCCCAGAGTTCTGTGGACAAAGGGGCTGCCCAAAGATTACACAGCAGGATGGCGCTCCGCTACAGAGCACCAGTTTATGTCGTACCATAGCCTCCTTTATACTGACAAAACCTGGCAGATATCCACGAGGAGCGGTCGCCGAAATGGAAAAGGTGGACACATACAACGGAGAAGACTCTCGCCGCAGCAGACGCGAAACACGAAAAAAGTATGTTTTGGGTACTCGCCACTGCAAAAGCTGTGTGCTGACGTCCAGGTTCCCCGAGGAATGGTTCTTTAATGCCCTGTGCTACCAAATCCTCGCGCTCCAAATCTGTGACCAGGCACTTTATGACTCCGTCGTTGAACTGGCAGGCTTTGTGAGTTCAGAGGTGCTATGGTCATACTCTAATCTACTTTACTCCTTTTTTTTTCAGGGGGAGGGCATCTTTTTGTTTGCATTCTTAAAAAAGAGGGTTAGACTGTTATGATTAAATTGGTGCGGACAACCACTAACAAGCTCTGTTTGCTGTCGTCAGGGCCTACGCTATTCTTATCAATGCCGATCTTCGCAAAAGAAAACAAGATAGGGGAAGGGACAAGAGCGGAGGAAAGCCGTGCCGTTTGCTTGGTCGATCTAACTACTCATGCTAAAAAAAAATCACATGTAACTATGGTTGTTTAAGATAAATTTGTTTGAAAGGGTGTCTTCGCTATGCCAATCTGTAAAACATATTTTTTTTTAAAGCTGGAGACCAAGTAAAATAAGTATCATCGCTGTCTTCTCAACTGGTTATTTCAATATTTTATTAGCACTACTTGGCCATGACTTAAAGCAAACCAAAGACCAGATTCGGGCTCATGTTGGCCTTAAGCTGAATTTTGCCAGAGAAGTAAATTTCTGAAACTAGACGACATAATTCAAAGCAAACTATCTGCAGCGACAAAGAGTCGGAAATAGTTACTGAAAGAATAGAGGAAGCAGTTTCAGGGAAACGGTATACAGATTGGACCTATGAGAGCCAAACCAGGCTTTTTGCTCTGGATCTAGACTAAGTTCAGAGTAAACGAAAGGGGAAGCAAGGACATAGACCGAAAAGCTGGTGGGACAAAGAAGTGAAGCAAGCGATACAGAAACGTCAAGAAGCCTCTAGAGGACACAGGTATTCCAAGCGCAGTGGGGATTCAGGAACGGAATTAAAGAAAAAATGGGACACTTTTACAACTTGTTGCCGAGAGGCATCCAGTTTGATCAATGCGAAAATTCAGAGAAAGGGTGAGGAATGGATGAGTAATGTAAGCAAGAAAGATACAAACGCAGCTAAGAAGTTTCGGGAGCACTTGAACTCACTCGGTGAAACGACCCAAGCTAGACACAGGTTCATACTCTCGCAATCAGGGAGATCAATTAGAGGGAGATGATGCTATGCGATATATAGGAGCGGGCATACAGGAGAAATTTCGGGAACTGTTACATGTGGAAGATATGAGAACCGAAGGAAGTAGCAGTCCAGCTTGTGACGTCGCGGATTTTGGACAAAGAGAATAGGAAAAGGCAGAACGAAGAGTCCCTAGTGGCACGTCGAAAGGCACAGATGGGATCCCAATCAAGCTGGTGAAGAATTTGGATCCTAAATCTAAGGCAAAACCAAGGGAGGTAGTGACCATGATAAAAAAAGGAAATATTCTAGATGAATGAAGGCTTAGTAGGATGAGTATGATATATAAGAGAAAGAGAGATAAGTCTGATATTAGGAATTATCGTCCCATAACCGTGACACCAGTTATTTGCAAGTTGGTAATGCAGATTATAAAGAACAGACTGGAGGAGTGGGTAGATTGCGAGGGCATACTGGGCGAGTTACAGAACGGGTTTAGGAAACAAAGAAGGTTCGAGGAAAATATATTTAATCTAACACAGTGCATAGAAATAGTGCAAAAAAAAAAAAAAAAAACAGCTCTGGCTGGCATTTCTGGATATCAAAAGTGCCTATGACAATGTGAACCAAACGAACCTGTGGGACATACAGGAGAGCCTAAACCTAGATTAAGGACTAACAGCCCTATTAAGGAACATTTACAAAGATAATAAGGTGA
This sequence comes from Ixodes scapularis, assembly GCF_016920785.2. Classification (NCBI taxonomy): domain Eukaryota; kingdom Metazoa; phylum Arthropoda; class Arachnida; order Ixodida; family Ixodidae; genus Ixodes; species Ixodes scapularis. The sequence goes on along the minus strand of NW_024609838.1, from coordinate 50,415,213 downwards.
TTATGTCATGGGAAGGAAAGGCGACGGGGGAAATAGAGGTAAGACGAGGCCTTAGGCAGGGGTGTCCGTTATCGCCTTTGCTGCTTATGTTGTATCCGAGAGGATTGGAGGATAGACTAGAGAGGAGTGGGCTTGGATTCGACCTTTCGTACAGTAAACTAGGCCAAAAAATTCAGCAATCCTTATCGGGATTGATGTATGCGAATGGCATTGTACTAATGGCTAACAACAGGACAGAGTTGCAGGAATTAATGAGCATCTGTGGTAAGGAAGGAGAGGAATTAGGTTTAGAATTCAGTAGTGAAAAATCAGCAGTCATGATTTTTAACGGTGATGAAGTTGAGATGCTGAAAATACAGAATATTACAGTTGAGAGAGCTAGTAAATACAAGTATCTAGGAGTATGGACATGTGATGGTGCAGAATATCTCAGTGAGCATGAAAAGTACATAATAGATAAGGGCAACAGAAATGCAGCTGTAATGAAAAATAGAGAACTTTGGAATTACAACAGGTATGAGGTGGTGAGAGAGATTTAGAAAGGGGTCATGGTTTCTGGCTGGACTTTTGGAAACGCAGTGCTATGCGTGAAATCCGAAGGGGATGCAAGACTAGAAATAAAACAGCGCGGAGTAGGTAGGCTGGCTTTGGGGGCACATTGCAAAACGCCAAACCAGGGAGTACAAGGAGGCATGGGATGGGCGTCTTTTCAAAGCAGGGAAGCGGCGAGCAAGATAGAATTTGAGGATCGGTTGAGGCAAATGGATGGGGACCAATGGGCACGAAACATTTTCAGCTATTTATGCATGAGGAGCATAGACACAAAGTGGAGACAGCGCACTAGGAAATTAAGAGGAATGTTTTTAGGCTATAGTGGAGATACGGAAGAGCAGGTCACAGTTAAGAAGAAAGTTAAGGCCACAGAAAGAGATCGGTGGCTAGACGGAATGCAGACAAAGACGGCTCTGGAAAGCTACAGATTAAACAAAACAGTTATTGCCAAGGAAAGCATTTATGACAACTCTACGGGAAGCTCATTTTTGTTTGAGGCAAGGACGGGTGTTCTGCGAACCAGAACATACAGAGCGAGGTACCAGGAAATGAATACAGTGTGCACTGCTTGTGGAGAGGAAGACGAGACGGCTGAGCAGTTGATACTCTACTGTAAAGGGCTACCGAAGACAACATAAATTTAATTAAGTGATTGGGTGTTCGAGACAGCGAAGGGAGAGTGGATTTCAAGACTGTAGACATTACAAAGCAAAGATTAAGTGAATGGTGGCAGAAATCGAGAGAAAACTAGGTATTTTCTTATTAACTGATGGCAAGGGGGTTTCATAGCCCCACTTTCTTTGCGGTGCGGAGTGAACATAGATTTCACATATAAATATTCTAAGCTTAAATGGTGAACCAAAATGGCTAGGTGGCATAAGCTACCGCCCGATCCAAAGGGCTCAGCCGGATTCATCCATCCATCCATCCGTTGTAAGAGGTTTTAAGGAACCCAGTTTTAAGAGGTCGCAAGATTGTGAACGGGCCTTTAGAGAACCATGCAGTGCGCGGAAAAGTTAACAGTTCATGCGTTCTTGGCATTTCATCAGGTTGTCGGCAGGCCTCTTCACGATGTATAATATGTGCATTACTTTGGTATTTGTTGATTTTTCTGGAAACAGGTGCCAGCAGGTAGGGCATAGACAATGGTAATTATATTCGTGCATCTGTACAACTTTTTTTGTTATTTTATTTTAAAGCTTGCGATTTAGTTTTGAAAGAACTTCATGGTTCCCATGGCGAAGTTGCAAACATTATATTGGTGTGCTCAAAACCAGTCTAAGATCAGAACTAATGCCAAGGCATTTAAAAAAATAATGTGACCAGAAACAATGTCATTTATTATGTTGTCAAGCTAGACCTCGCAAATGTTAGCCAAATTGGGTCCACTAATACCCACCCATGTAGTAGGGCGTCTTTAGTGCCCATGCTTGTTGTTTAATTAGACCTTGAACATGATTCCTTACTACGTAGGACTTGCATTACGAATGAGTTTTCTAGTTAACGGTGGTGTTCCTGTTAACAAACCATTGTATTAGGTAGGTAGAAAATAAGAGTGAAGAGGTGAACTTTGGTCTTTAATGGCGAGTAGGTTCATATGGAATAATTTTTGCTTCAGTGGAGGCTCAAGTATGGACGACACTAAAGGGACTTTCCTTTCAGTCGACGGAGACAAGGGTACCACAAGAGCCAGCGAGGGAAAGAGAACGGGACCTCTTGTTGTCAACGCCTTGCCGCCTGCGTGGCTGTGCCCCGAACCTTGCAGTTTTTTGCCGAGGTAAACAATTGGGCCATTTGAAAGTTTTGCGTTTTTGCGGATAAAAAAAAAAACATGACTCACTTGCATGCCTTACTGTAAACAATCCAATGCAGCACTGAAATTTGTGAGTTGCAGATAATGTCACAGGTAGGATAGATAACGTCTACATTCTCAAAGTTCTGTGGACAAACGGGCTGCCCAAAGATTACACAGCAGAATGGCGCCCCTCTACAGAGCACCACCATATGTCGTACCATAGCCTCCTTTATACTGACAAAACCTGGCAGATTGCCTCAAGAAGCGGTCGCCGAAATGGAAAAGGTGGAGTGGCATACAACAGGGAAGAGTCTCACCGCAGCGGACGCGAAACACGAAAGAAGTATGTTTTGGGTCCTCGCCACTGCAAAAGCTGTGTGCTGACGTCCAGGTTCCCCGAGGAATGGCTCTTTAATGCTGTGTGCTACCAAATCCTGACGCTCCAAATCTGTGACCAGGCACTCTATGACTCCGTCGTCGAACTGGCAGGCTTTGTGAGTTTAGAGGTGCTATGGTCATACTCTAATCCACTTTACTCCTTTTTTTCAAGGGGAGGGCATCTTTTTGTTTGCATTCTTAAAAAGGAGGGTTAGACTGTTATGATTAAATTGGTGCAGACAACCACTAACAAGCTCTGTTTGCTGTCGTCAGGGCCTACGCTATTCTTATCAATGCCGATCTTCGCAAAAGAAAACAAGATTGGGGAAGGGACAAGAGCGGAGGGAAGCCATGCCGTCTGTGTGGTCGATGTAACTACTCATGCTAAAGATAAATCACATGCAACTATGCTTGTTTAAGATAAATCTGTTTAAAAGGGTGTCTTCGCTATGTCAATCTGTAAACATATTTTTTTTTACAGCTGGAGACCAAGTGAGATACGTATCATCTGCTGTCTTCTCAACTGGTTATTTCAATATATTATTAGGAGTACTTGGCCATGACTTCAAAACAAACCGAAGACCACATTCGGGCTCATGTTGGAAGGCGGTTCCTTTGTAGCGCAAGCTCCCATTTTCAAAACCGCGGTCAGGAGCCCGTAGCCTTCGCTCTATGTCCCACTCTTGTTCCTGCATCTGGGGCGCATATTATTAAAAGAATCAATGAAATGGTCGAGGTTCTTTCCTGCCAAACTTCAGAAACATTTATCAAAGCAAAGATGATGAAGAAATTACTATTAGTTTTAGTGTCCCACCATTTCTGCATGCAAAAGATGCCTATATCAGTACAGCACACGAAATGTTATAAGATACTTTGTAGTGCAGAGGTGCATTATTTTGTTACTCAGATGGAAAATTGTGATGATTACTACCTTGTAGTAGGCCTTGTACATGAAGCATTCCCTCACATGCACACAGATGTTAAAGCAAGCTTTAAGCCCTCTCTAAATTCCATCGTGGCTTGCTTTCGTTACCACTAAAAAGGGAGCACAATAAGACAGGGACGAGAAAGGAAGAAACAAGTGCTCACTACCAACTAGTTTATTCAGAAAAAAAGTCTTCCCTTCCTTCCTTGTCCCTGTCTTAGTGTACTCTTTTTTTTCACTGCAGCCACGAACCAGCTTGCCCAGCAAAGAATTTTATAATGCTTTCTTTGACTGTACTAGACAGTCTCAGTAGATAAGCCCCAGTCTTGCCTAGCACCTAGCTTATGCAGGGTGCTGCAGAACAGGTTCAGCTAGACTTGGTACCTTCCCCTCTTTCCTCAGTAGGGACCATGCGCCTTGTGCTTCAAGTGCTCTCAGTACACTTACTGATTTATTATTTACGTTCCCTTTGAGCCTTAAATTGATATTCTTTTAAAAGGAAAAGCAGACAATAGCAGCAGCAGCCTCCCCCGCCCCTCCACAATCTATCTCTCACCATGTGAATATGTTAGGTTCCTCCTGACGGCTAAAATAATTTTGAATGCAATAGTCTGCATTTTTATGGTGTCCATCTGTAACCTGATACATCAGGGTGTCTACCAACTTGAAATTCTCAGGGAAATCGTCAAAAAGTTGGCTTCATCAGGGAAAATGACCACTGAAAGTGGAACGGCGATACGGAACAAAGCTTGACGGTTGCGCATGGGCACGACTATGCTGAATAATGTTTCCGAATTATTATCCTTTGACCCAGAAGTGGTCAGGAAGTTTTTATAAAAATAGTCAAGGGAAATTCTAGAAAAGTCAAGGAATTTGAAATCGGTAATTTGGTAGACACCCTGATGCACCGGTTCCACCGTACTAAACACTTCACAATCAAGTGAGAATTGGGAAAAGCGAAATATGGAAAGGCAGCAATGGGCGTCTGCCTCACTTGCCTTCACTCTGCTGCATGGACTTTCCATCTATGACACTGTGGGCACTTAACATGTCCTCGACAATTTTACTTTGCTCACCTACAACTTCGTCTGACTTCGAGAACTTATTTCTTATCATTGGCTTTTTTTTCCCCAGGACCCAGTAAAAACTTTCGGGAACCCACCCGGCATTACTTTTCACTGGAAAGCACCCATGGACATCTGGCTGCATGTGCGTTGTCTGCGAGGACCTATGAATCGACATCCTGGACTTTTCAGCAAGAATCTCTCGGGTATTAGCCATGTACTGAGCATAGAAAGGTCAGTATGTGGGGGGGAATCGACGAAGCACACTTTTTGTGCTTGAGCACCCTCATGGGTAAAAATATACAAAAATTTCGGTAAGAGTTGTGAGAGCACTCGGAGCACATTCCTAGAACAGGGAAAATGAATTACCAATAACGGTTACTGTTTTAATGTTTTCCAAATGTATTTGGTAAATATTCCAGCCATAATACAAAGGTTTGTGTGTTTTATTGTGTATCTAAACTTCTGTTAGATTTTTTTTTTGTGCATTTGTTGATATGAGGATTCAAACCATAGAAAAAGAAACTGCAAAAAGAAAAACAAAGCATTGAAAAAACAGCAAGCTGGCAAACAAAGCTTTTAGGAAACTTGTCATTTTTTATTCTAATTTAATCCTCAACACCAAGCAGGCAAAGCAAGCCTTCACAACACTTGTCATTGTAATTTATTTTCGTTCTTGTCTAATAGTTATACCAGTTTTGTGTATTAGTCTTATTTCTTATGATGTTATTTGTTTAGTTATTGTGATAAAACCACTGTGATAAGCCGAAGCAGGCTTTTGAGCCAATATGTATCACATTAGTTTCTAATAAAGTAATTGTTTTAAATACTTGTGGCTTGTTTTGCAGTACCTGCATGGTAGGACTCATGAAGTTGCATTTGCACAAATGGCTGTGATATGAGCTGAGAGAAAACAGCTTTCTTTATTGATAAATTTGAAGATTCCTGCAATTTATTGCCACCCACCTGTCCACTCAAAGCAGGCATGAAGCAACAGAACATGCTCGTTCACAACAGCTCTTGCAAATAGTCTAGACATGTGATAAAAAAGATATCCAACCTATTGTAAATGATAAGTATAATCAAACTAATAGAAAGTTAAGCTGTCGATTAAAATAAAACTTTTACTTCTTTTTTGTTGTGTGCAAATTCCAATGTAACAATACAATGCTGTCCTGAAAGCTTCCGTTGTGTTTCATGATAAACTTTAGAGCAGCATTCGGTTCAGCATCGTTAAGACCATCATCGTTCATTTTTTCATGCTTCATTACAGGAAATTGTTCTGCATTTCGACGCTTACACTTGCAGACATTTGATGTTACCGCTTCCTTTAGGTGGAATCGAAGTTTCCATTTCAACCTTTATACTTCTACACAGTTGACGTTACTACCCTTGTTCTAGAGAAATTCAAGTTGAACCTCGCAGGCGGCAAGAAGTCTCCTAACGATCACAATGCCTCCCTTTGTTCAACAAGCTGATACTTGACTAGGGCTGCTATACCCCAGACAAAGTGAGAGTCAGCACTGGCTATCTTTCGTAGAGTCGCTCATACACTCCCATGACTCTTTTGCAATAGGAGTCGGGGGAACCTTCATAAAAGGAGGGTCCTCACAACTCTTGTTACAGAGTCACGGGGATTACCAGGAAGAAGTCGTGTGACTCTTTTTCTCCGTTGAATAAGAGTCGTTAAAGAGTCGCAGTTGACTACGTCACCTGGAGTCGCCCATACACTACCATAACTACAGTGTGACGAAAGTCGCAGGACTCTTTTTTAAATAAGAGTCAAGTTACTACAAACTGGAGTCGTGGAGGAGTCAAATCTGTAGCGCGCAAAGACCCCCCCCCCCCCCCAGAGAGTCGTGGCGACTGTGTAAAAAAAAAAAAGTCGCGGGACTCTACAAACTGGAGTCGATTCTGCGGCGCGCCAATAACCCCCAAAGAGATTCACAGCGACTCTTTTTTTTAGGAGTGTATGAAGAACTCGTCACATCATCGCAAGACCTTCACTCCCCTCGTGCAGGTTTTTCACTGCACGAGCCTAGCTCCTTCCCCACCTAGCTATCTTTTCTCCCCTAAATTTATAATTTATCTCTAATCCAGGCTTCTGCCCGACCAATTACGCTCCCTACGCCCTCGCGTCCCAACGCGAACCAAAGCACGGCCGAGAACCGTACTATATCCGGCGGCAGCGCAAAGCGCGCGCTAGCCGCCGCTCCTCCGGAGACGGAGAAAACGATATGAAAGAGTAACTCCCGCCGCGAGGCTCAACCATCGATATGGCGGTGTGAGGATCCGGAACCAACTGTGCGCACAATTAAACGGAATCAACCTCACGACTCTACGACCAGATACTCACGGGTCATGCCCATCGCGTCAAACTGGACTCCACGGAGCATTACACACGCACAGCCACTGATAAAGTGAAAACGGAAACTATGTAGTTTTCGGGATTCCGATGTTCATGCACTGGACATCGCGTACCCGGCACGATTTAGTGGGCTCGGCCCCTAAATGTAGCCTCTGGCCACAAGGTACTCGTTCAAAGCGATCTTGGTCGGAACCTCAAGAGCGCATCCGTACCTTGAGACGCTGTCAACTAACGAAGCTCAAAACCGCGCTGACAGCTCAAGCAAGGCCAACTGGGAGCTAGCATGCGGTCAAACCAAGACTCTAGTCTCCTCCCGGACAAAATGCAATGCGGGAATAATTTCCAAACACAATATATGCAACCGCCATCCGCAATGGGAGCGTTGTCCACCCAGAGCGATGCCTCTCTAACGCGTCCGATCCGTAACAAGCGTTCCAAAACATTATATCGATACGCGAGCAAAGGCGGTTAGGCACATCACATCCCCCTAACCGTGAATCGGCATCTTCCCAGCAGACGTGGACGGCCGGAGGCGTAGGGGGGGTGACGCCCGACGCTACATGCCTCGACGGGTGCGGTAATTTAGACGCACACAGCGCTGTTGCGCAGCAGGATCAACCTGCCAGCATCCAACGGTGCGCTGAACAGCAAATACTCATGGCGCGTCTCGCAACGGGGGATAAGCAAGTTCCTGACAGGCTGGGGACAAGTGTTAATCCCTTAAAACAGCGGTCGAAATCCGCGCCTCCTAGTCAGACAGGCGATCATCTCAGGGCCTCCGTGCGGCGCTCCCACGACGAAATTTCGTGCGGCGCTCCCGCGACAAAGATGACCCCCAAAAAGAGCGCGAAACAGTGCCCCGATTCAACCGGAAACAGGTTGGGAATTGAAATAGCTGCCTGATCAAAAATCAGGCCCCACGTTGCGGCGCCAGTTTATGCGGGCATCTTCTAGCTCCGATTCCCACAGACCCTGTCTCCGGATGAATATGACACTTCAATACTGCGCTCTCGGCAAAAGGGTTTATTCACTCACTCATTGCATTGGGGGGGTTTCGGGATCGGGGGACGGTCATCAGCGAGGCCGGGGGAAAGTCCGCTGCCACAGCAGCTTCTCCGAGTCCCAGCGTCTTCGTCTCCTGTCACCGCTGCACGCTGTCTCCGTGTCCACCCGTTCGAGAGCGCTGCCGTCCAAGAGAGGGCTTTCTTTTGTCCGGCTTCCCCTTTTCAAGCCTCGGGTCCTTTCTTCTGGGAAGCCAGTCTCGTGACGTCAGACGGCTTAGGGGAGTGGTCCCGCCGGACCTTGTGCTGCGCGAGGCCATGGCCGATCCCCCGAGGCATGACGGATGTCGGAGGCATCGAGTGCGAGTTGCCGGAAATTGGGGTCCGGAGGTTCGGCGCGGGGGAGGGCAGCCAGATCTCCACAACTGTCTTTTGTGTAAACAGCCGGAAAGACTAGAGCATGTGTTCCTCAACTGCTGGGAAGCAGTATTTCTATGGGACGTCCTTCAGAGGACTTTGAAAAAAGACCTTCCGTTAACGCCTCACGGGATCCGCTATCTTTGTGTCGAGGGAGGGAATAATCTTGTTCCACATTACATGATCATGCTTGTCGGCCTACATAGTTTGTGGCGATGTCATATGGCGGTGAGACACGCAGAAGTCGACGTGCATCCTGCGCTTAAGTATTTTGTTGAAACAATCTGTTACCTAAAGGAAGTATTTAAAATGCAGCAGCCTCCTCCTGACTATTTGCCGCTTCTTGAGGAGCTGGCGGACCTCAAGGATCCATAACTGACTGGACGTGTTTGGATATGTCATTCCTCTGTTCTTGTTGCTGTTCTCTTGTATACATTAGCCATCGTGGCTTTGGTTTGTTTTTAACGTCATAGCCTTCTGTAAACTTCCACGTATGCCAAAGTCAGGTAATAAAGAAAAAAAATGTGCTCGTAGTTCAGGGCTGTTGCATCTTCTTTTTGCAAAAAATCGGGTAGTTTGATTAACTGGGGAAAATGTGCTGGTATTTGGCATGGTAACTGGGACGCGAGGCGCGAGGCGAGGCTTTAACATTCAGTGGATGGCCTTGCCAGTCAAGTATCTTGGGGTGCCGCTCAAATATTATCGAGACAGCTCGCGGTATTGGAACGAGGAGACGGAGAAGGTCCGGACAAAAGCGAAAAGTTGGAAGGGTCGTGAACTCTATGTTTGCACGGGCTACAGTATGTAATATTTTTTTATAGCGAAATTGTGGTATGTGTTGCAAGCGCTGGCTGTGTCGCGTCTCAACGTGCAAAAGATACACAGAGTATTTGCAGTTTTTATTTGGGGATCAGTTTGGGAGCGCTCTTCCCGCACGAATTTGTTCCGTTCAGTGCGATGCGGGGGGTTAGGACTGTCTCACTTGTTTATCCGACAAATTGTGTCTCGGTTTATTTTTCTCCGTGATCAAAATGATGGTTTTTTACGCACAGTTATTCAAGTAAGATTGCGAAATATTCTACCAGAGTTCGCGGTGTCCTCGAGTACCGAAGCGAGTGGCAGTGTCCGTGGTTACCTGCAAGAAGTTCTATCTTTAAGATGTTGAAGGTGCGATTTTCTTTAGAATGCCTGAATAATGTAACGCGAAAGAGGTTGTATAAAGATTTAGTTGACGTCTTATTGCCCGTACCCCTTTACAGATCTCTATATCCGGAGGGAACGGTTCAGGATGTACTGAAAAGAGTTAAAAGAATGCCGATAAAACCAGCGGTTAAATCCTTTTTCTTTAGACTACACAGCGGCACACTCCCTGTGAAGTCGTGGCTCGAGTACGGGGATATTTGTTCCATGGACAACCAACTGCCTGTTCTGTAAAAGACCAGATACCATAGAGCATGTCTTCATCGAATGCTGAGACGCGGTTTTTTATTCGGATATTCTTCAGCGCACACTAAAAAAGGACCTTCCTGTAACTCCGTTTGGTATTCGGTTTTTGTCCATCGAAAATGAAGGTGGGGTTCCGTACGACATGAGTATGGTACTGGGTCTTCATAGTATTTGGAAAACGAGAATGGCTGTGCGGCCATGTGGACGTCGGTATACGGTCAGTGCAAGAAACCTTTATTGAGAGCGTGGCATGCATTCGAACAGTTCTTGCGGCACAGCCTGAACCCCCTGACTGGTTGCCACTTCTAAAAAAGCTGCTGTGCCTTAAACAATTTTAAATGCAATCGCGCTGGTCTAGCGGAGGTTGTCGCGTTTTCTTTTAACATCCTCATGTGTGTACTTAGTGCAATTGCCAAAACAGGCAGTAAAAAAAAAAAAAAAAAAAAAAAAAGCTCGCAGTTTAGGGGGTTGGGTGTCGAGCTGCTGTGCCCGAGGTAGAGAGGTCGATTCCCAGCCCGCCGCGGAGCCTTTTTTTAGCGATTAAAATGCATTTACCGCGCAGCAATTCAAATAATGTCACGTGACCGTCATGTGACCGCAGCGCAGCGTCCTCTTTTGGATGCAGCACAAACCCTGTGCGACATCAAGTGAGCGCCCTCTGTCGGACGCAGCTCGAACCCTGTGACATCACACGTGCGATGCCCTGAGCGCCGCAATTCAAGTCCTATAGCGCCCTCTGTCGAACGAAGCTCGGACCCTGTGACATCACGTGGTTGTTATCGGATGATGAGCACACCTGATCAACCATGCTTATGGTATGAGGTCTGGGTTTGAGGTTTGAGGTCTGAGTTGAGGTCTGAGGTTTGAGGTACGTGACCTCACACCTGTACCGCGTACCTCGGGGGGCGGGACAAGGGTGAGCTCCGATTGGTCACTGCCCAACACCCTGTGCGCGAGGCCTCCTATGTCGGTGGCCACGGTGGGCGTGGCCATCGATGCCCACGGCCTGACATTGGTCACTGGGATGGGAGAGAGGGAAGGGGCCCCGCCCTACTGTGCTGTGATTGGTCGGATTGGGTTTGGCACCGCCCTCCTGCGCTGTGATTGGTCGCTGTGCACACTGGTACATGTTTTCTACTACTGCCGCCTGCGACACTGTCAGCCGCGGGCATGGCGGCCGCGGAATAATGCAGCCTTTCGGATGCCCGTCGAACGAACGCTTTCTGATTCCTCGCGCCGCGCGTTCAGCCCCGCAGTGTCCTCACCTAAAAAGTGCTTCTTACACCGTGATCCAGTCTCAGCTGTGACGCTCTTCTAACAAATCGGCTTAGCACCGGCTTGCTAAATTCAGCTCTTAAGGCGAATCCCACTAGTCGTTTCGGAGCGGGCCGGGATCAACTTTTCTTAAGCGAGCCTATTTCCCTGGGCCTTTGGGATCGAGACGGACGTTTTCCACTGTTAGTTTTAGATTAGCTCCCGCTCGAGATCTCGATCTAGGTTCGAGAACAGTCGCTACGACGATTTCGGTGAATTCAACCGGAAGCCAGCCGGGCCAGCCCTCGGCGCACACGCGTGACTTCCTTTCTCGCGGGGCATCTCGCCTGATCTTGCCATCTCACCTCGGAAGAATTTGTAATGGCCGCCCTCGGCTCGACAGCAGGTTCGTTTTCCAGGAAGGAAAAGAGAAGGTTTTGGCAGCGCTACGGGCATTCCGGCAATCTTTGTTTGAAGCTCCTGATCCTTTCCTGCCGCTTGTGCGTCGAACACGTGTTAGCGCCGCGATTGCGAAAACCTCTTCGAAACGACCGCGGCGGCTGCCGAAAGGGGATTCCCGGGCAGTTGAATGGCGGGAAAGCATCCGCCGATTTCGGAGCAGTGGTCATGTTCCACTGGGGATCCGTAGGCGGCGCGACCCCGTTCGGATCCTGTGCTCCATTCCGGATCTGGTCAACTGATCCCGGCGCGCTCCAAAACGCCCTCGGAATTCGCCATTAGACTCTGTGAAAGAGAGCCTGACAAGCCTGGCGCGCGCGAGCGCTTCAGACTCGGCTTCACTTGCCACCCACCTCGTGGGCTGGTATCTTCTGTGCTTATCTTCACACAGTCTCAGCAAACACGCCTACTTTAGCAAGCCGGCCCGGGTCTCTTAAACAAGAATTCACTTATTTTTGAAGACAGTACTGTTGTTGTGTCGTTGAATACTCGAGTGTATTCTATTAAAAATAGCGAAAACATATTTCGCTAGAAAATAAATATCCTAAGTTGTAGTTTTACCGGTTTTGAGTCATTATAGAAAATGAAATAAATATAACAAACTCGGTAGGCCTAGCTAAGAATTTATGTTTGGATATAAACTGAATCGACCACTTGGTTAGTTAACTAAAGGGCGACGAATACTGACGCAATGCTTTATTTTTTTTAATATTCAATGACAATCGAAAGAGAGAAGTGAAAGTGACCGCAGCTGAAAGGTAGAGGATTATTTAAAACGCAGAGGTATGAGGTGGCCTCTTAGGAACTGGTATAGATGTGACCTCTGAAATCATTCACCTGAATTCAGGCCCCCGCTTTGTCTCTTTTAGAGCCCTGTAACCAGCCCTCTCCATGGAATCTCATTTCGCCTGCCCAGTTCACAAGTTGCTGTGATGAATACTGGCACTCATTATTATTTATCATTTTTATTCAATTCAAATATTTATTAAAATGTATTGACGGTACGATTTGCATTGCATACTTCTATATTTACCTGCATGTAATATTAACATAGGTTTTTCAACTGTGAGGGAGGATTGTACACTGCAGCTTTCCTTTCAGATGTACTGGGGTGTCACAAAAGAAAATTTACACGGTCTTTTTTACCGCAAAAGTAAACTAGGCATCGAAAAACGCTCATTCTCAGCTTAAAGGTATCGCTAGAGCTCACAACTAGATGCCAAAGTTTCAGCCCGATCTGATAAGTTAATCAAAAGCTATAAGTGATTTTCTGAAAGTTTCAATGGGAAAATGGAGCCCAATTTTCCGCTTTTTCCGTTTCTGGTGCCATAGAGCCCCATCTGTTCGAAAACTCCGTCGGCCGCTTTGGCATCTGGTTGTCACCTTTGGCGCTACCTTTGCGCGCAGAATGAGCGTTCGGCGATGTCTAGTGTATTTTTGCGGCGAAAAAGACCGTGTAAATTTTCTTTTGTGAGACCCTGTATTTATGGCGTTTAGTAACATGCCCGCTAAAATGGCTGTTCAAACTAGTTTAACCCACGGTTAAAATTGGATGCCGCAAGTTAAATATCCAGAGTATATTGTTGGAAGCCAATATTGGAAGAGACAATGAATGAAATTGAATGCCAATTTTGGTTGTAAGACCCACAAACATTCGTTGTCCCATGATGAGCCAGGAATTGGTTGAATTGTGGCGTAACGTTGGCCTAAATATTGGTAAAATGTAGTCTGGTCTAATGTTGGTTTAAATATTGGTTGAATCGTATTTCAGCGTTGGAATTAGTGAATGGTCCAACATTGAATCGGGTAGCACGTTCGAGAAAACCAACGTTAGACCAAATGTAGGAGCCACTTTTTGCCAGTGGTCTGCCGAAGAAGGCCCTACAATACTGTGCTGCTTGGGGCGCCTCTCGAGGCCGCCACAGCCGGCGCTGCGCCAGCGTCGCCGGCGTCCCGGTTTCAGCGCAGTGGCTTTCGCTGCCACGGCTTTCGTGGACGCGGAGTTGGCGGAGACGCTCGGGCATGGCGGAGAAGGTAGCCAGACGGCTGCTCGTTCTACGGGAGAGCTAGTTTGGCGATCCGGTTTTCCTTTCTCTCTGGATCTTAACTCAACGGCGCCTATCATATTTAACCAAGCTTTGTCAGTATGGTCACTGCGGCGTGACCACTGATCTCTATGTATATTTGCTGGATAACGTTTCAGCAGCTTCGCCTATGGACGGGAATGCGGCCACGGTCGGCCTTTTTTTTTGTGGAGTTATATTATCTCTAGCCACCATACCAAGAAGCGGACAGCGCTGTGCCGGCCGGCTGACATAAAAATAGCCGTGGGTCTAGTACACTTTACCGTGGGTGATATTTTGTGCTTGATTGAAGTTGTTCGACGAAGCGAATTCTCAAAACCCCGCGTGAACGGTAGCCTCATCGTTGAGGACCCGGCGAAAGTTTCAGAAAGTGGAGCATCGGAAAAAAGCAGTGCAGCTCGAATCAAAAGCAGACGCCGTACCAGGAATGGGCCCCTCCGTGGTTCGATATTGTTGACAGGTAGTGACGCGATTTCGTTGGTGGTGAAGTCTTGTGCTCTTAACGCTTGGACAAGGACCAAGTGACTTTTTGGATGTTCTCGCGATTATTTGGGGGATTCTCGCAAGTGTATATATTCGCCGGGTTCTTTTCACAAACTAGTGTGCCGATGTGCCCGTGAGTGATTGATATATTTTTTTTACCATATATTCGCCTGCGAAGTTCTAAATAAGATCCATTTAAACTAAGTGAATCGATGTCTTTGCCCGATGATACTTGTCAAAGCCAGAGGCAAAGAGCCCAGAGCACTAGTGCTATAAGACGTAAGAGGAGCCGAATATACGCAAAAGCGTGTGTGCGTCCCTCCATCGCCCCAATTCGCTTTCGATGAGAGCGGTGCTGCTTTTCCCCGGTGCTGCTATTTTTTGAAAGGTTTGCCAGGTCCTCAGAGATCCGCCTACCGTTAAAGCCAGGTTTCAACAATATGTTTCGCCGAAAATTTCGATCAAGTACAAAATGTCACCCACGGCTATTTTTATGGCAGCCTGCCACCACAACTGCCACAGCGCTGTCTGCCATGCATGGATAATAGCGGCTGCACCAGCCGTACCCTATCTAACGGGTGGTAGATTGCGCCACCATGCAACTATGGTGGGGCTGGAGGAAAAACGGAGTATTCACTGGCGGCCATAGCTGTGTGCGCGACTGCTGAGCGCATGATAATGTCGAGCTTCCACAGTTCTCTTGCAACGTGCGTTCCACACCATCAAGATGGCCGGTCTTATCTGCCTATTAATGTGAGCTCGTTTCGAGCATACGCTGTAAAAAGCACCCTAAAATCCGGCGCCCAGTTTATACCCCTTATATAACTCTACAAAAAGGACGGCCCCCAGTGGCTGCATTCGCGGAGCGGGAAAGTGCGGTCCAGGAAATAGACAAAGAGATCAGTTGGCGCGACCCACTGCATGGCTGCGTCCAACGACTTTGACTTTAGGCCTAAGATCGCCACGGAACCAGAGGCGTATTTCCGTGAAGCGGTAAGCGCGTTTCGACCCGTTTTAGTATATTTTAAGTTACGTTAAGTGCGCTAAAATGTAAACTTGTGATCCATGTGTTCGCGACAATTTTGAGGTTCTGTTCTTGTGCTCAATCACAGTTTCTTTCATTTAAAAGAATTGTAAAGCGAGTCGATGAATAATGAGTAATGCTTGCAAAATGTGTACAATGTTAACTGCTCCCTGGGCGGCTATAGAAAATAAAACTATTTTTATGGCTGGATGCAAGGCTCGTCCCAATGCAGTGGCAACCCAAGCAGCACTGAGTTGGCCAGTCATCGGCCAATGGCTGGCTATGGTCCTTGGCCAAGTGGCCAGACAGTGGCCAGAGACTGGCCGGTGGCTGGCCTTTATCTCGCCATTGGACAATGGCCACTGGCCATCAGCCATCGGCCAAGCACTGGCCAA
Organism: Ixodes scapularis; assembly: GCF_016920785.2. NCBI lineage: Eukaryota > Metazoa > Arthropoda > Arachnida > Ixodida > Ixodidae > Ixodes > Ixodes scapularis. The sequence continues at coordinate 50,399,568 of NW_024609838.1, read as the reverse complement.
TGAATGGCCACTCTCTGGCCACTGGCCAAGAGATCATCGCCAGACATTGGCCATTGCTTGGCCAAAATCCGTGCTGCTTGGGAAGCACGCGCCTCTCTGAACCGCGTGTTAGCGAATTAGCGAGCGACAAGAGGAGTAACGGCGACAAGCGACGAAAGTCAGAGACGAGAGAAGGAGATTTCTTACTGTCGCTCGTTGTGTTGCTCGGTTTTTGGATTTGGGTGTCGAGCGATGCACATACCGATTGAGCGGCGATTATTATAGAACGACCCCACATAAAAATGGCGCATACAACGTGGGGCCCGGTCGGGATGCCTCTGGTTCTAGTCGTCCCCATGGAGTTTCACAGATTTGTTGACCGTGTTGCTCATTAACGCTAACGACGCCCGTCCAAACACAGTTTGTTAAATTATAGGGGACTTCTATGACCATAGAGCTCCGCAGGTGTCCCCTGGAGTCGAAAACCGAAAGGATTTGAAGTACGGGACGTCGGACGCGCTCCTCCGGGCACTCCACTTTAGCGGTGTAACGGAGGTGATGCAAATGGAGGGGGAGAGGGAGGGGGGGGGGGGTTGACGATGAGTGCGGATAATATCAAAGGATGCCGTCTTCGGAGGCGGAGAAGAGTCACCGCAGGTGAATCCACCAGGACTCGCTGCAGATTTAGTACGCTGCACGAGGGGACCTACGATTATGGCTTGTGTGAAGTGGTGAGCAAGGAAGAGCGTGTCGAGGCTCGGGAAACAGATGGGTTTTAAGAGCGATGTGCAGGAAACGTTTGCGGGAATAGCAGTAGACACCAGAAACGCTCTCCGACGAGTCTGTCAGCGGGTGTCAGAAAAATCCAGGGAATAGCAGGCAACACCGCGAACGCTGGAGGACAAAATTGTCAACGGGTGACGGAAGAATCGCGGAAATAGCAGTTGACACCGGGAACGCTGGTGGATGTGTTGGTCAGTGGGTGTCGCAAACTTTTCGAAAATTGCAGTTGACACCGGGAGCGCTGTCGGAAAAAAGCTGTGGGAATAGCAGTAGACACCGGCAACGCTGGTGGACGTGTTCTTCTCTCGGTGTAAAAGGAAATTGCGGAAATTTTAGTTAACACCAGTTAACACCAGGAAAGCGAGCGGACAAGTTATTCAGCACTGCGATTTGTAAATTCTAGGCCAAAACGGTTTGTTCCTTGACGTCATCCCAACTCCCTTTATGGTGGTGGTTCAGTTAAGGAGGTGATTAATACAACGCTTTTTAGACTTCACTAAGCGTGGTCGGGGCAATGACAGCAGAACATTTCACGAGTTATGGCGTGTCACAGATATGCCAGGAATTAGGCCAGAGACATTGCGGTGGGCTTGTAGCTGTCCGACTTGCCTTGATACGCGAACGGTTTATGCGGGCTTGCTCTTTGCTGGTTCCCTCCGAGAGACGACGAGTGAACAGAGCCCGGATGTACTTGAACGGCATATGACGCTGACGATTAAATTGAGTAGTTCACTCTATATGCGGCTTTTGCAAATCGCGGGTATTGTATATAGCCACCCCCCCGCGGGCTTTCCATCGCTTCGCTTGTGGAACAGTTCGACTGGGTTGACGCCATCGTTACCTAGTTCTGAGAGAAATTCTCCCTCTGAGCAACGCAGCGAGAGGTTGTGCGGCATCACATGCTCTGAAGTGAGAGGGCGTCCACGAGATAAATACGCAACCGTCGTGTTTTACTTCCAGGATAACTCCCCGCGATGCAAACAAATATACAGATCCTGGTCACATCGATGACTTGAAGGTATACTGCTGTCGCGATCGCGAAGATGATTAATTTGAGGCTGCGGTAGGACAGGAAAAATCCCCTGTTTCTGAGAACTCAGGAGCGAGCTTCAGAATGCGGACTCACCGAGCTAGCCGCATGATACACAACACTATCGGCAAGGAATTTTGCAGAAAAGACTATGGCCGCTGCCAGGCAAAATGTTTGTTTGTTGTGTATGGTTTTAACATCTTTTTCTGCGAAAACATTTCCTCATAAAAAGGCCGCCATAGACGGCGTCACCTAGGATGTCACTGTGAGGAAACACTGGTACATCGGTTTCCCCGATTGCTGAGGTTGGTTGACACTGCATAGGCATGGCAGATCCCTAGGGTAGCCGTTCATGGAGAATATGGCAACGGTGGTGACCAGCCGGCAGAACGGCAAAAACGCGAATGAGCTTTTTTGGGTTCCGCGAGCCCGACGTACTTGGGTAGTTCTACGCCGGCAGCAGCATCCACGCGGAATGGGGCAGGTTCGTCCTCGTCGGGGAGACCAGCTTCGACCAGGCTTCTTGCATCATCGTGGTGAAAAGGAAAGCGAGCGACGGATACGAGGTTGTCGACATTGTCTGCCGCGGCTTCGCTAGACGAGCCAAATGAAACCGGCACCAATTTAGACTGACGCCGAGCGTGCCACTATCAGCAACGCCGATTCCGGACGCTAAAACGTGACCACCATGGTAACAACAGTAGCAACCGCTTTCACATACCACAGGCCGCCCCGATCACAGCGTTCATCTCTGTCTCTCCAGTCTATCCACGAATACACTATGGCTGACGTGGAAGAATTTCTCTCTGAGGCTCATGAGATCCTTAACACAAAGGGACCTTCAGGGGGTAGAGTGCGGGCGAAGAGGGTTGAAGAAGACCGGGCGGATCGTACGTGACAAGCGGTCTGCAGAGGAGGTACGAGCTGGCACAGGAAAGAGCGCGCTGCGCGAGGCTGGGGCCTGGGACGAACGATCGAAATAGTCTGGCCCATGGCGATCCCCGGAGCGGTACACTAGCCAGACTCGGTCCAGGACAGGCGGGAACGGCGAGCCCTGGTAATACCGGTCTAGGTCATGGCGCTACCGGAGTGGTTCTGTAGCGAGACTTGTGAAATGATAGCGCAGAACAGTTAGCCTACGCGGCGCTGGTGTACGAAGGACGATCCTCAGGCCAGGGCACAAACTCCGACTGAAGAACGGGCAAGAACGAGGTCGGCGGGCCCAGTCTGCCGGCTCTCGGGGACCGGCAACCCGGGAAGTACATAAACCCATTCGCTTTCTCCTCGTTGTGATGCGTCACTTCTTGAGAGACGAGCGAAGCGCAGTCAGATTGGGCGGCGATTTGATTGGGGCGAGCCCACACATTTCACGGCACAAGTAACAAACGGCGAACTCCGTGGCGATCACAGGGCATACCGAGTTCTAAAGTCTATGTCAAAAAAATAAATTCAGTATTTCCCTATTTAACGTTTCTCGAGCGGCTTCCTATTGCAGTAAAGATAATTGCAATCAAAAAGCTTATGTCGTGCAATATTAGGAAACTCCTTACGGTATGCCTTCTCTAGTGAAATAATAATCTATGTGTAACTGTTGACTGTAATCACCTGCACTTGTTTTTTCCGGAGCTGAAAAGGTACATTGCGGTGTTTTTAACGAAACAATCTTATATATAAAAAATGTGCTCTCCCCAAAGTAAGTATGTCGTGTGTCTGTACATAGAGCGAAAGGTTAGTTAGCTCAAATGGGCGACTGGTATCTGAGGTGTACATGAGAAATTTAGCGAGGGCAGTACAATCGTAGTTTGGGGTCTTTAGCGTGCATCACGCAGTAGTGATACACAGCCGCACGCCGGTATGATGCTCATCCAGAACAAAACGGCAATGATGTGTATTAAACCAGCATCCCCGCGTTCTACAGCGCGAACGTTAGAACCCAGGCATACTGGGTTCAGACCCCACCCCGGCCCGTATTGATTTAGATGAGCCTCGTACCGGCGTGCGATCGTGCATCACTAGTGTCTGATGCACAGTAAAAACTTAAAGCTTGCGGTTCAACTGCACTGGCTAAATTGCTCATTTACAGCTGAGACCCCAGACACCCATTAGTGCTATCTTCCTGCGTTCAATACCCGTTTCCATTATGATGCCTGGAAATTAACATCACAAATTACTCGATAAAAAAATCGATTAAAGGGGGCTGTTTAATAGGGTTAATATGCTTAATCAATGTACAGCTCTATTTTTTTTTAAAGTTGAGATAGCAAGGAAGGAATTAGCTAATATACACATTCATTTTATTGACCAAAACAATGTCCCAATTTCTCGGTGGAAGACACTATGCGCCGGTACGTTCTGGATTGTCGCAGATCAAATAAAGTAAATTATAGAGGAAGAAGATTTATTACGCTTTAAAAATATGAATCTTTATCTAAAGTGCCCATAAACAACCATAATGGCACTTTTGAGTAGTGCACTTTCACAAATACACATTAAGTGGAAAAAGGCGTAAAATGACTCTCAAGTCACACTAAATCATTTTAATACAACACACAACAAGGAAGCACAGGTAGTCACTAGCGAATCGCTCAACAAAACACGGAACACAGAAAGCGAAACAGAGATGTCAAATCCGCATATGCGACAATATTATACACTAGCGTAAAATTAACATGCTTTATTTTGATAAAAGCTTAAAATATGTGTTTAGAAGCACAAGCTTTATACTTACTTAAACATGTTTTCAACTAAAACTATTAAACTAAATGAACACAAAGCGCAGTTGTCCTCTTTACATATGCATTACAGTAATAGGTGACTTAGCACGAGTATCCGCGTTGAGAAAGGCTAAGAAAGTGATCCCAAACAGGTATAAATGAAGCTGTACGTGGAACAATATCCTCAACGTTGTTTTCTGAATTTGATCTTTAATTGATTGGCGCTAAGTTACTTTGCATTTACTCTCCAATATTCAATTATCAAGCGTTTTTGAAGTTATTTTTAGTAAGTGTGCTTAAGCGCACTGATTGAAGGCGTTAGCAGGTGTGGCATTAGCAAGTTTGCCTGGCCACATAGGCAAGCACTTCTTGACATTGGGGGGTAGAACGTTCAGTACAGATATCCATGAACGAAACAAATAATATTAATTTTAGTAATTATACTGCATACATTTTTAGACACAAACAGGTTACAAAAAAGGATGACTATTTTATATGACGTGCTAATAATAAGCTCAATATATTATGGCGTGTTTTTCTTTTATATGTTTTTATTCAGACAAATGCTTTCATCGACGCCATCCGTTATCTTGCCATCTGATTTGACCGTTCTATAAAAATTTCAATTATATTTTTAAAAGAGTGTTTATGATTCTGAGCCAGCAAACAATACTAGCAATCCGATTTATTGTTCTTAAGAGGGTAATTACAGCATCCTTTTCGACTTCGAATATAATATATTTCAAAAACAGCTGGTGAAACATATATGAAAAAAATAGTTAATAGTTTTAATACAAACTTTTTTTATATTATGTGAAATATTGGCATGCAATATAAAACGTTGTAGTTGTCAAATATTCAATTTATGTACGCATATTGTGATTTTTGTATTTTTAGTGTTAAGCAGACTGCATCGCTTATCCGCAGGGTTGCCAGGTGTTTGAACTCCAACCCGCCAAACGTCTACGAGATATAGCCCAAAAATAGCCAAATGTCGATCCAGAAAAATAGCCCCCCCCAAAAAAAAAAAAAAAAAACTTATCTTTGAAACGTTTATTTTGAACAGAAAAGACACATAATACATTTTTATCCATCAAATGCCCCAGAAATGGCGTTCCTTGCACGTTGGGCGAACTTCATGAAACGCTCGACTATCGGGGCATGGTGACCAGAATGACGTCACGGAAGAACTACGAAGAATCAAATACAAAGTATAGGTGCACGCCAATCAACAGACAACCTAAAGAACGCGCAGAACAGGTGCTGTTAAGGCCGCGAGAAATCGCGCCGTCACTTGTTGAGATGGAGGAATAACAGCACATGCTTGCATTCGGACAAAATTCGGAGGGCAAGGTGCGCAAAAAAGCAGACATATTTGTTTGCTGTCGCATACTTATCAGGCTTAAGGGACTGCAGCGTCAAATGTTCACGTAACTTACTCTAAAAAATACATTTGAACCTGTTAACCCAAGTGCATTCAGGCATTTTGGTTCCAGCACAGGGCGGAAATTTCCCAATGCACAGGTCAGAAATAGCACAATACTAGAAAAATAGCCAACTACCATTTTTTCCCGCCAAGTGCAAATAAAACTAGCCCAATTAGGCTATTTATAGCCCAACCTGGCAGCCCTGCTTATCCGTGTTTAATCAGATGGCCAATGGTGTTTCGTGAAAATAAATTTTAAATCGGGGTGATTTTGTAGTGGTTTCTTTTTTCAATATTTTTTGAAAGCTATTTTAAAAAATGATGTGCTAGTAATTCAACCCCCTATGTATGTATATATATATATATATATATATATATATATATATATATATATATATATATATATATATATGTATATATAGAAGAAGAACATAACCCTTATTGAAAACAGCAACAACGGCCTTCGTCAGGAAGAACCTTTACAGATGAACGCGGGTGGTATTTATACAATGCTACGGTCGAGTCCAAATTTCGGCGGGGTGACGGTTGGAGCTTTCGTGGGAGAGAAGCGTAGGGCAGTTTTATCCGGGTGAAGAAGCTTGACGGTCGGGGCCAAGGTTCAAGGACGGTGGGATTGACGGTTGTAGCTTCTTGAGAGTGGGCGCAGGGTCACATTGTGTCCGGGCGGGCAGGGCTGTCCTGGAAGATAGCGTACAATAAATGAAAGTTACACGCGCAAAATAAAGTGCTGTCTTAAGAGGGGGCGCACCTCAGAGCCCCATAGAGAATACATGAGGTTTTTCACCAAATTAAACAAATTCTCACATAATAACGGCTGCGCGGATCTTCTTGAAAATTTCGGCTTTAAAGACATTGAGTCATTATCGAGACACTAAACGCAACAGATGTTTCGTCATAAATTTAATTATATTCTTTAAAAAATCATGAAAATTGTCAAAATCGGCTAATTCGGCACTCTTGCGTTCGGAGCGAATTTACAAAATTATCTAAATTCAAACATAAGAAGAATTGCACTTAATGTCTTCTAAATTTATTACGGAATCGAATAATATTCAAATTATTCATGTAAGTCGATTTGTTCCGTAACTACAGCAAATATAAAGAACCAAGGTGTCGGTGCTTGTTTTCGTCGTTTTTAAGGTACCTCTCTCTCCCGTGCGGTGGCGCTCGCTGTCCACGAAATGCGAAATCGTCCGTTCGGAGATCGGCCGGATCGGCACTGTGCGAGGTGTTCTTCCGCGGCCGTATTCCGCGCCCGTATCCTGTTTCATTCTGCACGCCGAGACGTCAGTGTGCGTGTCTTGCTTTCCTGGTTCTCGCTGGGTAGGTCTCCGTGTTTTCGCATGTGGCAAATTCACCTTGGGGCTATGGGTCGAAGACAACCGTCCTGTGGCAAGCGGACCGCGAGGTGTTCCACAACCTCGCGGTCCGTCAACGCGTTGTGCTTGTTTCTACTTTTTTTTTTCTTTTGAAAAACGGGCTTTTTTTTTTTTTTTGACGCAAAGTTTTATTTTGTCGTTATCCTTCACACAAACGTCCTTCGGCCTTGGGGTCGTGGAAATTGGGGATGAAGCGTGCACAGAGTAGATCGTTGTTTTCCTCCTTTTTATTTTTCACGGACGTCCTGTGACCTCCGTACGGTTCGTAGTCACCACAATCTAACGCGGGGAAAAACGGGTCGCCTGCTCTGTAGTCAGGGTATTCCTAGGGGAGGGTGATAACTCGCTGTTCTTCTGGAAATTCACATATCACCCAAAAAGGTGACATGGGTAATGATTACGGCAGGTTTTTTTCCGGTGTTTATTTTTGAGCGAAAATCGGTGCATGTTTTTCGGTGCTTATTTTTTAATCACCAGTGTATTATGGGTTGAACGTCTTGTGATGACGCTAAAAAGCGTTGATAACCAAAGAAAAATGCGATTGGACAAGAACATTTCAAATTTCCAATTCTATTCACATATCCATTACGCTCTTCTCGTGGGAGCATCTATCCTGACGAAAAATGCCAAAGTCATTGAGCTGTGAACGCATACTCAGTGTACAATCTTTCGGCCTAGAGAGGTATTGCGCACGCTCGAACGCGCTTCACAGCCCAGTAGACGAAGTTGGTAGCACTCAGAAGGCGAGTTCTTGAATGGTCTGTAGTAGGCAAAAGAAACAAATAACAATCAACGCATATCAGCTCTTCAAGCGAAGAAGCGCGTTTCTAAGGTCAATGGTTCCGGACGGCACTAATGTTGTTGGCGTTGTCGTAAGATGACGTCAGTTCATACGAACTGACGTCATCTTACGTGATGACGTGACACAAACACGTCATCTTACATGATCTCGTTACACGAAATGACGTCATCTTACGTGATCACGCTGCACGAAATGACGCCATCTTACGTGACCACGTAACACGTCATCTTGTAAGTCAACCTCTCCCCACAGCAGCGCTTTCCGGGCCCGTGCAGTGCTGTAGTCGAAAGCAAGCTCCCTATGGCAAGCGAAAGCTTCTGAAGTCTCACATTGAGAATACTCGCTAGCGACCGTCTGTGGAAGCTTCGCACGTTGAGGTTTTTGTCGAGATCGAGCCATCGTGTTCCATTAACTATAGTTGAAGTTATCGTTCAATAAAGCCCTAAAAAATATGAATGTAGTTGGTGTAGACATCAAGATCTAATCAAAAATGCGGTTTGACGTCAATTAACGTGCATATACAAGTGTAGAAAAAAATGAGTTATTTGTGCATATATGTTTAAAAAAGTGTTTATTATTCGACATAGGACTTTGGGAGAAGGATGTGTTCAGATTTTTCTTCATGAGCGCAAATATACCTGACGCAATAAATAGTGACGATTTCATCGTCCCAGTGGTGAGCAGGTGATTTCTTGCTCGAAACAATGATGCCATTTCATAAACCAAGTTCTGTGACATATGCTTTTCCAATGTCTGGTCACTATTTTGTAAACCTTTCAGTCCAAACGAGTATACTTCTGTTTGTTTTTGTTAGCTTAGGAGGGGGTCACAGAGCCTATCTCTTTGTCTTCCTCTAGGACAGACGTACAGAGTTATACCGCAACACGCATCTGTGGAACACACAGAGCTATCGCTCTCCTGTTGGCGGTACAGTAGCAGACGACACAACGCAGCTCCGTAGTCTATCGAGGGCACGGCTAGCCGCGGCCCGTAGCGCGACCGTTCTGACTTGGGAAATGGTTTTGAAGAACCGAGAAATGGTATCTTGTGTACAATAATCACATGTCGTTAGTATACTAGTATTCTACTTGCTAAGCCAAATAAATATTTGCAGCTTGTGAGAATATGTTTGCGTGACGATTTACCGTTCACACTCCTGACGGATGTTAGCGAGTCCTTCATGTTCGTGGCTCGCAGTTATCGGTACCCCCTCGGAGTGACTTCACCATATATATTTTTTTCTTGCTTGCAGGACATCATAAAAATCACAAACACGCGAGAAAAAAAAATCTTATGAGTACGCGTGATTTTGAGCTTCGCAGCTCTAAAGATGCCCGGTAAATGTCGTCCAGTCTGTTTTGTCTATACTCCGTTTCACCGTAATTTGGCAACCCTCAGTCGCGGAGCAAAGCACGTGACAGCTACTTTTACGAGCAGTACTATGGCACCTGCAGCGCGTCTCCGACTGGTGTGGTTAGCGTCTTATGCTGGCCATACATCAAAAGTTGTCCCGAAGTGCAACAAATGACGTCACAAAAGACGGAGTGTCACGCTGTTGCATCTCGCGATCATGGCAATTCATCGTAGAAATGCTGGCGAAAACCACGAGGGAACACGAGTGTCGCTGTCGTCATGGCGTCCCAACGAAAAGCAATTATATAATTTCGACGTTTTTGTAATTCGGTAATTTAAATTACTGTATATAATTTTTAAGAAAGTAAAGACATCATAACCAAATAGGAACTTCCGTGCCAAAACATGCAGTGCGAAGTGAAGACAACTACTATCTTTTATTTTTTTTCTTGATGTCCACAAAAAAAAAAAGGCTATGCAGCATCGATCCTACCGTTTTTTTGTTGTTTTTTTCGCACATTATGTGATGTCCTCTAACACGAAAGTACCGACGTAAAAGCGCTGTAGAGACGATATAAAAACAAAAATTTAAGGGAATCGAGCTTTGTAGTAAACGGAAAAAAAATAAATAATTAACGACTTTTTACGGTAAACATTTCACCTCTAAGTAGAACTTAAAAAAAGTGACGGTTACGCGCTTTCATGCCCATTTCAACAAAGTTGGGAGAACGATGCATTGCATCTTGTGAATAGACATGTGGAGCAGCATGTTTATGTTAGAGGCATTGTGTGTAATCGCTGCGCAGTACCTGCCAAAAGAAGATATTATTTGGGCAGTCTCAACCGTTTCCGTCTGTGTGTGCTACGAATACAGCAACTCTTTTCGTAGAAGAAGTGATGAGGAAATGGCGTGCCCTTGATGATACGATTGTGATTATGAAATAAAATTTTTAATCAGCCAATAATTGCGACCTGTCCGGTCGCCTGGAACCCCGACAACAACTATCGTTCTCTGGAAAGTTCATTCTAATATTTACACGTTTTGTGGAGTTCATCGAGCGAATAAGAATGTTCCAACGATGAGCTAAACCTACATGAGTTCCCCAATCCAACTCGGCGCTTTTGAATTTTAGCGCCGTAGATAGTTCTGCGAACAGAGTATACTTCTGTGCAAATATTCGTCTAACAGTTTTGCAACGTTGGAAAGCATCGGAATGATTCAAAATCACTGCGGAGTTGATACTCGGGAAGATAAGACGGGCACTTGGGAGAAACGGACCGTGGCATTTGAGACAGGGGCACAACCGGGGGACAAACGTGCTACAATCGCATACCCTTCCAAGGTCATCGCTTGGGCGACCGCGCGCGCGGCCAAGAAACCTTTCTTTTTTTCTTTTTAGGGGTGGTGGGGGGGGGGGGGGGGGAGTGGAGGGGAGTGGTGTAGGCGCTGATTGTCTTCCTCCTTTGTGGCTTTTGACAGACGCACAACGAGACTGGCAGAACAAGCGCATGATTCATTTCTTTCGATGGAGGCGTTCTGTCTGTGTATGCGAACATGATTTTTTTCCCCTTTTAGTAGTTAGTTGTTCTTGCCTTGACTCGGGTCCCAGTGGGTGCGTTGTCGTTGTATGCCCACTATTTTTTTTTTAGTTTATGGTAGTTTTTGCGCTGATGGGGTATCAAGGTAGACAAAAAGTAAAAAAAATGAAATAGCGCCTCGACAAAAAAAAAAGTTTTTCCGATCAGGAACGTTTTCAAAGCCATTTTAGGAGCCTGCGGTGTTACCACAGGTGCAGGATTGAGAGCGTAACCCACGCACTTGAAGAGAAGGGGAAGCTCTCGTCTTATTGGAACTCTCTTTTATGGGTTTCCACGTCGCGATTGTCCTTCAAAATCAACTGTCATTTATTTCTCGCTCGTGGCTTTCAAGTACTGGAAGCCACGACTCGAGCCACAATAGTTTTGCGAAATCAAGGTTTCGCTGAAATGGATAACTCTCACGTACAGTTCGACGCGCAATACCTTTGCCGTATTGACTCGCGAGAGATGCCCCCAACACGGCTGAGTATGGCGGTGCTCCAGACCTAACATCTAAATTTTGTTGCCTTACCTGTTACTATTTCGCGCCCATTTTGAGCCATATCAAAATGAAAGCGCATGATGAAATAAAAGTCACACTCGTTTTCCGCTCGATGGAAATTTCACGCCAGCTCGGTGTCTTTGCTGGTACCTTGAGCGTTTCCCAGCAATGCGGAGAGTTAAAAAAACAAAAAAGAAAAAAAAACACGTACGATGGCATCCTTTGCGGGATGAGGACGATTCGTCACATGCGCATTCGTCACTGGACGATTGGTCACAGGATGATTCGTCACATAGGAACATTTGTCACAGGATGACTCGTCATGCGGGCAACTGGTCTCATTGATCGAGCAGGAGACGATAGTAAATTGTAAATTTCAACATCTGCCCACATACCCTGATGAGGAGTTTCACAATTTTCCACTGTCACGTAAACCAATGGTTATATAAACTAATATTACAATACTCATCCGCTTTTCCTTTCATTATATTACGGGTCTTCAGCAGGTTGATCTCAGTTGCAGGCTTGAACGAGCAATAATCCGACTGGCAGCCAAATTAGTTTTTAGTTTTGCCTTGCATACACCTATTCGACAAAACCAACAAGTATCGGAATTCCTTCTGCCGAATGTGTACGAGTACCCCTCGTGCAGCATCATGGCTCTCTCTGTTGCGATCACCTCCATCCTTTTGAATGTAGTTCAAAAATAGTCGCTCTTCTATGGCCTCCGCATTCACCGTTCAGGACGGACCCAGATAGCTAGAACGTCTGTTACAAATTCTTTGACCTCGAGAAGCGAAAGACATGCTAAGATAAGAGGTGACCGACTTTCTGAGGCCCAACCAACATTCAATGTTCGGGACCGAATCAGAAGCTAAAACGTTCCTTACAAATTCTTCGCCTTTGTCCGCCCGAACCAAATTGAACAATACATTTTTGGGGGGACGAACTATTGTGAGACCGGTTGGCCGCGTGACGAGTCATCCTATGACGAATGTTCCTGTGTGACGAATCGTCCTGTGACCAATCGTCCTGTGACGAGTGTGCATGTGACGAATGGACCGTATCCCATCCTTTGCACACTCATTACTTCTATAACACTGAGCCACCTCGTATCCTTTTGTTTTTCTTTCATGGTACTAATTTCTTTCTGCGCATTACGGCTGTTACGACGCTAAGTCTGTCTGCCCTTCGAATTTAAACTTAGGCTCAGATCAGGGACGAACCAGTTTAAATCAGGAAAATATAATTAACACTGTAGTAAAGTAAATCTATCATATCGATCGGAAATACGATTTGGCACATTCCATCTGAACACATATTGTGCACAGCGAATGCAATAGCGAGTCAGCGTGCAAAACGCCGCCACACTGAGCTACCATAACATCTCAGCGATTTTTGCATAGCACCGAGCACGGAAAAGAGAAAACAGTTATTCATTCACATAAACGAAGCAAATTTATTTAAAGCCCGGACACTCCGTACGTCCAATCTAGCTAAGGTTATCAATAGACTCGACCATGTCATTTGTCGAAACAGATAAAAGACGTTGGCAAAAATGATTAGACTGAATAAGTGAATCTAACGCACGTATTTTACCAACCGACGGTCGCGCGCCTTCAATACCCTTTCCAATTGTCATTGCGTACCTTGGACACACTTTGGGAAGCAATGCATATTTACATCGCCGCCTGAGGTCTCCATTAAACGTGTAGTGCTGACCCAAATAAAATGCTAACCTGACTCTCAATCGCTCACCGCAAAGGACGATTTCGAACAGGCGGTACTGTAGGTCACTTGAGATAAAAAAAAAAAAGAAAAACAAGCTATAGAAACGAGCGTCGTAAAAAAGGGGACCGGCATTTTTATTCCTACCTCCGAACAGAAACGAGCGCCACCCACTGCATCACACAGCGCAGAGGCCGGACTCGGTCACCGCGCGTACATACCAAGCGCGCGCGAGGGATGCAGAAACTTCCTCCGCCGGGAGAACACGGCAGATTTCGGGATCTATTTCACGCAGCGGATAAAGCGGGCCTTTTCACACCTCGATACTGGCGCCATCTAGAAGTTGCGCGTTCAACCACGTTTCGAGCCGCGCGCCATCTGGTGGCTGAAACGGACGAATAAATAGAGGTACCGCGCCCTCTTAAGAAAAAAAAGGAAGAAAAACGGCACGTTCACTTGTGTTGTTTTCTGGGGCATGCATGAGTCAAACCTGGAAGGGAACAATGTTAAACCTAGAAATAAAAAAGAAATACAATGAATATCAAAACATGGAAATAAAAGAGAGAAGTTGATGGTCCAGTTCCGGCCACAAACGCAGTACCACTGTTAACAATAAAGTCTAAAACCTAAAGAAACAAGAAGTGTTTTGTGATTGTTGTTGCTATTCATCTGTTAGCATTTTAATCGATGCCAGAGTACCGAGGCTTTCATTTATTCCTTGTTTAATAGTGTTGAATCGGTAGATTAGGTAGGATTCACGCTGTTCACGTTCGCGATTTGATTTCAATCCAGATTCTAGGAGCGTCACTGACAATTTATCAAACGAGTCTTCTGGGACAGCGAGATGTTTGGATAGAGGCAGTGTCGGAAGATTTATTGCGTGAGATTTGTGATTATTAAAGCGCAGTCTAAATGCCGTTCTAGTCTGCCCTATGTATTGCATTTTGCAAACCGTACACTCGAATAAGTACACGACATTCGACGAGGCACATGTTAAGTTCCCTTTTATTTTGATCGAGAACTGCGAGTACGTGCTGCTGACCTTGCTTGTCTACTGCATCTGTCTACAGATCAGACATCCTGGGTGCATGCAAGGCCTACATTTGTTAGGTGGTGGCGGTTAATTTTTCCGAGAGTTTACTAGCGCGTTTTTGAGGTTACGCAATCGTCTGTGGACTACCCCAGGGGCAGATGGAAACGCTCGTTTAAGGCGCTCGCTTTGTGTTGCCTCGTGTTGCCTCGGCACACCAATCGGCGCCTGCACCAGTCGAACCACCGCTTCGACGCCTGGACCAGTGGAACCACCGCTTCGTCCACTGGTTGAACACTGAAGCCCGGAAATTCAACGACACAGTCAAGGACTACTGCAGGAAACCAGGCAAGGTGACCTTGCTGGACCACGACTTCACGTCGCTGCCGCCTCTTCGAGTCCTGGCGGCTGACGGGTTGCACCCGAGCTTCATGGGAGTCGCCCTCCTCTCGGCAAACCTGAAGTCCATTCTGCAACGTGGAACAAGTACGACGTCGCCAGGGTGGTCATCGCAGATCCCCACCGCCGTCACCGCCAACTGCACTGGGATAGCCCTATCAGAAAAACCCAGGCACCACGAGAGGCCCAGGTCCCACAACGCCAGTCCAGAGAGACCAGCTGCCCCTGTGGGGATCCCAGCAGCACCTGACCCGGCAGCCAGCGAGAGCGTCGACTACGTCGATGAGTACCCGACACCTGCCGAGAGTGTGGCACCCAAGCGACGCCCGCAGGAGCCGAGAAGTACCCCAAGGAAGCGCTACAACCTGCGGAAACCCGCCGTGGAGAGCTCCCCGCGTCCGAAAGAAGATTGACGACAGTTCGGTGAGTCCAGTTCCTCCACTTCAAACTAAAGTACCACTTTTCTTAAAGTACGAAAGCTCTCAGATAAACGCATTAGGCACGAACTTCATAAATCAACCTTGCTAGTGTACCTTAACGCAGGCATTACCCCGAAGGGCATGTCGCGTTCCCTTCCTCCCGCCTGTACAAACCTCGACCAACATGACCGTTTGAAATGGCAACAGGTTCTCTTTGAGGGTTCCCGTAAACTGGTCCAAATAGCGATTCATCATAGTGACAAAAAAGTAAAACTGTTAACTACCGCGACCGCTATACTTCTCCGTTCAAATGGCCCCTTATCGACATCCGAAATTTGCGCCCTATCTGAATTCGATCAAAAGAAAAGCCATGACCTCGCAACAATCAAGCTACGTAAGCTACAGCGCGATCAGGTTCCTAACCCTGTTTTACCACAGCTTAAGACATCATTTAACTATAGCGAACATACTCAACCGGCCATTAGCATAACAGACGATAGGTCAAGCACTAGTGCCCCTTGTGGCACTACAATTGTTAATCTATCTGGCGTGACTATATCAACAGAAGAGGAAAGACTCCTCCGGAGAAGATTAAACTTCTGTCCCGCCACAGGTTTTGTTGACGAATTTAAATTACTACGTGACCTCGACAACTTTGCTCGAAATTTAAGATTGCGGGAATACTTCTTGGACAAAACTTCTAGCTCCAACACCTCTCAGCAGCGTGCAACGAGCGACCGGACGCCAAAGGTTAACCGTGATGATCGTCTTGACTTATACATAGCCGCTGTGCAAAAAGACATAATGCGGGAATATAGCAGGCAGGCGGGAAAACGGGATAACCTTACTAAATCCGAAAGGGCTAGCTTAAAACCCCTGACCAATTGGAAAGACATAACAATAAAACCAGCTGATAAAGTAGGAGCAATTGTGATTCTTAGCACTTCGGAATACATCCGAGAAGGAAACCGCCAACTAAATGACTCAAAGTTTTATGAACCTCTTGCGGATGACCCTACGATGCACCACACTCAGATTGTGACCTCGGTCCTTAAGAATCTCCTAGACGAGGGCAAAATAACCGCTAACGAACATAAATTAATGAAACCGGTACAGCCTTCCCCGGGCCGCTTCTACATGATTGGGCGCCCTGGTAACCCAGGACGCCCAATCATATCCGTAATAGGTACAGTAACCGAACCCATATCAGGATATGTAGACCGTTTTATTAAAAATACACCTACAAGTACCGATTCGCACATTAAAGACACAACTCACTTCTTAAGCGAGATATCAAATTTATGCATACAAAAAGGATCATATCTGGTTACACTCGATGTGTCATCGCTGTATACGAATATCCCACACGATGATGGAATAATTCCTTTAATTGGCATGAACGAACTCCACAAACAACCGGATACCCCAGATGGACACGTCGTCGCTACTCTAGCGAGGCTTGTCTTAGAACTCAACACGTTCGAATTTAACAATAAATACTTTAGGCAGGTTAGCGGAACCGCGATGGGCACCAAAATGGCCCCGAACTATGCCAACGCATTCATGGGAAATTTAGAATCTCAGTTCTTTTCTGAATGTCCCGTAAAGCCGCTAATGTACAAAAGGTTTATAGATGATATATTTATTGTCTGGCCACACACTGAGGAAGAGCTGGTGGACTTCATAGGTCGATACAACGGTAACCGGACAAAAGCTCACCGGACAAAAGCTCACCGGACAGAAGCTCACCGCACAAAAGCTCACCGGACAAAAGCTCACCCGTTTCTTGACAGACCCGGACAAAAGCTCACCCGTTTTTTGACAGACCCGGACAAAAGCTCACCTCGATTTCTTTTTTTTATTATCCGGGCGAAACACGGGCTGAAATAAAGTGCGGACGCAATGGACATTGGACCATTTTTAGGAGAACTTGTACCTCGTCCACCATTGAGTTGCGAATTTTTTAAAAATACTGTGAAAGAACGGGAGTTCGGCCTTTTGGAAAAGTACAAGACAGATGACCAATTTAAAAAAATTGTGCGGGATTTTAGATAGGCTCGGGTTCCTTCCACCACAGCTTGTTCCACAAGAACTGACCACCAGGGAAAAGTCTACCGGTGACATCGCTACCTACTGAACTATTTTGATTGCACGTATTTCAACGGCCGCTTCCGTTATGCTTCTGTTCCATCTGCGGCGGCACCCAGAGCGAATTCTTCCCTTCGCCTCACTCTGCGCCGACGGCGACCGGAGTTTCCCCCGGTACGGAGGAATATGTACGACACCACTCTTCAAAATAAAGACCGGATGAGCAACACCTGCGAAAGATAGAGTACCGGGTTCCAGAAGCCCGTCGGCCACGCCCATCCAAGCGTCTTGAGGCTGATTGAATGCCTACAGCAAAATCAGGCGCTCGTTGCCACGGCATTGACAAAAGCCCGGAGAGGTGAGCCCACCGTAAAGCG
Source organism: Ixodes scapularis (assembly GCF_016920785.2). Taxonomy (NCBI): domain Eukaryota; kingdom Metazoa; phylum Arthropoda; class Arachnida; order Ixodida; family Ixodidae; genus Ixodes; species Ixodes scapularis. The sequence goes on along the minus strand of NW_024609838.1, from coordinate 50,381,960 downwards.
GGTGCGAAAAATTACTCTGCACCTGCAGATTCATCTTAGAAATATTGGCGAGGGCTTGCATGTACATCGAGATCTACCAAGACTGCTGGAGCTAGTGGGGCACTGCATTCGCTTCTAACCAATCGATAAATAAACTTGTTTCTACTAAAATCAACAAACCATGCGCCTGTCAGATTTAATTTATCGTTGCCTTTTTGTGTCGCACGCATGCACCTAAGTTGTCCGCACTCGTGTTAAGACCAACATGAAATTTTCTCGTGGTGAGCTTTTGTCCGGGTCTGTGAAAATATGGGTGAGCTTTTGCCCGGGTCTGTGAAAAAATGGGTGAGCTTTTGTCCGGTGAGCTTTTGTCCGGTGAGCTTTTGTCCGGGATTCGATACAACGCTGCTCATCCGATCACCCGCTTTACACATTCGTACTCTCAAACCGAAATAAACTTCCTAGACGTCAACGTTAAAATAGACGAAGGTAAACTCGCAACTAGCCTGCACTGTAAGCCAACAGATCGACAGCAATACCTGCATTAATAAAGCGACCACCCACACCATTGCAAGAACAGCATTCCCCATAGCCAAGGTCATCGTTTCAAACGAATTTGTTCAAAAGAGACAGATTTTGATGCCAGCAGTCAAAATTTAAAGTCAGTGCTTGAGAAAACAAATTATCCACCCCGTATAATCGACGATGCAATCAGAAAAGCCAAGGAACTGAACCGCGCAGACCTTATCAGCCTGCGCCCCACGCAAAGCGACACACAACGCACAAATCTATGTCTAACTTATAGCATGAACCATGCTAATGTAAATAATATCTTAGGACGATACTATAACATTCTCGAACAAAGCGAGCGCCTTAAACGCGCCTTTCCATTTGCCCCTGGGGTAGTGCACAGACGATCGCGTAACCACAAAGACGCGCTAGTAAACTCTCGGATAAATTCATCGCCACCACCTAACGAATGTAGGCCTTGCATGCACCCAGGATGTCTGATCTGTAGACAGATGCAGCACACAAGCACGGTCAGCAGCACGCACTCGCAGTTCTCGATCAAAATTAAAGGGAACTTAACATGTGCCTCGTCGAATGTCGTGTACTTATTTGAGTGTACGGTATGCAAAATGCAATACATAGGGCAGACTAGAACGGCATTTCGACTGCGCTTTAATATCACAAATCTCGCGCCATAAATCTTCCGACACTGCCTCTATCCAAACATCTCGCTCTCCCAGAACACTCGTTTGATAAATTGTCAGTGACGCTCCTACAATCTGGATTTAAATAAAATCGCGAACGTGAACAGCGTGAACCCTACATAATTTACCGATTCAACACTATTAAACAAGTAATAAATGAAAGTCCCGGTACTCTGTCATTGATTAAAATGCTAACAGACGAATAGCAAGAACAATCAGAAAACACTTTTTTTTTCTTTAGGGTTTTAGACTTTATTGTTTACAGTGGTACTGTGTTTGTGACCGGAACTGGACCATCAACTTTTCTCTTTTATTTCCAGGTTTTGATATTCATTGTATTTCTTTTTTATTTCTAGGTTTAACATTGTTCCCTTCCAGGTATGACTCATGCATGCCCCAGAAAACAACACAAATGACCGTGCTGTTTTTTTTCTCTTTTTTTTTTGAGACAGCATTTTAGTTTGAGCGTGTAAATTTCATCTATTGTACGCTATCGTCCAGGTCACCCTTGTCCACCTGGACACAAAGTGACCCTGCGCCCACTATCTAGAAGCTACAACCGTCAATCGCGCCGTCCTTGAAACTTGGCCCCGACCGTCAAGCTTCTTCACCCGGATGAGAACTGCCCTACACCTCTCGCTCATGAAAGCTCCAACCGTCATCCAGCCGAAATTTGGACTCGACCGTAGCATTGTATAAATACCACCCGCGTTCATCTGCAAAAGTTCTTCCTGACGAAGGCCGGACTCCGGCCGAAACGCCGAAGATTAAATCGTCCGTTGTTGCTGTTTTTACAAAGGGCTCTTTTCTTCTTCTATACCCACGCCTTCGGCATCCCGCCACCATGCCCGCTGTATATATATATATATATATATATATATATATATATATAGGGATGAGGACGATTCGTCACATGCGCACTCGTCACAGGAAGATTGGTCACAGGACGATTCGTCACATAGGAACATTCGTCGCAGGATGACTTGTCACGCGGGCCACTGGTAACATCGAGCGGGCAGGGGACAATAGTAAAATATAAATTTCGGGAACTGCCAAGATTCCCTGTTGACCGTGCAGCTAAAACAATAAGCCTGGTCCTTTATGAAAATGAATTTGTGTGCATAATTACGTTATGCATAAGGTTGGGCCGATGTGCATAGCTTAATCATAATACAGTATATGCATAAATACCATGAAATATTCGCACCACTTTGCTAAAATATAAAACTTGAAAAAAAAAGTTTACTTTGAATTGCAACTTTATTGCTCTGATCATTACACGATTTTAGAAACTAATGCTCCTGGCCAATGCCCTGAGAGTGTTGAGGCGTCGGGTGCTGTCGTATTGTCCAACGATGAACTGGATCCGCCTGTTGCAATCGGTGTGCTTCTTGGACGTCCTTGTTAACGTCGTGCCGCCTTCAGAGTGTGCGATCTTCATCTCACTGAAAGACTGCTCCTTCTTGATGCAGTCCAGAAAAAAAACACAAGTTTGGTGTTGTGCACCCCACGTTCCTCTGAAAAAAGAAAGCCCAGTCGAATGTGATATGTAAAATACGTTATAACTCAATAACCTTCTAAACACAGCCTCGCTCGAGATTTACAAAGAAAAGCCTACCAGCAGTCCCCTGTGCCACGCCTCGACGCTGTTGTTGGTACGAGGCTTGTCAGCTATTGTTGACTCCCTCACAGACCACACTTCCGGTGAAAAGAGCGAGGAACACAGGCCATTTCGACGGGGATTGCCTATATACGTGTCCTCGAAATAGCTAGCTACACGGATAGCCTCCGCGGGGATGACCTCCAGCAGATCCTGGAAGGCCTCAGGTATCTCGCCAACCGGAAGAAAGACAAGTGCTCGGAACATTCTCATCTGTAAAACATTGAAGTGGTGGAAGTGCAATGCGGTATAAATTAGACAGCAGTGAATGATTGATTATTCCTCCATAAAATTATAGAATACTAACCTGCACCGCGAAGTCCTCGTCCGTGTTGTATCTACTTTGGAGACCGGATGCACAGACCTTTCGGTAAACGGACTGACCTAGATGAAAAAAATATCCTTGGTTCCTCGCGTTAGGTAAAAGGCGTTTGATGACGGTTATAGCCGCGATCTCGAAGTCCGAGTAGATGACCTGAACGCTTAGGGCTCCCAAGATGTTGAGTAGAGCTGCAAAAAACCTAGCAAAAGTAGGGAATAAAAAGGGTTTAATTTAGAAAATTATGTAATGTAACGTTTCTAACTACAAGCACTAAAACTACAAGCACTAAAACTAAAAAAGATTCCCAGCACACGACTTAGTCATCTTCGCACCCTCCTGCCGGACTTCCAACCTCCCGAAAACTGCGTTGCCGCAGGACACCTAGAGGGCACACGCCACGGCATCGGCACAGCTGACCTCTTCCTCTGGGATGAAGATAAATCACGATCATACCACCTTTCCAGCGGCTTGACGTTGAAGTGTTGGCGGTTTATTGATTGTTTTATTAAGTGTGGACATTGAACTTCTGAAATATTTTTTGCCTCTCACATCCTCTACTATACTATCTCTTTCTCACCCCTTCCCCTTCCCTGTGCAGGACAGTGACAACAATGCGCACACTAGCGTCCTACCAACTGTCCTGCATACTTTCCAAAAAAAGTAATTCAAATACATTGCCAAACAAATATCGATTCAACATAAGAGGGATTACCTTGTGTAGGGTGTCTTCACTCTTGCTTGACAGAAAACCGTAGGCCATTGGCACGACCACTCCATGAACTATTGCGTGCACCGTGTACAATTGACAGAACAGCTGGGGTGTCACTTTAAACGTACCATCCACCAACCAGACGTTTGACGGAGCCAAATAGCCCATGTTCCTCCCTGTTGCGAAGATGAGGAGCCTCGACTGGTCGCCGTCCCCGCTGTCGTGCAGAAGAAAGGCTCGCCTTTGCTCGTGACCTACAATCAGATATCAGAATTAAGAAAAATACCACTATCATTTAGTCCCGGACAGTACCTTTAATTCCTCGGGGATGCGGATGTCTTCTCTTGCAGACGGGATGCTGTAAGTGAACGTCATGTGCTGTCTCTGCTTCCAGATGGTTCGCCAAAGGGATGAAGGGAGGGGGGGGGGGGGGGGGAATTTGAGACGCGGTGTCCTCGCTCACGGTGGACGCAGCGTGCTAAAGAATCTGATGAGGAGTTTCACGACTTCCCACTGTGAAATAAACCAATGGTTAGAAAAACAAACCTTACGTTATTCAACACTGAAAAGTTTCAGGCACTCACCCGCTTTTCCTTTCATCATATCACCAGTATTCAGCAGGATAATCTCCGTTGGGACCGCCGCGTGCGTATGCTCGCTTGAATGGGCAATAATTCGACTGGCAGCCAAATCAGTTGTTAATTTTGCCTTGCATTCTCCTCTTTTGCGACAAATCCAATAAGAAGTTTCATCATTCTTTCTGCTGCATGTACACGAGAACCCCTCCTGAAGCAGCAGAGCTCCACCTCTCTCTGTGGCGATTACCTCCATCTTTTCGAATGAAGTATGAGTTGAAAAATAGTCGCTCTTATATAGCCTCCGTATTCACCGTTCGGGACCGAACCAGAATCTAAAACGTTTGTTGCAAGTTCTTCCCCCTTGAGAAGCAAAAGACATGCTAAGATAAGATTTGACCCACTTTATTCGCCCAAACCAAATAGAACAATATATTGTATGTTCGAGACGTAACCAGAGGCTAAAACGTTTGTTGCAAATTCTTCACCCTTGAGAAGCGAAAGACATGTTAAGATAAGATTTGACCCACTTTATTCGCCCAAACCAAATAGAACAATATATTGTATGTTCGAGACGTAACCAGAGGCTAAAACGTTTGTTGCAAATTCTTCACCCTTGAGAAGCGAAAGACATGCTAAGGTAAAAGGTGACCCACTTTATCCGCCGAAACCAAATAGAACATTACATTGTTTGTGGACGAAAAAACTCTTGAGACCGGTTGCCCGCATGACTTGTCATCCTGTGATGAATGGTCCTGTGCGACGAATCGTCCAGTGACGAGTGGGCATGTGACGAATGGACAGTATCCCATATATATATATACATATCGCCACACGAGTACCTATGGAAACAGGTAACATAAAAGTATACCTTTTCAAACACAATCAAGTCACATTGATGGCTGCTACATTTGGGGCATGAAGCTTGCTCATAGATCCAAGTCCCCTCTGAACGCTGACGCAGCTCTTCTGTTCAATACATGCTTAGAGCGTCTGCCCAAATAATGCTTAAATTGTATAATTGACGCCACAGCTGCGGTAGCGCGCAGGTTTGAACTATACACCTTTTGCCAATTTCTCGGTAATTAGAAGGCCTGTACATAGAGTTATTACAATAAACGCTAGAGGCTCAGCTGGCGCTAGTGTGCTGTTGCATTTTGAAGCAGACAGCAAGCAGTCAGAAATTGACTTCCGGTAATGCATTTCTATGGGAAAAAGCGAGTGCATTTTCTCTCTGCGCTCGATTATAAGAGCAAATATCACTAATAATTAGTACGTACTAGGCACATTGGAACATTTCTCAATCACGCAGACGAAATAATTGGTCAGTTACAGTATTTTTATTTGAAATTCGTGGTACGAAAAACGGTGTTAAAACCGCTTCGTACGTGTATTTATGTGCACTGTCGGACACTGTTAGTGCGAACACGGCGTCGACGCTTTCCAGCCTGGGGGATATACGTGCCAAACGATCGAAGGACATGCGGAAAACCAAGAGAGACGGCAAGAGCTACGCAGTAACACTGGATAAGTAACTCCTTGTGCACGCAGACGATCGAAATAAATTGAAAGCCACGTAATATAGTTAGATTTGCAATAAATAAGTACTTATTTATTCTTTCTGCTCATATGTGCAAAGGCTTGTTCTGGGTTCAAATCATCACCCGCACGCTCCAAATATTTGCAGATAGGGAGAAGCCAGAGAGCAGGCGCCCGATAAAAACTGCCCGACATAGGTAATAATAAAACACACAACGATCGTAGCTCACGTGCTTTATTTTTTGCGTTCGAATGCTTCTTTAACCGATCGTAAAGGTGCACGACAGAGTCACTTTCATTCAATGACAGGACGGGCATATTAGCAATATATAAGCACCACCGAAATGCTAGCAAACCTTGAACACATTCTACATTCCTCTCGATCGTTAGTTTGCTTATAATCGCCGCTCGTTTTTACATACCTTTCTTGCAACAGAGGTTTGGGCCTGAAATAGAGCGAAGTTTAACATCGTTCAGTAGTAAAGAAAAATGTTGTAACTAAAGCAATTGCACTCTCACAATACCAATAAAAATACATACTATCCGGTACAACCGAAATGACAAAAGTTATTCATGTTATTTTTCGGCGAAGAGACAAAATTCACGAGCGTTTTCCCATAGGAATACACAGGAAGACTGGAAAAGTAGACTGCATGATGTCTGCTTCAATTTGCAACCGGAAGTTCCATAGACACTAGCGCCAGCTGATCCTCTAGCGTTTCTTATAATAACTCTATGGGCATGTATTTGCCATCGAAGTATGCACCTAATTTTCTACAAGAAAATATATATACGAATACACTGCTTAATCTGGTGATTGTGGAACGGGCGCTAGATATGTATAGTCAGTTACAGGTTAAGAAGGTAGCGGCAAATGCACCTCAAAGGGAATCGGATATCCCTCCACTAGCTTCGCATCCAATAGCGTCCCACCGTTTCCGTGACGTCGCGGCCAACGCGCGAGGAGGGTCTTGCCTTTCTGTACATATTTGTTTTATCTTTCGACTTTGACTTAGCATTGTGGAAGCCACGAGAGGGAGATTAGAGTTCTCCCCCACCGACGGAAACAAATGCGACCTTCGGGGATTAGCTTCCCCCCCGATGGATACAAAGGCTGCTTTCAGGGGCTCGGTTCCCTCTCCGATGAATACAAAGGTCGCTTTCTTAAAAAGTGGGATCGGAGACGAGTTGGAATCCATTGAAGCGGAACAAGGAGCGTTTCCAGTGAACTCTTCTTTCGACTGCGGAGATTTGAAACGGGCGCATCACACTTGTGGGAGGAGCTTCTCCTACCTTCTTGACTTGTAACCGACTATAGCGATACGTGGGGAGTGCGCTTCGGTGTTTTTGGCAAGGCAATGGTTAAAGTTAACATTGGTAAGTCTGTGTTTCAAGAAAAACGAAAAGACACAAAGCCATAATTCAGTGCTAAACGTCGCAGATATACACAAGTAATCATTAGCAGCATATGGACATCACCGCCACATAACACACAACAGCGACCATTTGATAACATACACGTCAAGCGCGCACAAGCAGTGCAATTAACAAACAGGAGTTAAGCGACACTAGTTTGCAAACCGATTGTCAGAATAAATTGCTTCACAAGCTGTTTTCTTGTTTTGGGGCAGGGAATAGGAAAAACAAAACGTTAGTTTAGGTACATTGTTCTTTTGGATAAACTAGAACCGAGGCAAAATAGGTTAGGTAGCTGTCTAATCAACAAACGGGATAAAACAGTATTTTATATATTTAGATTTTTTGTTCACAATGTAGTCGATGAATTGTTGGAATTGTCGATGAATTGAGTTGGGGTAACTCGGCCTCCTTATATAGTTCACCCGTTCCACGAACGTTTGAAAAAAACATGGTTTCGGGCGCCTCGGGGCCAGAAATATTGTCAGGGGTGGTTATCAAAAGAACAACAAATAAACAGAAAGAAATAAACGTTTAATGTGGCGAACTTGTGCCAAAAATAAACGGGTACAAAAGATAATAACAAAGCGTCGCGGGCGGCTAAGTCGGCGTAACACCAGAGCCGAACGCTGGCGCGAAACTGACTCCAGTTCGCCACGAGGAGCCCCTTATGTACACATCGCGACACTGTTATCGCGAACAGTCGACAGGCGTCAGATTCGTACCGGTGGCGCCACCTAGCGGCCTCTGATGGCGAAGCTCGCGCATGCGCAGAAACTTCATAGGGTTCGAGAGTATAACGACCTACTTTTGGTCGTTATATTAACAAACAAACCCGAGCTCATTTGACGAGCTTGGGTTTGTTTTTCTCGCGAATTTGTATTTTTATAGCGGCGTGCCGTCTGCATTCTAATAGACTGTCTTGTCTGCTTTCACGTTCTTCGTCCGTGCGCCCACCACGTCTGCGTTGTCGGTGTTTCTGTTATGTGCGTCCTTACCAAGGTCTGCTTGGGGTTCCGCCGCGCTTCTCCGAGGTGAATTTCGTCGGGGTGCCCGCGTCGGCTAGCGGGCGTAAGGGATATTTTAGCGTCCGCTTTGGCGTTTTCGGGTTGTCGGCGCTGTTTCTTGACGTCGCGTCTCTCTAAGGGGAATGTTGTCGAAGTGCTCGCGTCGGCTAGCGGTAGTAAGGGACTTTTTGGCGTCGGCATCGGCGTTTTCGGCCTGTCGCCGCAGTTTCTTGACGTTCTGTCTCTCCGAAAGGAATATCGTTGAAGCGCTCGCGCCGGCCAGCGGTCGTAGAGTGTTTTTTGGTGTCCGCATCGGCGTTTTCGGCTTGACGGCGCTGTTTTTTGCCGTCGCGTCTCTCTGAGGGGAGTATCGTTGAAGTGCTCGCGTCGCCTAGCGGTAGTAGGGGGCTTTTTGGCGTCCGCATCGGCGTTATAGGCGTGTCGGCGCAGTTCATGACGTCGCGTCTCTTCGAAGGGAATGTCGTCGAAGTGCTCGCGTCGCCCAGCGGTCGTAGGGGGCTTTTTGGCGTCCGCATCGGCGTTTTCGGCTTGTCGGCGCAGTTCATGACGTCGCGTCTCTTCGAAGGGAATGTCGTCGAAGTGCTCGCGTCACCCAGCGGTCGTAGGGGGCTTTTTGGCGTCCACATCGGCGTTTTCGGCTTGGCGGCGCAGTTCCTTGACGTCGCGTCTCTCCGAAGGGAATGGCGTCGAAGTGCTCGCGTCACCCAGCGGTCGTAGGGGGCTTTTTGGCGTCCGCATGGGCGTTTTCGGCTTGTCGGCGCAGTTCATGACGTCGCGTCTCTTCGAAGGGAATGTCGTCGAAGTGCTTGCGTCACCCAGCGGTCGTAGGGGGCTTTTTGGCGTCCGCATCGGCGTTTTCGGCTTGTCGGCGCAGTTCATGACTGCTGTATCGCCGTACGGCTGCGTCACCGCAACCAGGAGCGGCGCGTTCCAGCGCATGCCCGTGCCGGACATACGTCACCGGCGCGGGAGGTAAAAAGAGAGCACTTGACAATAAACCACGTTTTCATGTCCCGGCCACCGGCGAGTCTGGTCGACGTTTCAGTGGCGACGAGGGTAAACCGATATCGCGGCACGCCCGCCGCAGTTCGACGAGACGGCAGGCACCTGGGGCACATACCGGGTCCGGTTGGAGGCGTACTTCGAGGGTCAGGGTATCACGGACGCGGCGAAACGTCGCGCGTTGCTGGTGTCTTCCCTAAGTGACAACGTGGTCCGAATTCTGCAAGGCCGCTGTCAATCGGCGTCCATCAACAGCCTGTCCTACGCAGACGTGGTGGGCTACCTAGAAGAACACTACGACCCGCAAGCCAACGAGATTGCAGCTAGCTACTCGTTCTTCGTGCGGAAACAGGAAGAGGGGGAGAAAGTACAAGACTTCGTGGCAGAGTTGCGGCGGCTCGCGAAGCATTGCAAATTCGGCGACACCCTGGACCAGATGCTGCGAGACCGAATCGTCTGCGGCATACGGGATGACGAAGCGCGACGGGTTTTGCTGACGCGTAAAAAGTTGAGCCGGGAAGAGGCGGAAGAATTCGTAATCGCGTCTGAGATGGCCGATAACAACGTCAGGGCAATGGGAACGGCCCCCCAGGACTCAGCCGGCGGTACGCATTTCGTCCAAGGTCGGCGGAGGCCCCCAAGACAAGAAAACCGGAGGCCCCCAAGACAAGAAACCAGCGGTGCGAATCGACGCGCCTGGTGCTGGAGGTGCGACGCGAACCACTCCGAGGACGACTGCCGGCACCGCAAGACCATATGCCACAGGTGCGGCACCAAGGGACATCTGGCGAGGGTGTGCAAGTACAGTCGGCCCAGTCAGCCAGGTGCGTACGCGCTGGCGGACATCAACACCGAGGAAGAGAGTGGCGAGGAAATGCTTCACGCCCTGGTGGCTCACAGTCCAGCCAACAAAGACATGACGCCGCCGATAGAGCGGGATTTGCTATGGGAAGGCAGGAAGCTGCGAATGATTCTGGATACGGGCTCCCCAGTCAGCGTAATTCCCGAGAGCGCTTTCAAAAGACACCGTAAACGGTGGCCGGCCCTGGAAACGACCCCCCTACGCTTGTCGTGCTTCCTGGGGCCGCTGCCCGTTGTCGGCAAGATCACCATGAGTGTACAGTACGGACAGACGCAGGTGCGCAGCTCGTTGATTGTGGTGAACTGCCCAGGGCCGCTGCTTTGCGGTAGGAATACGCTGCGGGCGTTTTACGACGCAGGGGCACCGCTTCAAGAAACTGGGGCACCGCTTGGGGTGAACATGGTGCAGGCCGGCGCAGAGGGGCAGGACCTACTGGAAGAATTTGCAGACGTTTTTGAAGAGAAGCTGGGGTGCTGCCAGGACCCACCAGTAAAGCTGTACAGGAAGGAAGATGCGCGACCCCGTTTTTGTAAGGCGAGGCCGGTGCCCTACGCGCTTCGCGACAAGGTGTCGGTGGAAATCAACCGCCTGGAGAAGGACGGCGTGCTCTCGCCGGTCAGCGTGTCGGAATGGGCTACACTTGTTGTTCCGGTGGCAAAGAAAAACGGCGAGATATGACTGTGCGGGGATTTTAAGTTGACGGTAAATCCAGCTACACACCTGGAGCGATACCCCTTGCCTAAAATTGACGACATTTTTGCGGCATTATATGGGGGGGAACTCTTCACCACGCTGGACTTACGCAACGCGTACAATCAGCTTCCTCTTGACGAATAGGCTCGAAAGATGACTGTGCTGAACACGCACCAAGGCTTGTACTGTTACAATCGTCTGGCCTTCGGCATTGCGTCCGCACCGGCTCTGTTTCAATGGCGCATCGAGTCCCTCCTGCAAGGGCTCCCAAGGGTGCAAGTCTACTTGGATGACATCGTCATCGCACAAAAGAAACACGACACGTCGACACTCCGGCAGGTGCTGCAGCGGCTACGGGAAAACGGCCTGAAGTTAAACCGAGCCAAGTGCCGTATCCGGGAAAAGCAAGTGTCCTTTTTGGGCCACAGAATCGATGCCCAAGGTCTTCATCCGGAGCGGACCAACCTCGAGGCAGTGACCGAAGCTCCAAGACCGACCTCGGTAAGCCAGCTCAAGTCTTTTCTTGGGTTTGTCACCTATTACGCCAAATTTTTGCCCAACTTGTCAACCACCTTGGCCCCTTTGTATAGATTATTGGCAAAAGGAGCGCAATGGCAGTGGGACGGGGATCAGGAAAGGGCTTTCCGGAAGACTAAGCAGGCTATGTCCGAAGCTAAGTTCCTGGTTCACTACAACCCCCGGCAACAGTTACGGCTAGAATGCGACGCGTCGCCAGACGGCTTGGGTGCAGTGTTGTCACATCGCATGCATGGGAAAGACTACCCCATAGCGTTCCGGTCGAGAACGCTGACGAAGGCAGAGCGTAATTATTCAGAGCTCGAGAAGGAGCCGTTGGCGCTGGTTTTTGGAGTTACCAAGTTTCGAGATTATCTGTTCGGCAACCGCTTTACGCTCGTCACAGACCACAAGCCGCTGACAGCGCTGTTCCACCCTGAAAGAGCAATTCCACAAATGGCGGCGGCTAGAGTACAGCGTTGGGCGTTACTACTCGCAGCCTACCAGTACGATCTCGAGTACCGAAAAGGAGACCACAATGGGAATGCAGACGCTCTTAGTCGTCTCCCGTTGCCGGCGCAGGAGGAGGGCAGCAGTGAAGTGCTCACTGAATATGTGCTGTACACGCGGGGGTGGGACGACCAACCTATGTCCGCCCAGCAGATGGCCACCCTGACTACGCGGGACAGCCTGCTTCGCCAAGTAAAAGCCTGGATTTACGCCGGATGGCCGTCGCACCTGCGCCCGGAGCAGCACCAGTTCCTACCGTACTTCAGCCGCAGGTATGAACTCACAGTGAGCCACGACCTGGTTTACTGGGGGCATCGCGTAGTTCTACCGGAAGCTGCGCGAGCGTTCATGCTGACGGAACTGCATGATACCCACCCGGGAATGACTGCGATGAAGCGTCTGGCTCGCTCCCTCTATTGGTATCCTGGTCTAGACAAAGATATCGAAAAGCTGGTAAATAACTGCTCGACATGTATACAGTGTTGGACACTGCCCGCGGCACAGGTTCCTTCCAAGTGGCCGGAGACCCACCAACGGTGGTCCCGTTTGCACTTAGATTTCGCGGGGCCACTGGAAGGGTACATGGTTCTAGTACGAGTGGACTCGGAAACAAAGTGGATTGAAGCCATACCACTCAAAACAGCTTCGGCCGAGACTACAATTGGAGTGCTCCGAGAACTGTTTGCGCGTTTCGGAGTGCCACGAACAGTGTTTTCCGATAATGGGCCGCAATTTTCAAGTGCAGCGATGGCACGATTTTTACAAGCGAACCATATACGTCATTTCACCACTGCGCCCTACCACCCTCAGTCGAACGGGTTAGCCGAACGGGCAGTACGCACGACCAAGGAGGGGCTAAAGAAGAACAGGGAAGGCTCGTTGCAAGATCGTATTTCCAGGATCTTGTGTCGTTACAGATCTACCCCCATGAAAGAGGGCAAGTCGCCAGCCGAGTTGTTGTTAGGCTTCAGGCCCAGGACAAGGCTAACCGGCTTCTTCTCGAGGGGCGAGGAAGCGCAGCACAGCGTGGTCGAGCCGCAAGCCCCGGCCACGACACCACCGCCATTTTCGCCAGGAATGCCGGTCTGGTCACGCCAGTTCCAGCCGAGGCGGAGATGGCTCCCGGGGACAGTGGTCTCCAGTGAGGGTCGGCGCATGGTCACTCTACGCACACCGGACGGCCAACAGAGACGGCACCTGGACCAGCTGCGACTTCGAGACGCTTCAGGGTCCCCGGAAGGCGCTGACAAGGCACGTCGAGTCGCCGACCGGTCGGAGGTGGGAGCAAGGCCGCCCAGCACCGACGAAAGAGAGGTCGCCACCAACGGCGATCCCGAAGTGACGCCCACAGCAGACCCGGTTCCTCTCAGGCGCTCTACGCGCCTGCGGAAGCCGCCGGACCGTTTGAACTTATAGGGGGGAGGGGATGCTGTATCGCCGTACGGCTGCGTCACCGCAACCAGGAACGGCGCGTTCCAGCGCATGCCCGTGCCGGACATACGTCACCGGCGCGGGAGGTAAAAAGAGAGCGCTTGACAATAAACCACGTTTTCATGTCCCGGCCACCGGCGAGTCTGGTCGACGTTTCAATGACGTCGCGTTTCTTCGAAGGGAATGTCGTCGAAGAGCTCGCGTCACCCAGCGGTCGTAGGGGGCTTTTTGGCGTCCGGATCGGCGTTTTCGGCCTGTCGGCGCAGTTCCTTGACGTCGCGTCTCTTCGAAGGGAATGTCGTCGAAGTACTCGCGTCGCCCAGCGGTCGTAGGGGGCTTTTTGCCGTCCGCATCGGCGTTTTCGGCTTGGCGGTGCAGTTCCTTGACGTCGCGTCTCTTCGAAGGGAATGTCGTCGAAGTGCTCGCGTCACCCAGCGGTCGTAGGGGGCTTTTTGGAGTCCGCAACGGCGTTTTCGGCTTGTCGGCGCAGTTCATGACGTCGCGTCTCTTCGAAGGGAATATCGTCGAAGTGCTCGCGTCACCCAGCGGTCGTAGGGGGCTTTTTGGCGTCCGCATCGGCGTTTTCGGCTTGTCGGCGCAGTTCCTTGACGTCGCGTCTCTTCGAAGGGAATGTCGTCGAAGTGCTCGCGCCGCCCAGCGGTCGTAGGGCGCTTTTTGGCGTCCGCATCGGCGTTTTCGGCTTGTCGGCGCAGTTCCTTGACGTCGCGTCTCTTCGAAGGGAATCTCATCGAACTGCTCGCGTCGCCCAGCGGTCGTAGGGGGCTTTTTGGCGTCCGCATCGGCGTTTTCGGCTTGTCGGCGCAGTTCCTTGACGTCACGTGTCTTCGAAGGGAATGTCGTCGAAGTGCTCGCGTCACCCAGCGGTCGTAGGGGGCTTTTTGGCGTCCGCATCGGCGTTTTTGGCTTGTCGGCGCAGTTCCTTGACGTCGCGTCTCTTCGAAGGGAATGTCGTCGAAGTGCTCGCGTCACCCAGCGGTCGTAGGGGCCTTTTCGCCGTCCACATCGGCGTTTTCGGGTTGGCGGCGCAGTTCCTTGACGTCGCGTCTCTTCGAAGGGAATGTCGTCGAAATTCTCGCGTCACCCAGCGGTCGTAGGGGGCTTTCTGGCGTCCGCATCGGCGTTTTCGGCTTGTCGGCGCAGTTCCTTGACGTCGCGTCTCTTCGAAGGGAATGTCGTCGAAGTGCTCGCGTTACCCAGCGGTCGTAGGGGGCTTTTTGGCGTCCGCATCGGCGTTTTTGGCTTGTCGGCGCAGTTCCTTGACGTCGCGTCTCTTCGAAGGGAATGTCGTCGAAGTGGTCGCGTCGCCCAGCGGCCGTAGGGGGCTTTTTGCCGTCCGCATCGGCGTTTTCGCCTTGGCAGCGCAGTTCCTTGACGTCGCGTCTCTTCGAAGGGAATGTCGTCGAAGTGCTCGCGTCGCCCAGCGGTCGTAGGGGGCTTTTTGGCGTCCGCATCGGCGTTTTCGGCTTGTTGGCGCAGTTCCTTGACGTCGCGTCTCTTCGAAGAGAATGTCGTCGAAGTGCTCGCGTCACCCAGCGGTCGTAGGGGGCTTTTTGGCGTCCGCATCGGCGTTTTCGGCTTGTTGGCGCAGTTCCTTGACGTCGAATCTCTTCGAAGGGAATGTCGTCGAAGTGCTCGCGTCATCCAGCGGTCGCAAGGGGCGTTTTGGCGTCCGCATTGGCGTTTTCGGCTTGTCGGCGCAGTTCCTTGACGTCGCGTATCTTCGAAGGGAATGTCGTCGAAGTGCTCGCGTCACCCAGCCGTCGTAGGGGGCTTTTTGCCGTCCGCATCGGCGTTTTCAGCTTGTCGGCGCAGTTCGTTGACGTCGCGTCTCTTCGAAGGGAATGTCGTCCAAGTGCTCGCGTCGCCCAGCAGTCGTAGGGGGTTATTGGCGTCCGCATCGGCGTTTTCGGCTTATCGGCGCAGTTCCTTGACGTCGCGTCTCTTCGAAGGGAATGTTGTCGAAGTGCTCGCGTCACCCAGCGGTCGTAGGGGGCTTTTTGGCGTCCGCATCGGCGTTTTCGGCTTGTCGGCGCAGTTCCTTGACGTCGCGTCTCTTCGAAGGGAATGTCGTCGAAGTGCTCGCGTTACCCAGCGGTCGTAGGGGGCTTTTTGGCGTCTGCATCGGCGTTTTCGGCTTGTCGGCGCAGTTCCTTGACGTCGCGTCACTTCGAAGGGAATGTCGTCGAAGTGGTCGCGTCGCCCAGCGGTCGTAGGGGGTTATTGGCGTCCGCATCGGCGTTTTCAGCTTGTCGGCGCAGTTCCTTGACGTCGCGTCTCTTCGAAGGGAATGTCGTCGAAGTGCTCGCGTCACCCAGCGGTCGTAGGGGGCTTTTTGGCGTCCGCATCGGCGTTTTCGGCTTGTCGGCGCAGTTCCTTGACGTCGCGTCTCTTCGAAGGGAATGTCGTCGAAGTGCTCGCGTCGCACAGCGGTCGTAGGTTTTTTTTTTGGCGTCCGCATCGGCGTTTTCGGCTTGTCGGCGCAGTTCCTTGACGTCGCGTCTCTTCGAAGGGAATGTCGTCGAAGTGCTCGCGTTACCCAGCGGTCGTAGGGGGCTTTTTGGCGTCTGCATCGGCGTTTTCGGCTTGTCGGCGCAGTTCCTTGACGTCGCGTCACTTCGAAGGGAATGTCGTCGAAGTGGTCGCGTCGCCCAGCGGTCGTAGGGGGTTATTGGCGTCCGCATCGGCGTTTTCAGCTTGTCGGCGCAGTTCCTTGACGTCGCGTCTCTTCGAAGGGAATGTCGTCGAAGTGCTCGCGTCACCCAGCGGTCGTAGGGGGCTTTTTGGCGTCCGCATCGGCGTTTTCGGCTTGTCGGCGCAGTTCCTTGACGTCGCGTCTCTTCGAAGGGAATGTCGTCGAAGTGCTCGCGTCGCACAGCGGTCGTAGGTTTTTTTTTTTGCCGTCCGCATCGGCGTTTTCGGCTTGGCGGCGCAGTTCCTTGACGTCGCGTCTCTTCGAAGGGAATGTCGGCGAAGTGCTCGCGCCACCCAGCGGTCGTAGGGGGCTTTTTGCCGTCCGCATCGGCGTTTTCGGCTTGGCGGCGCAGTTCCTTGACGTCGCGCCTTTTCGAAGGGAATGTCGTCGAAGTGCTCGCGTCATCCAGCGGTCGGAGGGGGCTTTTTGGCGTCCGCATCGGCGTCTTCGGCTTGTCGGCGCAGTTCCTTGACGTCTCCTCTCTTCGAAGGGAAGGTCGTCGATGTGCTCGCGTCACCCAGCGGTCGTAGTGGCTTTTTGGCGTCCGCATCGGCGTTTTCGACTTGGCGGCGCAGTTCCTTGACGTCGCGTCTCTTCGAAGGAAATGTCGTCGAAGTGCTCCCGTCGCCCAGAGGTCGTAGGGGGCTTTTTGGCGTCCGCATCGGCGTTTTCGGCTTGTCGGCGCAGTTCCTTGACGTCGCGTCTCTTCGAAGAGAATGTCGTCGAAGTGCTTGCGTCATCCAGCGGTCGTAGGGGGCGTTTTGGCGACCTCATCGGCGTTTTCGGCTTGTCGGCGCAGTTCCTTGACGTCGCGTCTCTTCGAAGGGAATGTCGTCGAAGTGCTCGCGTCACCCAGCGGTCGTAGGGGGCTTTTTGCCGTCCGCATCGGCGTTTTCAGCTTGTCGGCGCAGTTCCTTGACGTCGCGTCTCTTCGAAGGGAATGTCGTCCAAGTGCTCGCGTCGCCCAGCGGTCGTAGGGGGCTTTTTGGCGTCCGCATCGGCGTTTTCGGCTTGTCGGCGCAGTTCCTTGACGTCGCGTCTCTTCGAAGGGAATGTCGTCGAAGTGCTCGCGTCACCCAGCGGTCGTAGGGGGCTTTTTGGCGTCCGCATCGGCGTTTTCGGCTTGGCGGTGCAGTTCCTTGACGTCGCGTCTCTTCGAAGGGAATGTCGTCGAAGTGCTCGCGTCACCCAGCGGTCGTAGGGGGCTTTTTGGAGTCCGCAACGGCGTTTTCGGCTTGTCGGCGCAGTTCATGACGTCGCGTCTCTTCGAAGGGAATATCGTCGAAGTGCTCGCGTCACCCAGCGGTCGTAGGGGGCTTTTTGGCGTCCGCATCGGCGTTTTCGGCTTGTCGGCGCAGTTCCTTGACGTCGCGTCTCTTCGAAGGGAATGTCGTCGAAGTGCTCGCGCCGCCCAGCGGTCGTAGGGCGCTTTTTGGCGTCCGCATCGGCGTTTTCGGCTTGTCGGCGCAGTTCCTTGACGTCGCGTCTCTTCGAAGGGAATCTCATCGAAGTGCTCGCGTCGCCCAGCGGTCGTAGGGGGCTTTTTGGCGTCCGCATCGGCGTTTTCGGCTTGTCGGCGCAGTTCCTTGACGTCACGTGTCTTCGAAGGGAATGTCGTCGAAGTGCTCGCGTCACCCAGCGGTCGTAGGGGGCTTTTTGGCGTCCGCATCGGCGTTTTTGGCTTGTCGGCGCAGTTCCTTGACGTCGCGTCTCTTCGAAGGGAATGTCGTCGAAGTGGTCGCGTCGCCCAGCGGCCGTAGGGGGCTTTTTGCCGTCCGCATCGGCGTTTTCGCCTTGGCAGCGCAGTTCCTTGACGTCGCGTCTCTTCGAAGGGAATGTCGTCGAAGTGCTCGCGTCGCCCAGCGGTCGTAGGGGGCTTTTTGGCGTCCGCATCGGCGTTTTCGGCTTGTTGGCGCAGTTCCTTGACGTCGCGTCTCTTCGAAGAGAATGTCGTCGAAGTGCTCGCGTCACCCAGCGGTCGTAGGGGGCTTTTTGGCGTCCGCATCGGCGTTTTCGGCTTGTTGGCGCAGTTCCTTGACGTCGAATCTCTTCGAAGGGAATGTCGTCGAAGTGCTCGCGTCATCCAGCGGTCGCAAGGGGCGTTTTGGCGTCCGCATTGGCGTTTTCGGCTTGTCGGCGCAGTTCCTTGACGTCGCGTATCTTCGAAGGGAATGTCGTCGAAGTGCTCGCGTCACCCAGCGGTCGTAGGGGGCTTTTTGCCGTCCGCATCGGCGTTTTCAGCTTGTCGGCGCAGTTCGTTGACGTCGCGTCTCTTCGAAGGGAATGTCGTCCAAGTGCTCGCGTCGCCCAGCGGTCGTAGGGGGTTATTGGCGTCCGCATCGGCGTTTTCGGCTTATCGGCGCAGTTCCTTGATGTCGCGTCTCTTCGAAGGGAATGTTGTCGAAGTGCTCGCGTCACCCAGCGGTCGTAGGGGGCTCTTTGGCGTCCACATCGGCGTTTTCGGCTTGTCGGCGCAGTTCCTTGACGTCGCGTCTCTTCGAAGGGAATGTCGTCGAAGTGCTCGCGTTACCCAGCGGTCGTAGGGGGCTTTTTGGCGTCTGCATCGGCGTTTTCGGCTTGTCGGCGCAGTTCCTTGACGTCGCGTCACTTCGAAGGGAATGTCGTCGAAGTGGTCGCGTCGCCCAGCGGTCGTAGGGGGTTATTGGCGTCCGCATCGGCGTTTTCAGCTTGTCGGCGCAGTTCCTTGACGTCGCGTCTCTTCGAAGGGAATGTCGTCGAAGTGCTCGCGTCACCCAGCGGTCGTAGGGGGCTTTTTGGCGTCCGCATCGGCGTTTTCGGCTTGTCGGCGCAGTTCCTTGACGTCGCGTCTCTTCGAAGGGAATGTCGTCGAAGTGCTCGCGTCGCACAGCGGTCGTAGGTTTTTTTTTTTGGCGTCCGCTTCGGCGTTTTCGGCTTGTCGGCGCAGTTCCTTGACGTCGCGTCTCTTCGAAGGGAATGTCGTCGAAGTGCTCGCGTTACCCAGCGGTCGTAGGGGGCTTTTTGGCGTCTGCATCGGCGTTTTCGGCTTGTCGGCGCAGTTCCTTGACGTCGCGTCACTTCGAAGGGAATGTCGTCGAAGTGGTCGCGTCGCCCAGCGGTCGTAGGGGGTTATTGGCGTCCGCATCGGCGTTTTCAGCTTGTCGGCGCAGTTCCTTGACGTCGCGTCTCTTCGAAGGGAATGTCGTCGAAGTGCTCGCGTCACCCAGCGGTCGTAGGGGGCTTTTTGGCGTCCGCATCGGCGTTTTCGGCTTGTCGGCGCAGTTTCTTGACGTCGCGTCTCTTCGAAGGGAATGTCGTCGAAGTGTTCGCGTCGCACAGCGGTCGTAGGTTTTTTTTTTTTGCCGTCCGCATCGGCGTTTTCGGCTTGACGGCGCAGTTCCTTGACGTCGCGTCTCTTCGAAGGGAATGTCGTCGAAGTGCTCGCGTCACCCAGCGGTCGTAGGGGGCTTTTTGGCGTCCGCATCGGCGTTTTTGGCTTGACGACGCAGTTCCTTAAGGTCGCTCTCTTCGAAGGGAATGTCGTCGAAGTGCTCGCTTCGCCCAGCGGTCGTAGTGGGCTTTTTGTCGTCCGCATCGGCGTTTTTGGCTTGTCGGCGCAGTTCCTTGACGTCGCGTCTCTTCGAAGGGAATGTCGTCGAAGTGCTCGCGTCACACAGCGGTCGTAGGGGGCTTTTTGCCGTCCGCATCGGCGTTTTCGGGTTGGCGGCGCAGTTCCTTGACGTCGCGTCTCCTCGAAGGGAATGTCGTCAAAGTGCTCGCGTCACCCAGCGGTCGTAGGGGGCTTTCTGGCGTCCGCATCGGCGTTTTCGGCTTGTCGGCGCAGTTCCTTGACGTCCCGTCTCTTCGAAGGGAAGTTCGTCGAAGTGCCCGCGTTACCCAGCGGTCGTAGGGGGCATTTTGGCGTCCGCATCGGTGTTTTCGGCTTGTCGGCGCAGTTCCTTGACGTCGCGTCGCTTCGAAGGGAATGTCGTCGAAGTGGTCGCGTCGCCCAGCGGTCGTCGGGGGATTTTTGCCGTCCGCATCGGCGTTTTCGCCTTGGCAGCGCAGTTCCTTGACGTCGCGTCTCTTCGAAGGGAATGTCGTCGAAGTGCTCGCGTCGCCCAGCGGTCGTAGGGGGTATGTTGGCGTCCGCATCGGCGTTTTCGGCTTGTTGGCGCAGTTCCTTGACGTCGCGTCTCTTCGAAGGGAATATCGTCGAAGTGCTCGCGTCACCCAGCGGTCGTAGGGGGCTTTTTGGCGTCCGCATCGGCGTTTTCGGCTTGGCGGCGCAGTTCCTTGACGTCGCGTCTCTTCGAAGGGAATGTCGTCGAAGTGCTCCCGTCGCCCAGCGGTCGTAGGGGGCTTTTTGGCGTCCGCATCGGCGTTTTCGGCTTGTCGGCGCAGTTCCTTGACGTCGCGTCTCTTCGAAGGGAATGTCGTCGAAGTGCTCGCGTCATCCAGCGGTCGCAGGGGGCGTTTTGGCGTCCGCATCGGCGTTTTCGGCTTGTCGGCGCAGTTCCTTGACGTCGCGTCTCTTCGAAGGCAATGTCGTCGAAGTGCTCGCGTCACCCAGCGGTCGTAGGGGGCTTTTGCGGTCCGCATCGGCGTTTTCAGCTTGTCGGCGCAGTTCCTTGACGTCGCGTCTCTTCGAAGGGAATGTCGTCCAAGTGCTCGCGTTGCCCAGCGGTCGTAGGGGGCTTTTTGGCGTCCGCATCGGCGTTTTCGGCTTGTCGGCGCAGTTCTTTGACGTCGCGTCTCTTCGAAGGGAATGTCGTCGAAGAGCTCGCGTCACCCAGCGGTCGTAGGGGGCTTTTTGGCGTCCGCATCGGCGTTTTTGGCTTGTCGGCGCAGTTCCTTGACGTCGCGTCTCTTCAAAGGGAATGTCGTCGAAGTGCTCGCGTCACCCAGCGGTCGTAGGGGGCTTTTTGGCGTCCGCATCGGCGTTTTCAGCTTGTCGGCGCAGTTCCTTGACGTCGCGTCTCTTCGAAGGGAATGTCGTCGAAGTGCTCGCGTCATCCAGCGGTCGTAGGGGGCTTTTTGGCGTCCGCATCGGCGTTTTCGGCTTGTCGGCGCAGTTCCTTGACGTCGCGTCTCTTCGAAGGGAATGTCGTCGAAGTGCACGCGTCACACAGCGGTCGTAGGGGGCTTTTTGGCGTCCGCATCGGCGTTTTTGGCTTGACGGCGCAGTTCCTTGACGTCGCGTCTCTTCGAAGGGAATCTCGTCGAAGTGCTCGCGTCACCCAGCGGTCGTAGGGGGCTTTTTGGCGTCCGCATCGGCGTCTTCGGCTTGTCGGCGCAGTTCCTTGACGTCGCGTCTATTCGAAGGGAATGTCGTCGAACTGCTCGCGTCGCCCAGCGGTCCTAGGGGGCTTTTTGCCGTCCGCATCGGTGTTTTCAGCTTGTCGGCGCAGTTCCTTGACGTCGCTCTCTTCGAAGGGAATGTCGTCGAAGTGCTCGCGTCGCCCACGGTCGTAGGGGGATTTTGGCGTCCTCATCGGCGTTTTTGGCTTGTCGGCGCAGTTCCTTGACGTCGCGTCTCTTCGAAGGGAATGTCGTCGAAGTGCTCGCGTCACCCAGCGGGCGTAGGGGCTTTTTGCCGTCCGCATCGGCGTTTTCGGCTTGGCGGCGCAGTTCCTTGTCGTCGCGACTCTTCGAAGGGAATGTCGTCGAAGTGCTCGCGTCGCCCAGCGGTCGTAGGGGGCTTTTTGTCGTCCGCATCGGCTTTTTCAGCTTGTCGGCGCAGTTCCTTGACGTCGCGTCTCTTTGAAGGGAATGTCGTCCAAGTGCTCGCGTCGCCCAGCGGTCCTAGGGGGTTATTGGCGTCCGCATCGGCGTTTTCGGCTTGTCGGCGCAGTTCCTTGACGTCGCGTCTCTTCGAAGGGAATGTCGTCGAAGTGCTCGCGTCACCCAGCGGTCGTAGGGGGCTTTTTGGCGTCCGCATTGGCGTTTTCGGCTTGTCGGCGCAGTTCCTTGACGTCGCGTCTCTTCGAAGGGAATGTCTTTGAAGTGCTCGCGTCGCACAGCGGTCGTAGGTTTTTTTTTTGCCGTCCGCATCGGCGTTTTCGGCTTGACGGCGAAGTTCCTTGACGTCCCGTCTCTTCGAAGGAAATGTCGTCGAAGTGCTCACGTCACCCAGCGGTCGTAGGGGGCTTTTTGGCGTCCGCATCGGCGTTTTTGGCTTGACGACGCAGTTCCTTGAGGTCGCTCTCTTCGAAGGGAATGTTGTCGAAGTGCTCGCGTCGCCCAGCGGTCGTTGGGGGCTTTTTGGCGTCCGCATCGTCGTTTTTGGCTTGTCGGCGCAGTTCCTTGACGTCGCGTCTCTTCGAAGGGAATGTCGTCGAAGTGCTCGCGTCACCCAGCGGTCGTAGGGGGCTTTTTGCCGTCCGCATCGGCGTTTTCGGGTTGGCGGCGCAGTTCCTTGACGTCGCGTCTCTTCGAAGGGAATGTCGTCGAAGTGCTCCCGTCACCCAGCGGTCGTAGGGGGCTTTCTTGCGTCCGCATCGGCGTTTTCGGCTTGTCGGCGCAGTTCCTTGACGTCCCGTCTCTTCGAAGGGAAGTTCGTCGAAGTGCTCGCGTTACCCAGCGGTCGTAGGGGGCTTTTTGGCGTCCGCATCGGCGTTTTCGGCTTGTCGGCGCAGTTCCTTGACGTCGCGTCTCTTCGAAGGGAATGTCGTCAAAGTGCTCCCGTCGCCCAGCGGTCGTAGGGGGCTTTTTGGCGTCCGCATCGGCGTTTTCGGCTTGTCGGCGCAGTTCCTTGACGTCGCGTCTCTTCGAAGGTAATGTCGTCGAAGTGCTCGCGTCATCCAGCGGTCGCAGGGGGCGTTTTGGCGTCCGCATCGGCGTTTTCGGCTTGTCGGCACAGTTCCTTGACGTCGCGTCTCTTCGAAGGGAATGTCGTCGAAGTGCTCGCGTCACCCAGCGGTCGTAGGGGGCTTTTTGCCGTCCGCATCGGCGTTTTCAGCTTGTCGGCGCAGTTCCTTGACGTCGCGTCTCTTCGAAGGGAATGTCGTCCAAGTGCTCGCGTTGCCCAGCGGTCGTAGGGGGTTATTGGCGTCTGCATCGGCGTTTTCGGCTTGTCGGCGCAGTTTCTTGACGTCGCGTCTCTTCGAAGGGAATGTCGTCGAAGTGCTCGCGTCACCCAGCGGTCGTAGGGGGATTTTTGGCGTCCGCATCGGCGTTTTCGGCTTGTCGGCGCAGTTCCTTGACATCGCGTCTCTTCGAAGGGAATGTCGTCGAAGTGCTCGCGCCACCCAGCGGTCGTAGGGGGCTTTTTGGCGTCTGCATCGGCGTTTTCAACTTGTCGGCGCAGTTCCTTGACGTCGCGTCTCTTCGAAGGGAATGTCGTCGAAGTGCTCGCGTCGCCCAGCGGTCGTAGGGTGCCTATTGGCGTCCGCATCGGCGTTTTCGGCTTGTCGGAGTAGTTCCTTGACGTCGCATCTCTTCGAAGGGAATGTCGTCGAAGTGCTCACGTCATCCAGCGGTCGTAGGGGGCTTTTTGGCGTCCGCATCGGCGTTTTTGGCTTGTCGGCCCAGCTCCTTGACGTAGCGTCTCTTCGAAGGGAATGTCGTCAAAGTGCTCGCGCCACCCAGCGGTCGTAGGGGGCTTTTTGCCGTCCGCATCGGCGTTTTCGGCTTGGCGGCACAGTTCCTTGACGTCGCGTCTTTTCGAAGGCAATGTCGTCGAAGTGCTCGCGTCACCCAGCGGTCGTAGGGGGCTTTTTGGCGTCCGCATCGGCGTTTTCGGCTTGTCGGCGCAGTTCCTTGACGTCGCGTCTCTTCGAAGGGAATGTCGTCGAAGTGCTCGCGTCATCCAGCGGTCGGAGGGGGCTTTTTGGCGTCCGCATCGGCGTTTTCGGCTTGTCGGCGCAGTTCCTTGACGTCACGTGTCTTCGAAGGGAATGTCGTCGAAGTGCTCGCGTCACCCAGCGGTCGTAGGGGGCTTTTTGGCGTCCGCATTGGCGTTTTTGGGTTGTCGGCGCAGTTCCTTGACGTCGCGTCTCTTCGAAGGGAATGTCGTCGAAGTGCTCGCGTCACACAGCGGTCGTAGGGGGCTTTTTGCCGTCCGCATCGGCGTTTTCGGGTTGGCGGCGCAGTTCCTTGACGTCGCGTCTCCTCGAAGGGAATGTCGTCAAAGTGCTCGCGTCACCCAGCGGTCGTAGGGGGCTTTCTGGCGTCCGCATCGGCGTTTTCGGCTTGTCGGCGCAGTTCCTTGACGTCCCGTCTCTTCGAAGGGAAGTTCGTCGAAGTGCCCGCGTTACCCAGCGGTCGTAGGGGGCATTTTGGCGTCCGCATCGGTGTTTTCGGCTTGTCGGCGCAGTTCCTTGACGTCGCGTCGCTTCGAAGGGAATGTCGTCGAAGTGGTCGCGTCGCCCAGCGGTCGTCGGGGGATTTTTGCCGTCCGCATCGGCGTTTTCGCCTTGGCAGCGCAGTTCCTTGACGTCGCGTCTCTTCGAAGGGAATGTCGTCGAAGTGCTCGCGTCGCCCAGCGGTCGTAGGGGGTATGTTGGCGTCCGCATCGGCGTTTTCGGCTTGTTGGCGCAGTTCCTTGACGTCGCGTCTCTTCGAAGGGAATATCGTCGAAGTGCTCGCGTCACCCAGCGGTCGTAGGGGGCTTTTTGGCGTCCGCATCGGCGTTTTCGGCTTGGCGGCGCAGTTCCTTGACGTCGCGTCTCTTCGAAGGGAATGTCGTCGAAGTGCTCCCGTCGCCCAGCGGTCGTAGGGGGCTTTTTGGCGTCCGCATCGGCGTTTTCGGCTTGTCGGCGCAGTTCCTTGACGTCGCGTCTCTTCGAAGGGAATGTCGTCGAAGTGCTCGCGTCATCCAGCGGTCGCAGGGGGCGTTTTGGCGTCCGAATCGGCGTTTTCGGCTTGTCGGCGCAGTTCCTTGACGTCGCGTCTCTTCGAAGGCAATGTCGTCGAAGTGCTCGCGTCACCCAGCGGTCGTAGGGGGCTTTTGCGGTCCGCATCGGCGTTTTCAGCTTGTCGGCGCAGTTCCTTGACGTCGCGTCTCTTCGAAGGGAATGTCGTCCAAGTGCTCGCGTTGCCCAGCGGTCGTAGGGGGCTTTTTGGCGTCCGCATCGGCGTTTTCGGCTTGTCGGCGCAGTTCTTTGACGTCGCGTCTCTTCGAAGGGAATGTCGTCGAAGTGCTCGCGTCACCCAGCGGTCGTAGGGGGCTTTTTGGCGTCCGCATCGGCGTTTTTGGCTTGTCGGCGCAGTTCCTTGACGTCGCGTCTCTTCAAAGGGAATGTCGTCGAAGTGCTCGCGTCACCCAGCGGTCGTAGGGGGCTTTTTGGCGTCCGCATCGGCGTTTTCAGCTTGTCGGCGCAGTTCCTTGACGTCGCGTCTCTTCGAAGGGAATGTCGTCGAAGTGCTCGCGTCATCCAGCGGTCGTAGGGGGCTTTTTGGCGTCCGCATCGGCGTTTTCGGCTTGTCGGCGCAGTTCCTTGACGTCGCGTCTCTTCGAAGGGAATGTCGTCGAAGTGCACGCGTCACCCAGCGGTCGTAGGGGGCTTTTTGGCGTCCGCATCGGCGTTTTTGGCTTGACGGCGCAGTTCCTTGACGTCGCGTCTCTTCGAAGGGAATCTCGTCGAAGTGCTCGCGTCACCCAGCGGTCGTAGGGGGCTTTTTGGCGTCCGCATCGGCGTTTTCGGCTTGTCGGCGCAGTTCCTTGACGTCGCGTCTCTTCGAAGGGAATGTCGTCAAAGTGCTCGCGTCACCCAGCGCTCGTAGGGGTCTTTTTGGCGTCCGCATCGGCGTCTTCGGCTTGTCGGCGCAGTTCCTTGACGTCGCGTCTATTCGAAGGGAATGTCGTCGAACTGCTCGCGTCGCCCAGCGGTCCTAGGGGGCTTTTTGCCGTCCGCATCGGTGTTTTCAGCTTGTCGGCGCAGTTCCTTGACGTCGCTCTCTTCGAAGGGAATGTCGTCGAAGTGCTCGCGTCGCCCACGGTCGTAGGGGGATTTTGGCGTCCTCATCGGCGTTTTTGGCTTGTCGGCGCAGTTCCTTGACGTCGCGTCTCTTCGAAGGGAATGTCGTCGAAGTGCTCGCGTCACCCAGCGGGCGTAGGGGCTTTTTGCCGTCCGCATCGGCGTTTTCGGCTTGGCGGCGCAGTTCCTTGTCGTCGCGACTCTTCGAAGGGAATGTCGTCGAAGTGCTCGCGTCGCCCAGCGGTCGTAGGGGGCTTTTTGTCGTCCGCATCGGCTTTTTCAGCTTGTCGGCGCAGTTCCTTGACGTCGCGTCTCTTTGAAGGGAATGTCGTCCAAGTGCTCGCGTCGCCCAGCGGTCCTAGGGGGTTATTGGCGTCCGCATCGGCGTTTTCGGCTTGTCGGCGCAGTTCCTTGACGTCGCGTCTCTTCGAAGGGAATGTCGTCGAAGTGCTCGCGTCACCCAGCGGTCGTAGGGGGCTTTTTGGCGTCCGCATCGGCGTTTTCGGCTTGTCGGCGCAGTTCCTTGACGTCGCGTCTCTTCGAAGGGAATGTCTTTGAAGTGCTCGCGTCGCACAGTGGTCGTAGGTTTTTTTTTTGCCGTCCGCATCGGCGTTTTCGGCTTGACGGCGAAGTTCCTTGACGTCCCGTCTCTTCGAAGGAAATGTCGTCGAAGTGCTCACGTCACCCAGCGGTCGTAGGGGGCTTTTTGGCGTCCGCATCGGCGTTTTTGGCTTGACGACGCAGTTCCTTGAGGTCGCTCTCTTCGAAGGGAATGTTGTCGAAGTGCTCGCGTCGCCCAGCGGTCGTTGGGGGCTTTTTGGCGTCCGCATCGTCGTTTTTGGCTTGTCGGCGCAGTTCCTTGACGTCGCGTCTCTTCGAAGGGAATGTCGTCGAAGTGCTCGCGTCACCCAGCGGTCGTAGGGGGCTTTTTGCCGTCCGCATCGGCGTTTTCGGGTTGGCGGCGCAGTTCCTTGACGTCGCGTCTCTTCGAAGGGAATGTCGTCGAAGTGCTCCCGTCACCCAGCGGTCGTAGGGGGCTTTCTTGCGTCCGCATCGGCGTTTTCGGCTTGTCGGCGCAGTTCCTTGACGTCCCGTCTCTTCGAAGGGAAGTTCGTCGAAGTGCTCGCGTTACCCAGCGGTCGTAGGGGGCTTTTTGGCGTCCGCATCGGCGTTTTCGGCTTGTCGGCGCAGTTCCTTGACGTCGCGTCTCTTCGAAGGGAATGTCGTCAAAGTGCTCCCGTCGCCCAGCGGTCGTAGGGGGCTTTTTGGCGTCCGCATCGGCGTTTTCGGCTTGTCGGCGCAGTTCCTTGACGTCGCGTCTCTTCGAAGGTAATGTCGTCGAAGTGCTCGCGTCATCCAGCGGTCGCAGGGGGCGTTTTGGCGTCCGCATCGGCGTTTTCGGCTTGTCGGCACAGTTCCTTGACGTCGCGTCTCTTCGAAGGGAATGTCGTCGAAGTGCTCGCGTCACCCAGCGGTCGTAGGGGGCTTTTTGCCGTCCGCATCGGCGTTTTCAGCTTGTCGGCGCAGTTCCTTGACGTCGCGTCTCTTCGAAGGGAATGTCGTCCAAGTGCTCGCGTCGCCCAGCGGTCGTAGGGGGTTATTGGCGTCTGCATCGGCGTTTTCGGCTTGTCGGCGCAGTTTCTTGACGTCGCGTCTCTTCGAAGGGAATGTCGTCGAAGTGCTCGCGTCACCCAGCGGTCGTAGGGGGATTTTTGGCGTCCGCATCGGCGTTTTCGGCTTGTCGGCGCAGTTCCTTGACATCGCGTCTCTTCGAAGGGAATGTCGTCGAAGTGCTCGCGCCACCCAGCGGTCGTAGGGGGCTTTTTGGCGTCCGCATCGGCGTTTTCAACTTGTCGGCGCAGTTCCTTGACGTCGCGTCTCTTCGAAGGGAATGTCGTCGAAGTGCTCGCGTCGCCCAGCGGTCGTAGGGTGCCTATTGGCGTCCGCATCGGCGTTTTCGGCTTGTCGGAGTAGTTCCTTGACGTCGCATCTCTTCGAAGGGAATGTCGTCGAAGTGCTCACGTCATCCAGCGGTCGTAGGGGGCTTTTTGGCGTCCGCATCGGCGTTTTTGGCTTGTCGGCCCAGCTCCTTGACGTAGCGTCTCTTCGAAGGGAATGTCGTCAAAGTGCTCGCGCCACCCAGCGGTCGTAGGGGGCTTTTTGCCGTCCGCATCGGCGTTTTCGGCTTGGCGGCACAGTTCCTTGACGTCGCGTCTTTTCGAAGGCAATGTCGTCGAAGTGCTCGCGTCACCCAGCGGTCGTAGGGGGCTTTTTGGCGTCCGCATCGGCGTTTTCGGCTTGTCGGCGCAGTTCCTTGACGTCGCGTCTCTTCGAAGGGAATGTCGTCGAAGTGCTCGCGTCATCCAGCGGTCGCAAGGGGCGTTTTGGCGTCCGCATTGGCGTTTTCGGCTTGTCGGCGCAGTTCCTTGACGTCGCGTCTTTTCGAAGGGAATGTCGTCGAAGTGCTCGCGTCACCCAGCGGTCGTAGGGGGCTTTTTGCCGTCCGCATCGGCGTTTTCAGCTTGTCGGCGCAGTTCGTTGACGTCGCGTCTCTTCGAAGGGAATGTCGTCCAAGTGCTCGCGTCGCCCAGCGGTCGTAGGGGGTTATTGGCGTCCGCATCGGCGTTTTCGGCTTGTCGGCGCAGTTCCTTGACGTCGCGTCTCTTCGAAGGGAATGTCGTCGAAGTGCTCGCGTCACCCAGCGGTCGTAGGGGGCTTTTTGGCGTCCGCATCGGCGTTTTCGGCTTGTCGGCGCAGTTCCTTGACGTCGCGTCTCTTCGAAGGGAATGTCGTCGAAGTGCTCGCGTTACCCAGCGGTCGTAGGGGGCTTTTTGGTGTCTGCATCGGCGTTTTCGGCTTGTCGGCGCAGTTCCTTGACGTCGCGTCACTTCGAAGGGAATGTCGTCGAAGTGGTCGCGTCGCCCAGCGGTCGTAGGGGGTTATTGGCGTTGCATCGGCGTTTTCAGCTTGTCGGCGCAGTTCCTTGACGTCGCGTCTCTTCGAAGGGAATGTCGTCGAAGTGCTCGCGTCACCCAGCGGTCGTAGGGGGCTTTTTGGCGTCCGCATCGGCGTTTTCGGCTTGTCGGCGCAGTTCCTTGACGTCGCGTCTCTTCGAAGGGAATGTCGTCGAAGTGCTCGCGTCGCACAGCGGTCGTAGGTTTTTTTTTTTGCCGTCCGCATCGGCCTTTTCGGCTTGGCGGCGCAGTTCCTTGACGTCGCGTCTCTTCGAAGGGAATGTCGTCGAAGTGCTCGCGCCACCCAGCGGTCGTAGGGGGCTTTTTGCCGTCCGCATCGGCGTTTTCGGCTTGGCGGCGCAGTTCCTTGACGTCGCTTCTTTTCGAAGGGAATGTCGTCGAAGTGCTCGCGTCACCCAGCGGTCGTAGGGAGCTTTTTGGCGTCCGCATCAGCGTTTTCGGCTTGTCGGCGCAGTTCCTTGACGTCGCGTCTCTTCGAAGGGAATGTCGTCGAAGTGCTCGCGTCATCCAGCGGTCGGAGGGGGCTTTTTGGCGTCCGCATCGGCGTCTTCGGCTTGTCGGCGCAGTTCCTTGACGTCTCCTCTCTTCGAAGGGAAGGTCGTCGATGTGCTCGCGTCACCCAGCGGTCGTAGTGGCTTTTTGGCGTCCGCATCGGCGTTTTCGACTTGGCGGCGCAGTTCCTTGACGTCGCGTCTCTTCGAAGGAAATGTCGTCGAAGTGCTCCCGTCGCCCAGCGATCGTAGGGGGCTTTTTGGCGCCCGCATCGGCGTTTTCGGCTTGTCGGCGCAGTTCCTTGACGTCGCGTCTCTTCGAAGAGAATGTCGTCGAAGTGCTCGCGTCATCCAGCGGTCGCAGGGGGCGTTTTGGCGACCTCATCGGCGTTTTCGGCTTGTCGGCGCAGTTCCTTGACGTCGCGTCTCTTCGAAGGGAATGTCGTCGAAGTGCTCGCGTCACCCAGCGGTCGTAGGGGGGCTTTTTGCCGTCCGCATCGGCGTTTTCAGCTTGTCGGCGCAGTTCCTTGACGTCGCGTCTCTTCGAAGGGAATGTCGTCCAAGTGCTCGCGTCGCCCAGCGGTCGTAGGGGGGTTATTGGCGTTCGCATCGGCGTTTTCGGCTTGTCGGCGCAGTTCCTTGACGTCGCGTCTCTTCGAAAAGAATGTCGTCGAAGTGCTCGCGTCACCCAGCGGTCGTAGGGGGCTTTTTGGCGTCCGCATCGGCGTTTTCGGCTTGTCGGCGCAGTTCAATGACGTTGCGTCTCTTCGAAGGGAATGTCGTCGAAGTGCTCGCGTCGCACAGCGGTCGTAGGTTTTTTATTTTGCCGTCCGCATCGGCGTTTTCGGCTTGACGGCGCAGTTCCTTGACGTCGCGTCTCTTCGAAGGGAATGTCGTCGAAGTGCTCGCGTCACCCAGCGGTCGTAGGGGGCTTTTTGACGTCCGCATCGGCGTTTTTGGCTTGACGACGCAGTTCCTTGAGGTCGCTCTCTTCGAAGGGAATGTCGTCGAAGTGCTCGCTTCGCCCAGCGGTCGTAGGGGGCTTTTTGTCGTCCGCATCGGCGTTTTTGGCTTGTCGGCGCAGTTCCTTGACGTCGCGTCTCTTCGAAGGGAATGTCGTCGAAGTGCTCGCGTCACACAGCGGTCGTAGGGGGCTTTTTGCCGTCCGCATCGGCGTTTTCGGGTTGGCGGCGCAGTTCCTTGACGTCGCGTCTCCTCGAAGGGAAAGTCGTCAAAGTGCTCGCGTCACCCAGCGGTCGTAGGGGGCTTTCTGGCGTCCGCATCGGCGTTTTCGGCTTGTCGGCGCAGTTCCTTGACGTCCCGTCTCTTCGAAGGGAAGTTCGTCGAAGTGCCCGCGTTACCCAGCGGTCGTAGGGGGCATTTTGGCGTCCGCATCGGTGTTTTCGGCTTGTCGGCGCAGTTCCTTGACGTCGCGTCGCTTCGAAGGGAATGTCGTCGAAGTGGTCGCGTCGCCCAGCGGTCGTCGGGGGCTTTTTGCCGTCCGCATCGGCGTTTTCGCCTTGGCAGCACAGTTCCTTGACGTCGCGTCTCTTCGAAGGGAATGTTGTCGAAGTGCTCGCGTCGCCCAGCGGTCGTAGGGGGCATTTTGGCGTCCGCATCGGCGTTTTCGGCTTGTTGGCGCAGTTCCTTGACGTCGCGTCTCTTCGAAGGGAATATCGTCGAAGTGCTCGCGTCACCCAGCGGTCGTAGGGGGCTTTTTGGCGTCCGCATCGGCGTTTTCGGCTTGGCGGCGCAGTTCCTTGACGTCGCGTCTCTTCGAAGGGAATGTCGTCGAAGTGCTCCCGTCGCCCAGCGGTCGTAGGGGGCGTTTTGGCGTCCGCATCGGCGTTTTCGGCTTGTCGGCGCAGTTCCTTGACGTCGCGCCTCTTCGAAGGGAATGTCGTCGAAGTGCTCGCGTCACCCAGCGGTCGTAGGGGGCTTTTTTGCGGTCGGCATCGGCGTTTTCAGCTTGTCGGCGCAGTTCCTTGACGTCGCGTCTCTTCGAAGAGAATGTCGTCCAAGTGCTCGCGTTGCCCAGCGGTCGTAGGGGACTTTTTGGCGTCCGCATCGGCGTTTTCGGCTTGTCGGCGCAGTTCTTTGACGTCGCGTCTCTTCGAAGGGAATGTCGTCGAAGTGCTCGCGTCACCCAGCGGTCGTAGGGGGCTTTTTGGCGTCCGCATCGGCGTTTTTGGCTTGTCGGCGCAGTTCCTTGACGTCGAGTCTCTTCAAAGGGAATGTCGTCGAAGTGCTCGCGTCACCCAGCGGTCGTAGGGGGCTTTTTGGCGTCCGCATCGGCGTTTTCAGCTTGTCGGCGCAGTTCCTTGACGTCGCGTCTCTTCGAAGGGAATGTCGTCGAAGTGCTCGCGTCACCCAGCGGTCGTAGGGGGCTTTTTGGCGTCCGCATCGGCGTTTTCGGCTTGTCGGCGCAGTTCCTTGACGTCGCGTCTCTTCGAAGGGAATGTCGTCGAAGTGCTCGCCTCACCCAGCGGTCGTAAGGGAATTTTTGGCGTCCGCATCGGCGTTTTCGGCTTGTCGGCGCAGTTCCTTGACGTCGCGTCTCTTCGAAGGGAATGTCGTCGAAGTGCACGCGTCACCCAGCGGTCGTAGGGGGCTTTTTGGCGTCCGCATCGGCGTTTTTGGCTTGACGGCGCAGTTCCTTGACGTCGCGTCTCTTCGAAGGGAATCTCGTCGAAGTGCTCGCGTCACCCAGCGGTCGTAGGGGGCTTTTTGGCGTCCGCATCGGCGTTTTCGGCTTGTCGGCGCAGTTCCTTGACGTCGCGTCTCTTCGAAGGGAATGTCGTCGAAGTGCTCGCGTCACCCAGCGGTCGTAGGGGGCTTTTTGGCGTCCGCATCGGCGTTTTCGGCTTGTCGGCGCAGTTTCTTGACGTCGCGTCTCTTCGAAGGGAATGTCGTCGAAGTGCTCGCGTCACCCAGCGGTCGTAGGGGGATTTTTGGCGTCCGCATCGGCGTTTTCGGCTTGTCGGCGCAGTTCCTTGACATCGCGTCTCTTCGAAGGGAATGTCGTCGAAGTGCTCGCGTCACCCAGCGGTCGTAGGGGGCTTTTTGGCGTCCGCATCGGCGTTTTCAACTTGTCGGCGCAGTTCCTTGACGTCGCGTCTCTTCGAAGGGAATGTCGTCGAAGTGCTCGCGTCGCCCAGCGGTCGTAGGGTGCTTATTGGCGTCCGCATCGGCGTTTTCGGCTTGTCGGCGCAGTTCCTTGACGTCGCGTCTCTTCGAAGGGAATGTCGTCGAAGTGCTCGCGTCATCCAGCGGTCGGAGGGGGCTTTTTGGCGTCCGCATCGGCGTTTTCGGCTTGTCGGCGCAGTTCCTTGACGTCGCCTCTCTTCGAAGGGAATGTCGTCGAAGTGCTCGCGTCACCCAGCGGTCGTAGGGGGCTTTTTGGCGTCCGCATCGGCGTTTTCGGCTTGGCGGCGCAGTTCCTTGACGTCGCGTCTCTTCGAAGGGAATGTCGTCGAAGTGCTCCCGTCGCCCAGCGGTCGTAGGGGGCTTCTTGGCGTCCTCATCGGCGTTTTCGGCTTG
Organism: Ixodes scapularis; assembly: GCF_016920785.2. NCBI lineage: Eukaryota > Metazoa > Arthropoda > Arachnida > Ixodida > Ixodidae > Ixodes > Ixodes scapularis. The sequence goes on along the minus strand of NW_024609838.1, from coordinate 50,348,886 downwards.
TCGGCGCAGTTCCTTGACGTTGCGTCTCTTCGAAGGGAATGTCGTCGAAGTGCTCGCGTCATCCAGCGGTCGCAGGGGGCGTTTTGGCGTCCGCATCGGCGTTTTCGGCTTGTCGGCGCAGTTCCTTGAGGTCGCGTCTCTTCGAAGGGAATGTCGTCGAAGTGCGTGCGTCACCCAGCGGTCGTAGGGGGCTTTTTGGTGTCCGCATCGGCGTTTTCGGCTTGGCGGCGCAGTTCCTTGACGTCGCGTCTCTTCGAACGGAATGTCGTCGAAGTGCTCGCGTCACCCAGCGGTCGTAGGGGGCTTTTTGGCGTCCGCATCGGCGTTTTTGGCTTGACGGCGCAGTTCCTTGACGTCGCGTCTCTTCGAAGGGATTGTCGTCGAAGCGCTCGCGTCACCCAGCGGTCGTAGGGCGCTTTTTGGCGTCCGCACCGGCGTTTTCGGCATGTCGGCGCAGGTCCTTGACGTCGCGTCTCTTCGAAGGGAATGTCGTCGAAGTGCTCGCGTCACCCAGCGGTCGTTGGGGGCTTTTTGGCGTCCTCATCGGCGTTTTTGGCTTGACGGCGCAGTTCCTTGACGTCGCGTCTCTTCGAAGGGAATGTTGTCGAAGCGCTCGCGTCACCCAGCGGTCGTAGGGCGCTTTTTGGCGTCCGCATCGGCGTTTTCGGCTTGTCGGCGCAGTTGCTTGACGTCGCGTCTCGTCGAAGGGAATGTCGTCGAAGTGTTCGCGTCACCCAGCGGTCGTAGGGGGCTTTTTGGCGTCCGCATCGGCGTTTTCGGCTTGTCGGCGCAGTTCCTTGACGTCGCGTCTCTTCGAAGGGAATGTCGTCAAAGTGCTCGCGTCATCCAGCGGTCGGAGGGGGCTTTTTGGCGTCCGCATCGGCGTTTTCGGCTTGTCGGCGCAGTTCCTTGACGTCGCCTCTCTTCGAAGTGAATGTCGTCGAAGTGCTCGCGTCAGCCAGCGGTCGTAGGGGGCTTTTTGGCGTCCGCATCGGCGTTTTCGGCTTGGCGGCGCAGTTCCTTGACGTCGCGTCTCTTCGAAGGGAATGTCGTCGAAGTGCTCCCGTCGCCCAGCGGTCATAGGGGGCTTCTTGGCGTCCTCATCGGCGTTTTCGGCTTGTCGGCGCAGTTCCTTGACGTTGCGTCTCTTCGAAGGGAATGTCGTCGAAGTGCTACGTCTTCAGCGGTCGGAGGGGGCTTTTTGGCGTCCACATCGGCGTTTTCGGCATGTTGGCGCAGTTCCTTGACGTCGCGTCTCTTCGAAGGGAATGTCGTCGAAGTGCTCGCGTCACCCAACGGTCGTAGGGGGCTTTTTGGCGTCCGCGTCGGGGTTTTCGGCTTGGCGGCGCAGTTCCTTGACGTCGCGTCTCTTCGAAGGGAATGTCGTCGAAGTGCTCACGTCGCCCAGCGGTCGTAGGGGCTTATTGGCGTCCGCATCGGCGTTTTCGGCTTGTCGGAGTAGTTCCTTGACGTCGCATCTCTTCGAAGGGAATGTCGTTGAAGTGCTCGCGTCATCCAGCGGTCGTAGGGGGCTTTTTAGCGTCCGCATCGGCGTTTTCGGCTTGGCGGCGCAGTTCCTTGACGTCGCGACTCTTCGAAGGGAATGTCGTCGAAGTGCTCGCGTCGCCCAGTGGTCGTAGGGGGCTTTTTGCCGTCCGCATCGGCGTTTTCGGCTTGGCAGCGCAGTTCCTTGACGTCGCGTCTCTTCAAAGGGAATGTCGTCGAAGTGCTCGCGTCGCCCAGCGGTCGTAGGGGGCTTTTTGGCGTCCGCATCGGCGTTTTCGGCTTGTTGGCGCAGTTCCTTGACGTCGCGTCTCTTCGAAGGGAATGTCGTCGAAGTGCTCGCGTCACCCAACGGTCGTAGGGGGCGTTTTGGCGTCCGCGTCGGCGTTTTCGGCTTGGCGGCGCAGTTCCTTGACGTCGCGTCTCTTCGAAGGGAATGTCGTCGAAGTTTTCGCGTCGCCCAGCGGTCGTAGGGGGCTTATTGGCGTCCGCATCGGCGTTTTCGGCTTGTCGGAGTAGTTCCTTGACGTCGCATCTATTCGAAGGGAATGTCGTCGAAGTGCTCGCGTCATCCAGCGGTCGTAGGGGGCTTTTTGGCGTCCGCATCGGCGTTTTTGGCTTGTCGGCGCAGCTCCTTGACGTCGCGTCTCTTCGAAGGGAATGTCGTCAAAGTGCTCGCGCCACCCAGCGGTCGTAGGGGGCTTTTTGCCGTCCGAATCGGCGTTTTCGGCTTGGCGGCGCAGTTCCTTGACGTCGCGTCTTTTCGAAGGCAATGTCGTCGAAGTGCTCGCGTCACCCAGCGGTCGTAGGGGGCTTTTTGGCGTCCGCATCGGCGTTTTCGGCTTGTCGGCGCAGTTCCTTGACGTCGCTTCTCTTCGAAGGGAATGTCGTCGAAGTGCTCGCGTCATCCAGCGGTCGGAGGGGGCTTTTTGGCGTCCGCATCGGCGTTTTCGGCTTGTCGGCGCAGTTCCTTGATGTCGCCTCTCTTCGAAGAGAATGTCGTCGAAGTGCTCGCGTCACCCAGCGGTCGTAGGGGGCTTTTTGGCGTCCGCATCGGCGTTTTCGGCTTGGCGGCGCAGTTCCTTGACGTCGCGTCTCTTCGAAGGGAATGTCGTCGAAGTGCTCCCGTCGCCCAGCGGTCGTAGGGGGCTTCTTGGCGTCCTCATCGGCGTTTTCGGCTTGTCGGCGCAGTTCCTTGACGTTGCGTCTCTTCGAAGGGAATGTCGTCGAAGTGCTCGCGTCATCCAGCGGTCGCAGGGGGCGTTTTGGCGTCCGCATCGGCGTTTTCGGCTTGTCGGCGCAGTTCCTTAAAGTCGCGTCTCTTCAAAGGGAATGTCGTCGAAGTGCTCGCGTCACCCAGCGGTCGTAGGGGGCTTTTTGCCGTCCGCATCGGCGTTTTCAGCTTGTCGGCGCAGTTCCTTGACGTCGTGTCTCTTCGAAGGGAATGTCGTCCAAGTGCTCGCGTCGCCCAGCGGTCGTAGGGGTTATTGGCGTCCGCATCGGCGTTTTCGGCTTGTCGGCGCAGTTCCTTGACGTCGCGTCTCTTCGAAGGGAATGTCGTCGAAGTGCTCGCGTCACCCAGCGGTCGTAGGGGGCTTTTTGGTGTCCGCATCGGCGTTTTCGGCTTGTCGGCGCAGTTCCTTGACGTCGCGTCTCTTCGAAGGGAATGTCGTTGAAGTGCTTGCGTCGCACAGCGGTCGTAGGGTTTTTTTTTGCCGTCCTCATCGGCGTTTTCGGCTTGGCGGCGCAGTTCCTTGACGTCGCGTCTCTTCGAAGGGAATGTCGTCGAAGTGCTCGCGTCACCCAGCGGTCGTAGGGGGCTTTTTGGCGTCCGCATCGGCGTTTTTGGCTTGACGGCGCAGTTCCTTGACGTCGCGTCTCTTCGAAGGGAATGTCGTCGAAGCGCTCGCGTCACCCAGCGGTCGTAGGGCGCTTTTTGGCGTCCGCATCGGCGTTTTCGGCTTGTCGGCGCAGTTCCTTGACGTCGCGTCTCTTCGAAGGGAATGTCGTCGAAGTGCTCGCGTCACCCAGCGGGCGTAGGGGGCTTTTTGGCGTCCGCATCGGCGTTTTTGGCTTGACGGCGCAGTTCCTTGACGTCGCGTCTCTTCGAAGGGAATGTTGTCGAAGCGCTCGCGTCACCCAGCGGTCGTAGGGCGCTTTTTGGCGTCCGCATCGGCGTTTTCGGCTTGTCGGCGCAGTTCCTTGACGTCGCGTCTCTTCGAAGGGAATGTCGTCCAAGTGCTCGCGTCGCCCAGCGGTCGTAGGGGTTATTGGCGTCCGCATCGGCGTTTTCGGCTTGTCGGCGCAGTTCCTTGACGTCGCTCTCTTCGAAGGGAATGTCGTCGAAGTGCTCGCGTCGCCCACGGTCGTAGGGGGCTTTTTGGCGTCCGCATCGGCGTTTTTGGCTTGTCGGCGCAGTTCCTTGACGTCACGTCTCTTCGAAGGGAATGTCGTCGAAGCGCTCGCGTCACCCAGCGGTCGTAGGGGGCTCTTTGCCGTCCGCATCGACGTTTTCGGCTTGGCGGCGCAGTTCCTTGACGTCGCGACTCTTCGAAGGGAATGTCGTCGAAGTGCTCGCGTCGCCCAGTGGTCGTAGGGGGCTTTTTGCCGTCCGCATCGGCGTTTTCGGCTTGGCAGCGCAGTTCCTTGACGTCGCGTCTCTTCGAAGGGAATGTCGTCGAAGTGCTCGCGACACCCAACGGTCGTAGGGGGCTTTTTGGCGTCCGCGACGGCGTTTTCGGCTTGGCGGCGCAGTTCCTTGACGTCGCGTCTCTTCGAAGGGAATGTCGTCGAAGTGCTCGCGTCGCCCAGCGGTCGTAGGGGGCTTATTGGCGTCCGCATCGGCGTTTTCGGCTTGTCGGAGTAGTTCCTTGACGTCGCATCTCTTCGAAGGGAATGTCGTCGAAGTGCTCGCGTCATCCAGCGGTCGTAGGGGGCTTTTTGGCGTCCGCATCTGCGTTTTTGGCTTGTCGGCGCAGTTCCTTGACGTCGCGTTTCTTCGAAGGGAATGTCGTCGAAGTGCTCGCGCCACCCAGCGGTCGTAGGGGGCTTCTTGCCGTCCGGATCGGCGTTTTCGATTTGGCGGCGCAGTTCCTTGACGTCGCGTCTTTTCGAAGGGAATGTCGTCGAAGTGCTCGCGTCACCCAGCGGTCGTAGGGGGCTTTTTGGCGTCCGCATCGGCGTTTTCGGCTTGTCGGCGCAGTTCCTTGAAGTCGCGTCTCTTCGAAGGGAATGTCGTCAAAGTGCTCGCGTCATCCAGCGGTCGGAGGGGGCTTTTTGGCGTCCGCATCGGCGTTTTCGGCTTGTCGGCGCAGTTCCTTGACGTCGCCTCCCTTCGAAGGGAATGTCGTCGAAGTGCTCGCGTCACCCAGCGGTCGTAGGGGGCTTTTTGTCGTCCGCGACGGCGTTTTCGGCTTGGCGGCGCAGTTCCTTGACGTCGCGTCTCTTCGAAGGGAATGTCGTCGAAGTGCTCGCGTCGCCCAGCGGTCGTAGGGGGCATATTGGCGTCCGCATCGGCGTTTTCGGCTTGTCGAAGTAGTTCCTTGACGTCGCATCTCTTCGAAGGGATTGTCGTCGAAGTGCTACGTCATCCAGCGGTCGGAGGGGGCTTTTTGGCGTCCGCATCGGCGTTTTCGGCTTGCTGGCGCAGTTCCTTGACGTCGCGTCTCTTCGAAGGGAATGTCGTCGAAGTGCTCGCGTCACCCAACGGTCGTAGGGGGCTTTTTGGCGTCCGCGTCGGCGTTTTCGGCTTGGCGGCACAGTTCCTTGACGTCGCGTCTCTTCGAAGGGAATGTCGTCGAAGTGCTCGCGTCGCCCAGCGGTCGTAGGGGGCTTATTGGCGTCCGCATCGGCGTTTTCGGCTTGTCGGAGTAGTTCCTTCACGTCGCATCTCTTCGAAGGGAATGTCGTCGAAGTGCTCGCGTCATCCAGCGGTCGTAGGGGGCTTTTTGGCGTCCGCATCGGCGTTTTTGGCTTGTCGGCGCAGTTCCTTGACGTCGCGTCTCTTCGAAGGGAATGTCGTCGAAGTGCTCGCGCCACCCAGCGGTCTTAGGGGGCTTTTTGCCGTCCGCATCGGCGTTTTCGGCTTGGCGGCGCTTTTCCTTGACGTCGCGACTCTTCGAAGGTAATGTCGTCGAAGTGCTCGCGTCGCCCAGTGGTCATAGGGGGCTTATTGGCGTCCGCATCGGCGTTTTCGGCTTGTCGGCGCAGTTCCTTGACGTCGCGTCTCTTCGAAGGGAATGTCGTCGAAGTGCTCGCGCCACCCAGCGGTCGTAGGGGGCTTTTTGCCGTCCGCATCGGCGTTTTCGGCTTGGCGGCGCAGTTCCTTGACGCCGCGTCTTTTCGAAGGGAATGTCGTCGAAGTGCTCGCGTCACCCAGCGGTCGTAGGGGGCTTTTTCGCGTCCGCATCGGCGTTTTCGGCTTGTCGGCGCAGTTCCTTGACGTCGCGTCTCTTCGAAGGGAATGTCGTCAAAGTGCTCGCGTCATCCAGCGGTCGGAGGGGGCTTTTTGGCGTCCGCATCGGCGTTTTCGGCTTGTCGGCGCAGTTCCTTGACGTCGCCTCGCTTCGAAGGGAATGTCGTCGAAGTGCTCGCGTCACCCAGCGGTCGTAGGGGGCTTTTTGGCGTCCGCATCGGCGTTTTCGGCTTGTCGGCGCAGTTCCTTGACGTCGCGTCTCTTCGAAGGGAATGTCGTCGAAGTGCTCGCGACACCCAACGGTCGTAGGGGGCTTTTTGGCGTCCGCGTCGGCGTTTTCGGCTTGGCGGCGCAGTTCCTTGACGTCGCGTCTCTTCGAAGGGAATGTCGTCGAAGTGCTCGCGTCGCCCAGCGGTCGTAGGGGGCTTATTGGCGTCCGCATCGGCGTTTTCGGCTTGTCGGAGTAGTTCCTTGACGTCGCATCTCTTCGAAGGGAATGTCGTCGAAGTGCTCGCGTCATCCTGCGGTCGTAGGGGGCTTTTTGGCGTCCGCATCGGCGTTTTTGGCTTGTCGGCGCAGTTCCTTGACGTCGCGTTTCTTCGAAGGGAATGTCGTCGAAGTGCTCGCGCCACCCAGCGGTCGTAGGGGGCTTTTTGCCGTCCGGATCGGCGTTTTCGGCTTGGCGGCGCAGTTCCTTGACGTCGCGTCTTTTCGAAGGGAATGTCGTCGAAGTGCTCGCGTCACCCAGCGGTCGTAGGGGGCTTTTTGGCGTCCGCATCGGCGTTTTCGGCTTGTCGGCGCAGTTCCTTGAAGTCGCGTCTCTTCGAAGGGAATGTCGTCAAAGTGCTCGGGTCATCCAGCGGTCGGAGGGGGCTTTTTGGCGTCCGCATCGGCGTTTTCGGCTTGTCGGCGCAGTTCCTTGACGTCGCCTCCCTTCGAAGGGAATGTCGTCGAAGTGCTCGCGTCACCCAGCGGTCGTAGGGGGCTTTTTGGCGTCCGCGACGGCGTTTTCGGCTTGGCGGCGCAGTTCCTTGACGTCGCGTCTCTTCGAAGGGAATGTCGTCGAAGTGCTCGCGTCGCCCAGTGGTCGTAGGGGGCATATTGGCGTCCGCATCGGCGTTTTCGGCTTGTCGGAGTAGTTCCTTCACGTCGCATCTCTTCGAAGGGATTGTCGTCGAAGTGCTACGTCATCCAGCGGTCGGAGGGGGCTTTTTGGCGTCCGCATCGGCGTTTTCGGCTTGGTGGCGCAGTTCCTTGACGTCGCGTCTCTTCGAAGGGAATGTCGTCGAAGTGCTCGCGTCACCCAACGGTCGTAGGGGGCTTTTTGGCGTCCGCGTCGGCGTTTTCGGCTTGGCGGCGCAGTTCCTAGACGTCGCGTCTCTTCGAAGGGAATGTCGTCGAAGTGCTCGCGTCGCCCAGCGGTCGTAGGGGGCTTATTGGCGTCCGCATCGGCGTTTTCGGCTTGTCGGAGTAGTTCCTTCACGTCGCATCTCTTCGAAGGGATGTCGTCGAAGTGCTCGCGTCATCCAGCGGTCGTAGGGGGCTTTTTGGCGTCCGCATCTGCGTTTTTGGTTTGTCGGCGCAGTTCCTTGACGTCGCGTCTCTTCGAAGGGAATGTCGTCGAAGTGCTCGCGCCACCCAGCGGTCTTAGGGGGCTTTTTGCCGTCCGCATCGGCGTTTTCGGCTTGGCGGCGCAGTTCCTTGACGTCGCGACTCTTCGAAGGTAATGTCGTCGAAGTGCTCGCGTCGCCCAGTGGTCGTAGGGGGCTTTTTGCCGTCCGCATCGGCGTTTTCGGCTTGGCAGCGCAGTTCCTTGACGTCGCGTCTCTTCGAAGGGAATGTCGTCGAAGTTCTTGCGTCGCCCAGCGGTCGTAGTTGGCTTTTTGGCGTCCGCATCGGCGTTTTCGGCTTGTTGGCGCAGTTCCTTGACGTCGCGTCTCTTCGAAGGGAATGTCGTCGAAGTGCTCGCGTCACCCAACGGTCGTAGGGGGCTTTTTGGCGTCCGCGTCGGCGTTTTCGGCTTGGCGGCGCAGTTCCTTGACGTCGCGTCTCTTCGAAGGGAATGTCGTCGAAGTGCTCGCGTCGCCCAGCGGTCGTAGGGGGCTTATTGGCGTCCGCATCGGCGTTTTCGGCTTGTCGGAGTAGTTCCTTGACGTCGCATCTCTTCGAAGGGAATGTCGTCGAAGTGCTCGCGTCATCCAGCGGTCGTAGGGGGCTTTTTGGCGTCCGCATCGGCGTTTTCGGCTTGTCGGCGCAGTTCCTTGACGTCGCGTCTCTTCGAAGTGAATGTCGTCAAAGTGCTCGCGTCATCCAGCGGTCGGAGGGGGCTTTTTGGCGTCCGCATCGGCGTTTTCGGCTTGTCGGCGCAGTTCCTTGACGTCGCGTCTCTTCGAAGGGAATGTCGTCAAAGTGCTCGCGTCATCCAGCGGTCGGAGGGGGCTTTTTGGCGTCCGCATCGGCGTTTTCGGCTTGTCGGCGCAGTTCCTTGACGTCGCCTCGCTTCGAAGGGAATGTCGTCGAAGTGCTCGCGTCACCCAGCGGTCGTAGGGGGCTTTTTGGCGTCCGCATCGGCGTTTTCGGCTTGTCGGCGCAGTTCCTTGACGTCGCGTCTCTTCGAAGGGAATGTCGTCGAAGTGCTCGCGTCATCCAGCGGTCGGAGGGGGCTTTTTGGCGTCCGCATCGGCGTTTTCCGCTTGTCGGCGCAGTTCCTTGACGTCGCGTCTCTTCGAAGGGAATGTCGTCGAAGTGCTCGCGTCATCCAGCGGTCCCAGGGGGCTTTTTGGCGTCCGCATCGGCGTTTTTTGCTTGTCGGCGCAGTTCCTTGACGTCACGTCTCTTCGAAGGGAATGTCGTCGAAGTGCTCGCGTCACCCAGCGGTCGTAGGGGGCTTTTTGCCGTCCGCATCAGCGTTTTCGGCTTGGCGGCGCAGTTCCTTGACGTCGCGACTCTTCGAAGGGAATGTCGTCGAAGTGCTCGCGTCGCCCATCGGTCGTAGGGGGTTTTTTGGCGTCCGCATCGGCGTTTTCGGCTTGTCGGCGCAGTTCCCTGACGTCGCGTCTCTTCGAAGGGAATGTCGTCGAAGTGCTCGCGTCGCCAGTGGTCGTAGGGGGCTTTTTGCCGTCCGCATCGGCGTTTTCGGCTTGGCAGCGCAGTTCCTTGACGTCGCGTCTCTTCGAAGGGAATGTCGTCGAAGTGCTCGCGTCGCCCAGCGGTCGTAGGGGGCTTTTTGGCGTCCACATCTGCGTTTTCGGCTTGTTGGCGCAGTTCCTTGACGTCGCGTCTCTTCGAAGGGAATGTCGTCGAAGTGCTCGCGTCACCCAGCGGTCGTAGGGGGCTTTTCGGCGTCCGCATCGGCGTTTTCGGCTTGGCGGCGCAGTTCCTTGACGTCGCGTCTCTTCGAAGGGAATGTCGTCGAAGTGCTGCCGTCGCCCAGCAGTCGTAGGTGTCTTTTTGGCGTCCGCATCGGCGTTTTCGGCTTGTCGGCGCAGTTCCTTGACGTCGCGTCTCTTCGAAGGGAATGTCGTCGAAGTGCTCGCGTCGCCCAGCGGTCGTAGGGGGCTTATTGGCGTTCGCATCGGCGTTTTCGGCTTGTCGGAGTAGTTCCTTGACGTCGCATCTCTTCGAAGGGAATGTCGTCGAAGTGCTCGCGTCATCCAGCGGTCGTAGGGGTTTTTTTGGCGTCCGCATCGGCGTTTTTGGCTTGTCGGCGCAGTTCCTTGACGTCGCGTCTCTTCGAAGGGAATGTCGTCGAAGTGCTCGCGCCACCCAGCGGTCGTAGGGGGCTTTTTGCCGTCCGCATCGCCTTTTTCGGCTTGGCGGCGCAGTTCCTTGACGTCGCGTCTTTTCGAAGGGAATGCCGTCGAAGTGCTCGCGTCACCCAGCGGTCGTAGGGGGCTTTTTGGCGTCCGCATTGGCGTTTTCGGCTTGTCGGCGCAGTTCCTTGACGTCGCGTCTCTTCGAAGGGAATTCCGTCGAAGTGCTCGCGTCATCCAGCGGTCGGAGGGGGCTTTTTGGCGTCCGCATCGGCGTTTTCGGCTTGGCGGCGCAGTTCCTCGACGTCGCGTCTCTTCGAAGGGAATGTCGTCGAAGTGCTCCCGTCGCCCAGCGGTCGTAGGGGGCTTCTTGGCGTCCTCATCGGCGTTTTCGGTTTGTCGGCGCAGTTCCTTGACGTCGCCTCTCTTCGAAGGGAATGTCGTCGAAGTGCTCGCGTCACCCAGCGGTCGTAGGGGGCTTTTTGGTGTCCGCATCGGCGTTTTCGGCTTGGCGGCGCAGTTCCTTGACGTCGCGTCTCTTCGAAGGGAATGTCGTCGAAGTGCTCCCGTCGCCCAGCGGTCGTAGGGGGCTTCTTGGCGTCCTCATCGGCGTTTTCGGCTTGTCGGCGCAGTTCCTTGACGTTGCGTCTCTTCGAAGGGAATGTCGTCGAAGTGCTCGCGTCACCCAGCGGTCGTAGGGGGCTTTTTGGGGTCCGCATCGGCGTTTTCGGCTTGTCGGCGCAGTTCCTTGACGTCGCGTCTCTTCGAAGGGAATGTCGTTGAAGTGCTCGCGTCATCCAGCGGTCGGAGGGGGCTTTTTGGCGTCCGCATCGGCGTTTTCGGCTTGTCGGCGCAGTTCCTTGACGTCGCGTCTCTTCGAAGGGAATGTCGTCGAAGTGCTCGCGTCATCCAGCGGTCGGAGGGGGCTTTTTGGCGTCCGCATCGGCGTTTTCGGCTTGTCGGCGCAGTTTCTTGACGTCGCGTCTCTTCAAAGGGAATGTCGTCGAAGTGCTCGCGTCACCCAGCGGTCGTAGGGGGCTTTTTGCCGTCCGCATTGGCGTTTTCAGCTTGTCGGCGCAGTTCCTTGACGTCGCGTCTCTTCGAAGGGAATGTCGTCGAAGTGCTCCCGTCGCCCAGCGGTCGTAGGGGGCTTCTTGGCGTCCTCATCGGCGTTTTCGGCTTGTCGGCGCAGTTCCTTGACGTTGCGTCTCTTCGAAGGGAATGTCGTCGAAGTGCTCGCGTCATCCAGCGGTCGCAGGCGGCGTTTTGGCGTCCGCATCGGCGTTTTCGGCTTGTCGGCGCAGTTTCTTGACGTCGCGTCTCTTCAAAGGGAATGTCGTCGAAGTGCTCGCGTCACCCAGCGGTCGTAGGGGGCTTTTTGCCGTCCGCATTGGCGTTTTCAGCTTGTCGGCGCAGTTCCTTGACGTCGCGTCTCTTCGAAGGGAATGTCGTCCAAGTGCTCGCGTCGCCCAGCGGTCGTAGGGGGTTATTGGCGTCCGTATCGGCGTTTTCGGCTTGTCGGCGCAGTTTCTTGACGTCGCGTCTCTTCGAAGGGAATGTCGTCGAAGTGCTCGCGTCACCCAGCGGTCGTAGGGGGCTTTTTAGCGTCCGCATCGATCGGCGTTTTCGGCTTGTCGGCGCAGTTCCTTGACGTCGCGTCTCTTCGAAGGGAATGTCGTCGAAGTGCTTGCGTCGCACAGCGGTCGTAGGTTTTTTTTTTGCCGTCCGCATCGGCGTTTTCGGCTTGGCGGCGCAGTTCCTTGACGTCGCGTCTCTTCGAAGGGAATGTCGTCGAAGTGCTCGCGTCACCCAGCGGTCTTAGGGGGCTTTTTGGCGTCCGCATCGGCGTTTTTGGCTTGACGGCGCAGTTCCTTGACGTCGCGTCTCTTCGAATTGAATGTCGTCGAAGCGCTCGCGCCACCCAGCGGTCGTAGGGCGCTTTTTGGCGTCCGCATCGGCGTTTTCGGCTTGTCGGCGCAGTTCCTTGACGTCGCGTCTCGTCGAAGGGAATGTCGTCGAAGTGTTCGCGTCACCCAGCGGTCGTAGGGGGCTTTTTGGCGTCCGCATCGGCGTTTTCGGCTTGTCGGCGCAGTTCCTTGACGTCGCGTCTCTTCGAAGGGAATGTCGTCGAAGTGCTCGCGTCACCCAGCGGTCGTAGGGGGCTTTTTGGCGTCCGCATCGGCGTTTTCGGCTTGTCGGCACAGTTCCTTGACGTCGCGTCTCTTCGAAGGGAATGTCGTCGAAGTGCTCGCGTCACCCAGCGGTCGTAGGGGGCTTTTCGACGTCCGCATCGGCGTTTTCGGCTTGTCGGCGCAGTTCCTTGACGTCGCGTCTCTTCGAAGGGAATGTCGTCGAACTGCTCGCGTCGCCCAGCGGTCCTAGGTGCTTTTTGCCGTCCGCATCGGTGTTTTCGGCTTGTCGGCGCAGTTCCTTGACGTCACTCTCTTCGAAGGGAATGTCGTCGAAGTGCTCGCGTCGCCCAGCGGTCGTAGGGGGCTTTTTGGCGTCCGCATCGGCGTTTTTGGCTTGTCGGCGCAGTTCCTTGGCGTCGCGTCTCTTCGAAGGGAATGTTGTCGAAGTGCTCGCGTCACCCAGCGGTCGTAGGGGGCTTTTTGCCGTCCGCATCGGCGTTTTCGGCTTGGCGGCGCAGTTCCTTCCCAGACAACACCAAACGTCCCTCGGACGTCCTAAAAACGTGCGAACGTCCCATGTCCTATTGCTGACGTCCTGCGGACGTCCCACGGATGTCCGGGGCGGCATAATCCGGAACACGTCTCAGCGCGACTGTGATCGGGACACGCATTTTTTTTTTGACGATTACAGCAGCGGCTTTACGCACTGTCACCGCACAAGATCGTGGCTCGTATTGCAATCGTCGCTTTTGGTTTAGCCGTTAGAAGAATCAGTTTCAAGTTATTTTGGGTTTTGATCATCCGCGCTTGCCGTACAGTCGGCGTACGCGCCCCTACAAATTGCACCGCCCTTTCTCCGCAATAAATGTGCCGGCGTGCAACCACGGCGAACGGAGGGAGCCAAAAACAGAAAAAGCGACCTATCGTATTTCTTGAGTCTTGTCGCCAACAGAATCACTCGCGTTTTTCGCAGACACACCAAGAGCAAGAGCGATAGTAAAAAGCCTAAAGGCAGCTCTTTTAAATTCTCAGGCACACAAGAACAAAAATTATGTTAAAAAATGAACCGCTTTAAATACATTCGAAAGCGGAACTATGGCGAAACCGAAACGGTCCTAAAACTCGGTTAGTTTCTATTTTTAATTTCACATTAATCATTTTTTATGCTATATACTTATATATTTTTACAAATTATTTTTTAATAAAACATTGATAATTACATTAGTGAAATTAAGTAATTCAGGCAGAGCTTTCAATCGCCACCGCTGTGCAATCATCATCATCATTAATAGCGTGCGCGCGGGAAAGCTGCAGTCCTACTGCCGACTACAGCCCGGAGTGCTGCCGTGCTGCCGTGCTGCCGTGCTACCGTGCTACCGTGCTACTGCGCTAACCTGACAACTCACTAGCCACCATGGCTGGAGGAAGTAAGTATGATTTAATGTTTTGTTTGGAGCGACAGTCGGGATTTTTACCAAACCGGTCCCCTGATCCGCCACAGCGGTATTGAGGCTCGCGCGCCCCCTTTGAAGCAGCGCGCGGCCAGAGGGCTACCGCGCTCGCAATAGTCAACAGTAACGCTTTGCTAATACTCCGTATTAAGTGGCATGACTTTAGGCCGAGTAATGAAAGTGTTACAACATTTCCATCGTTCGCAGAGCTTGGCTGTTGCAAGACAAGGCGAACCACTCGAAGATCGTAGATATGGACAATATGGCTGCTCTACCCAGAACAACAGCTTATCGGCGCGTTCGTCGTGCGGCGGAAAGCGATCTCAAACTTATACTGTCAGTTAGTAGAGAAAATGCAATGTGCTCAGCTGAAGCTTTGGATGAGGCTTCTGTAGAAAGGCCCGCTGGGTCGCCGGAACTAGTTGCAGGAGCGCCGCAAAAACACGCGGGATCGCCGGAACTAATTGCAGAACCATCACGTCTCTCGTATCAGCAAGATGTCCTGACAACGTGCCGTTTTTCTGAGACTGTGCCTGATACTCCGGAACCGGTCTTCGGTGCAAGCGCCATTCACTCGAGACGAGGCGTCCCTGTAGATTCGGAAGGCTTGCCTTACAGTCGTGAACACCATTTAGAAAGAGACAATCGAAGGAATGTCGAGTGTGATGAATTGTCTGAATCAGAGGAATCCGACGTTTCACGTTTCAAGGAAAAGCTGCGGCGGTGGAGCGTGGAGGGGGCTGTTCCTCATGATACCGTTACAAAGCTCCTGAAGATACTGCACTCGCATTCTTGTTTCTCAGACCTCCCAACATGTGCCAGGGCACTTTTGTCTACACCAAGAGTCACTGATAATGTGAGGCCTATGGATTCCGGCCATTACTGCCATTTAGGCTTGAGTGAGGGGCTCAGGGCAGCGCTGCAACCTGTGCGCAATATACCGGATCCAATAATCCTTCATGTGAATGTAGATGGACTACCATTGACGAAAAGCACGCGGGATCAGTTCTGGCCCATTCTCTGCCAAGCTGCTAACTGTGCAGGCAGTGACCCATTTCCAGTTGGTGTCTATCATGGCCGGTGTAAGGCTCTTCAGTCAAATGTCTTCCTTAGTCCGTTTGTGTCTGACCTGAAAGGTGTTCTCTCTGAAGGTGTTGCTATTGGCAACAGGGTCTTCCGAGTGCAAGTTGGAGCAATAATCTGCGACGCGCCTGCCAAGTCATACATTCTTGGCACCAAAGGGCACAGCGGCCACTTCAGTTGCTCAAAGTGCACGACTGAAGGAGAATTTGTGCGGGGACGAATGTGCTTCCCTGATCTTGATGCTCCATTAGGAACAAATGCTAGCTTTAGGCGTGCAGAGCAAGAGGACCACCACATCATGGAAAATATCTTAAAAGAACTTCCCATAGATATTGTTGACCAGGTGCCACTTGACTATATGCACCTCATCTGTCTGGGTGTTGTGCGCAAACTTGTACTCCTTTGGCTGAAAGGTGATAAAACCTACCGCATTGGAAGTGCATCAAGAGATTCTGTGTCGGGAGCTAACATTGAAATGAGGCACTATGTACCATCAGACATGTCTCGGAAGCCACGCAGCTTGTCCGACATTGATAGGTGGAAAGCGTCAGAATTTCGCTTGCTTGTACTTTACACGGGGCCAGCGGTGCTGAGGTCAAGGATCCCCAAGCCTCTGATGGACAACTTCATGACACTTAACTGTGCAGTCACCATACTTTGCAGCCCATTACTCTGTAGAGAGCACTTAGGGTATGTAGAAAGGCTCTTAAGGCATTTTGTTGAGACCTACATAACACTATATGGTAGACATGCAGTCTCTCACAATGTTCATGGCTTGATTCATGTGGCAAGCGACGTAAGAGTTCATGGACCTCTTCACAACTATAGTGCTTTCCCATTCGAAAATTACATGCGTAAACTCAAAAGCTATGTACGCAAACCAGAAAGGCCCTTGCAGCAAGTCTACAATCGAATCGTAGAAGAACGATTTTTGGTTGCATCTCCTGCTGTCAACACTGGAGAGTCGGCAGCGTCGACTCCACCCGTCTCCTCTGTATTCCTTGGAGGAGAAAGTTTCAAGCTGACAGCAAGGCATGAAGGTCGACCATTGCCGCTCGGATGCATTGGACCTCAGTACAAGACAGTGACGTTTCCTGCTGGCATCACTATCAAAACAAACAAAAAAGACTGCACTTGCATGTTAAAAGACAAGAGTATCATCAAGGTTGAAAACATTGCACGCATTGCAGTGAACTATCAACCAGTGTTGGTTGGAAGGAGGTACCAGAGTCTAGAAGACCTTTACAGCTATCCCTGCAGTTCATCATTGCTGAACATCTTCCTTGCATCTGAACTGTCTGACATTCACTTCTGACCACTTTCAGAAATTGCAGTGAAATGTGTGAGACTCCCATTGGCAAACACATTTGCCGTTATTCCAATGGTGCACCTACAGTGAAACTTTTTTATGGCTGCTTGTTTATTAATAATCTAGTTTATGATATTGTTTGTAGATGAACTGGACAAGCTAGTTCGGTTTTAGTATGCTGCATTAAAGAGGGAAAAATAACTCGGTGGACATGCAAATGCTTGCCTTTCCTGCTTCGCTCAGGTGACAAGTTTGCTATTGTAGCATTTCCTGAAGAAGATCACAGCTTGGCCATTATTCACAAAACATGGCTCGTTGAAAACACTTAAACGACATTTTGGCCTAAGGAAAAAAATCCTAACAAGCGTCGTCGAATGACAATCGAAGGCGTCAAACCACAAGACAGTTGGATGCAGGTCAAATGCCTGATCAAGGACTGGGCTGGTAAGTGCTTTTTTGCTCTAAATTCTTTCCAGTTCTCAATGCGTAAATTTCTTTCAGACACATATGAGAAGGCGCTGGAGAAACTTCAGCCTCTGGAGTGTACGTCAGACTTCACTAGTGAAGAAGAGCTAGGTCGTGGCCAGCGAAAACGCCGTCCGACTTTTCCTTTTGACTATGATGACAGCACCGACACTACAGGTTCCGACGATGAATATGAACCACCAAAACCACCCACGCCACCCCAGCCACGGAAGAAAACAGGTATGGCATCGTGCATTGTTGGCGATGCTCTATTGTGGTTGAAAAAAATAATTCTTTGAAAACATCTAGTGTAACTTCAAACGGCTTACTACCAACTATTCCTCCTTTTCCAGGTGCCAACTTCTCTAAGTCACCTCTGCATCACTCTGGTGTGTATACCTTATGTCTCTTCAGTGCATGTTCTGGTACATGGATTGAGTAAGTGTGACTAATTCCTCTGCAGCCCTGTACGAAACAGTCACGTCCCAAGCCACATCCCAAGCACATGCCCAGTATTCACGCATGCAGCCACAGTACATAGGTAACTGCTTGTGCACAAGGTGAGTGTTCTGTATATAATTTAATTTTGATTCCAGGTCTCGACAATGTCCCGCTTGTACACGCATCCCACACGAACGGGATGATGTCCCGCCCGAGCATCCAGCCTACAGGTAGATCTTGCAGCTAAAGTTATGTTTTATGGATTCGACTACTTTCTTTCTCACATGTTCTTGAATTTCCTGTTAACATTCAGCATTTTGTAGAGAATCTGTTTTCAATTTGAGGTGATGACTTGGGTCCACCAGTGCACACACCATATGCGAACATTTTGCCCAACTCTTTTGGTTTCAGGTGTCCACAGCGTCCCCCAGTGCTCTCTATACAGGAGCAGGACACCTCACTCAAACATCCGGCCTGCAGGTATATCTTGCAGCTTAAGTGGCATTCGACAGATTTGACTCATTTTTTTCTCACCTTTTTAAATATTTTTATAGCATTCAGCATTTTGTACAAAATTGCTTGTCAATTTCAGGTGCCAATGATGTCCCTCTAGCGGCGGCAACACTGTGGCAGCAACACCACGGTGAGTTTTATTTTGTGAATGATAAAGTTTTCATATCCTTCGAGATAACATCGAAGCTGAGAACTGTTATGTACTGACTGACAGACTGGCGCTTATCAGCTCGTGGCCACTCGAGGAGCGTGGGCACTGAGCGCTCGAGGCTCGGGGAGCGCGGGCTGACGAACGCCGGGCTCCGAATTGATTAAACCGATTTGACCAGTGGTCTCCTGTGAACCGACTCGATGTAACAAGAACAGCATTTTATAAAATTTCAGATGCACCTGTAACCCCTATGAACATGTCTCAGCCTGGCACTGGACGGGTAAACACGGATGCACAGGTGCCTGGTATGTAATATCTATTTAGATCTTCAATCGGAAACAAATTTTGCGATAGTGGTTTCTGGGCTTCTACTTCTTATGCTATGTGCATGACAAAGACGATTCGGAAAAGGTATTGTGTCTAGAAACGTTTTTTTCTAATGAATGTGAGTTGTCGTGAGGGGCATGGCTTTCCTAAAACATACAATATATGTCAGGAAGCAGTATTTATCTTAGCGTTTTTATTTAAAGAGGCACTAAGGTGGTTTCTGAATAAGATTGTTCTTGATGTTATTTTATAGGTGCCAGTTAATAAATATATCCAGTGCCAAATTACGAAACTGCCTATGTATCTCGAGGCAACAGAAATACATGCATACTATACACACTAGAGCAATGAAAACACTTGAATGTCTGGAGATTTTGACTGTTTGTACTATTATAGTTTGTTTTGAAAAGAAGTCCGATCCACACGTTCAGAAATCACGCCACTCGTTGGCTGCACGAAAAGCCATCGCTAGCAATTGGCTGACAAGCGACCCTTGTTGGCTGCCTCACAATAATATTCATCTCAGAGAAGGGGGCGTGTAACAATCTTTAATCGCGTTTTTAGTAGGAGAATGGGCCACGCCTGATTGTGTAATTTCGGGTTTTCAGAACGCTTGGAGCACTTAGATTGAGTTATTGTCACTAAAGAACTCTCAGAAACTGCTTTCGTACTCCTTTAACTTTGCTATATCACGGAGAGTTACTATTTCATGTTATGTCAACAGTTCTGCAATGAGGATGCTACTGTGGCTGCAAGATGGAGCGCTGTTCTGTCCATTTCAGTGTTTATGAAAAGGATCCTGTTGGCACTGAATTCCATCAAGGTGACACAGCAGACCCACTCCGAGTACTTTAGCTTGCTGCTCAGAAACACCGAAGATGCCCCACTTGATCCAGAGGGCCTGCCGGACTTGCCTTTTTCTACAGAACAGGACTTTGTGCACTTCGACAAAGAGCTGGAGGTCGACAAGAGAGCAAGGCTTCGTATGGTAAATTATGGTTATTCTAAACTAAGCTCTGTATTTTGCATCTATGCATGATTGAACTTTTTTTTTGTTATGAGCAACTGTATTTTTGGAACTCCACCTTGTAAATATTCAGGTGATAAAGGTTTGCTTACCAGGTGCCAGAGTTCAGTTACAAGCATAGCTTATATTAGAACCTCATTAGATGCATGAACACAATTTCGTGTTAGTAATCACATTTCATGACTGAATTCCTGAACAGGTACTTCAGTGTAGTCAATAAAATCTTATTTTTTAAGTTTAGATGTATACCTAACTTTAATTTGCATCATGTGTATATGTCGGTCACTCTTACAGTACCGAGAAAGCGAGTCAAAATTGGGCGGAAATGATCACATAGTGCCCATACTTCTAAGCATGCGGTTTTGTTTCTAAGATTTATGTGCATCCGTAGGGAAGATGTTCCTGCTATGCCATCAAAATCGATATCTCAACATAGCTATTAGAACTACGGCACATTTTGAAAATTTTTCAGAGTTTAAACAATGTGAATGCTTTATGTGCCAGTGGTGATAGAACGCTTAAGAACCACTATGCTTATGAAACCACACTAAGATTGTGATATGCTTAAAATACTAAAGTAGTTTAATGTTAGCCCATATTTCTGATCTGATTGCTGTTTTGATTCTTTTTTGCCATAGACAACACATGTTAGTTCAAGGAGGTGATACACCTAAAGAACGGACCACCCGAATTTTGAGAAGTATACTATCTTCAAGTGTCGCAGCCGAGTACAGCTGGTGTGGCGCCAAGGGAAAACACAAGTTTTCTGATCTCAACATCTGCAAGATCCTGTGTAGTAAGTTAGATATCTGAACCTGCACAAGTGATATTCTTAGTATGTACTGAAGTCTAATATAAAAGAATAGTGCAAAACCTTTTTGGAAAATTAGGTATATAACTTGATATAAGAGTGTAACAAATGAAATAATTAGAGCATATTTTCCAGTGTGTAAGTCATTTTTTTTCCAGTGTTACATTGATGTTCTTATACAGCAGAGCAGTTTATAACAGGCACCTGCACTTGTCCCGCCACCAACCACCGAAGAAAAAGAGACATGTTCTTATTTCTTTAAAATGGTACACAGTAACGGTCCTAGATCCACGAGACGTAGCCTTCAGGTACCGTGGATCGGCTTTTCCACATAATCAATGCCCGGGAATGTGATGGCTACCTGTAGAAGGGTTTTGTATCATTTCATAGATGCACGTTTCACTGACAACTTTTTATTGACACACATTTCATTGACACTGCTTACACAAAGCACATGCCGCTGCATCATCTAGCTGTTCTGGCTACTTTGAGCACCAGTTTTTATTTAGAAGTAGTGCTTGCAACTAGTTTCTGTTAATGAGAGTAGTACCAGTTACTAGCATCTTGAGCTAGTCACTTACTATTTCGCTAGGTGGATTGCATTGGACTTTTGGCTTTATTTTGCTGATTCCGGCAAGCTAGGCTTTCTAACAGACCGTGTTGCGCACTGTCATCCCTTGCTTCACTCCGCTTGGGAGTTTAACATCCCCTCCGGCTTCCGCCTTTGGTAAGCCTGTTTGGAATCGCCAAAGGCTTAGCAGGCTAGGATAGTAAATGGGGATGGCGGAAACAGAATGTCGGCAAAGAGGCTCCGCTTTATTACATGCCAACAACATCCAGGCCACCAAAGAAGTACATGCAAGGCTATGTCGCGAAGAAGAGGCTGTCGAAGGATCTGTCAATGAAATAGCATTCGATGAACGGATTGCTACTGCTGTAGAGTGACGCAGGCACATCAAAACAAATTTGCTTCAAGGGTTGTGTTTCTCATTTGGTTTGTTTGCAAGAATAATGAAATTGGTTCCTGCTTATGCATACTTCGCCTGAAGTTGTTGATATGGCAGTTAGCTTGACTGCATAATGCAGCTCACATTTTTTCTGCCAGTCTAAAATATCTTGCTGAACTTGACAACAACTTTTTTATATGCAGGCACCCTCACCTACCGTCAAAACTTGGAAGAAGCCAAGGCAACTAAGAAGGACATAGAAAAAGCAGGCATGTCGTGGCTCCGTCATGCTGCTGAGCGGGCAGCGGCTGAAAAAAAGTCCATGGGAAGGAAGGACGCCACACCATTTACACTAGACTAAGAAATCACTTCAACAGGGCAGCCCTTTGAAAGGAACTATGCAAGTCTGTTTCTTAACGTTTTGCACTACAATTTGCAACAGCGGTGCCCGCAGGGAGTGTGGTAATGTATCTGGAGAGCTACATTTTCAAAGAAACAACTTAATTGAGTAAAAGTTTAAAAGTCTGAATGCTTTTCTCTACATATGGTGTTTGTTTGCTTATGGCACACATCTGATTGTTGCAACAGCTGATAAACTGCAGCAGCAGTTCACAAATAAAATACTCGTATAGCATTTTTGGTTTGGAAAGACCGTCTGCTTTGACCGAGGGGGCCGTATCTCGGCTGTTTCACCAGCCAGACTTGTGATGTTAGGCGAATGCTGCAGATAAGGAGAAGACATTCCTATTTTTTAACTTTCTTCTCAGGTAAAGCCATTCATTGAAATTTGGATGGAAAATTTCACCACCTACGGATACCAGTGTCGTAAATTGTAGCACAGTACATTAAGACAACAATTTATACAGTTCCTTTGAAGTGCCCTGTATGTAAGATGTGCACCAATTTTTTTTTGGCAATTCACTATCGATTCAACATTCTAACAGCCATTCTGGCATTTCAGTTTCGTGATACTTTATACAAGATGTATTTGTCACACTTGCTTACACTACTCTTTTCAATGCAGTTCATGCTTTTTTCCTGTATTAAGCAAGTTCAGAGTCACTGATGTCACTTGCTTTTAGTATAAATTTAGCTATTCAGTGCTCGACTGCTATTGTAGACTTTGTGCATTATTTAATGTAGATGTCTGGTCTTGCTGACCTTGGTCGCATGGCAATATTTTTTCTAGATTTTGCCAAAGTAATTCGTTTGCACGATTTGCATACAATCATTATACACTGTTGGCACCTAAGCTGAAAGGGGGTTAGTCATTTTTACTGGCATTACTGTCCTGCAACTTGCATTTTTAGTACTTGGCATGTACTGCTTCTATGCCTTGCCATAACTGTATTTCAGTTTTAGATAATGTGTTATTTTTTTATAATTAACAACTCTAGTGCAATACTGTGATAACATAATCTATGTTAAATTTCTGCACTTCAAAGGAAATGTTTGAGTGATATGCAGAAGTAAGCATTCTAGTGAAATACTGTGATAATATGAGGGGGCATCAAAACGTTTCTGAACTGGCATCACTGAACAAAAACAAAACAAGTACAGCAGTGTGACACCAGCTGACACTTCCTGACAAGCTTGCAGTCTGTGCCGAAATTTACTGTGCAGGGCGAGAGTATCTCTAGCTGTGCTTGTTTGTTCAGAAGGGATTTTGCAACTTTCTCATCGTGAAACACAAACGAAAAACTCGAACCACGTCCATACATCATTTTCTGTGAAAATCGAGAAGAACACATTAGAAACTCAGAAACTCCGTCAGCAAGCATTCGGTGACTGATCTAGGTTACACAAATCTGTGAGTGGCATGGACATTTTAAGTGAGGCTGAGAATCGCTTGAAAACAATGAATCAAGAGGATGCCCTCCAACAAACCTAACATTTAAAAATGCAGAAAAAATCCTCGTTAATTCAGTAACACTTTCTGAGAACGATTTCGGACATTGCTGAACAACTCAACATTATTTATGGTTCAGCAATATCCGAAATGCGCTTCCGACGGTCTTCGTGAAATAACACATAGATTTTTTTTCGGCATTCTGAAATGTTATGTTTCTCGGAGGGCATTCTCTTCATCGTCTCCAAGGAATTCTTGGCCTCGCCTAAAATGTCCATGCCACTCACTTATACATGTTTTTACTAAATCGTGGTCACCAAATGCTTGGTGAGGAGTGTGTGGTATTTTGACATGTTCTTCCCAATTCTCACAGGAAATTTGATGTAAACGTGCAGTTTGAGCCTTTTATTTGCCTTATGCGGTCAGAAAGTTGTGAAATACCTTTTAAGCAAACAAGCACAGCTCGGAATTCATTTTGTCACCACATAGTGACTGGCAAGCCTGCTAGGAAGGGTCAGGTGTGTCGCACTGTGGTGCTGCATTTTCTTTTTGTTCAGTGGTGGCTGTTCAGATACTTATTGATGCCACCTCATATGTTATTTCTCTGTGTTTGCTTTTTACATTGAAATAATAAAGCTTTATTTGTTTCGAGACTTGTGTGGTCTTATCCCACTGTAGTGTAATTTAGTACACCAGTATGAAAATATACAATGTCCTATATATGTCCTAATAAAATCCAGGAAACATCCTTTCCTGGACATCCTGAGGACGTCCTTTGGTGTTTCACTTCGGATGTCTTCTGGACATTACTCGGACATCCGCAGGACGTCCCTAATGTCCCAGTTAGGACATCCTTTGGATGTCCAGCGGATGTCTGTGTGTTGTGTGGGTTGACGTCGCGTCTCTTCGAAGGGAATGTCGTCGAAGTGCTCGCGTCGCCCAGCGGTCGTAGGGGGCTTTTTGGCGTCCGCATCGGCGTTTTCGAATTGTCGGCGCAGTTCCTTGACGTCGCATCTCTTCGAAGGGAATGTCGTCGAAGTGCTCGCGTCGCCCAGTGGTCGTAGGGGACTTTTTGCCGTCCGCATCGGCGTTTTCGGCTTGGCAGCGCAGTTCCTTGACGTCGCGTCTCTTCGAAGGGAATGTCGTCGAAGTGCTCGCGTCGCCCAGCGGTCGTAGGGGGCTTTTTGGCGTCCGCATCGGCGTTTTCGGCTTGTTGGCGCAGTTTCTTGACGTCGCGTCTCTTCGAAGGGAATGTCGTCGAAGTGCTCGCGTCACCCAGCGGTCGTAGGGGCTTTTTGGCGTCCGCATCGGCGTTTTCGGCTTGGCGGCGCAGTTCCTTGACGTCGCGTCTCTTCGAAGGGAATGTCGTCGAAGTGCTCGCGTCGCCCAGCGGTCGTAGGTGTCTTTTTGGCGTCCGCATCGGCGTTTTCGGCTTGTCGGCGCAGTTCCTTGGCGTCGCGTCTCTTCGAAGGGAGTGTCGTCGAAGTGCTCGCGTCACCCAGCGGTCGTAGGGGGCTTTTTGGCGTCCGCATCGGCGTTTTCGGCTTGTTGGCGCAGTTTCTTGACGTCGCGTCTCTTCGAAGGGAATGTCGTTGAAGTGCTCGCGTCACCCAGCGGTCGTAGGGGCTTTTTGGCGTCCGCATCGGCGTTTTCGGCTTGGCGGCGCAGTTCCTTGACGTCGCGTCTCTTCGAAGGGAATGTCGTCGAAGTGCTCGCGTCGCCCAGCGGTCGTAGGTGTCTTTTTGGCGTCCGCATCGGCGTTTTCGGCTTGTCGGCGCAGTTCCTTGGCGTCGCGTCTCTTCGAAGGGAGTGTCGTCGAAGTGCTCGCGTCGCCCAGCGGTCGTAGGGGGCTTTTTGGCGTCCGCATCGGCGTTTTCGGCTTGTTGGCGCAGTTTCTTGACGTCGCGTCTCTTCGAAGGGAATGTCGTCGAAGTGCTCGCGTCACCCAGCGGTCGTAGGGGCTTTTTGGCGTCCGCATCGGCGTTTTCGGCTTGGCGGCGCAGTTCCTTGACGTCGCGTCTCTTCGAAGGGAATGTCGTCGAAGTGCTCGCGTCGCCCAGCGGTCGTAGGTGTCTTTTTGGCGTCCGCATCGGCGTTTTCGGCTTGTCGGCGCAGTTCCTTGGCGTCGCGTCTCTTCGAAGGGAGTGTCGTCGAAGTGCTCGCGTCGCCCAGCGGTCGTAGGGGGCATATTGGCGTCCACATCGGCGTTTTAGGCTTGTCGGAGCAGTTCCTTGACGTCGCGTCTCTTCGAAGGGAATGTCGTCGAAGTGCTCGCGTCACCCAGCGGTCGTAGGGGGCTTTTTGGCGTCCGCATCGGCGTTTTCGGCTTGTTTTGAGCAGTTCCTTGCCGTCGCGTCTCTTCGAAGGGAATGTCGTCGAAGTGCTTGCGTCACCCAGCGGTCGTAGGGGGCTTTTTGGCGTCCGCATTGGCGTTTTCGGCTTGTCGGAGCAGTTCCTTGACGTCGCGTCTCTTCGAAGGGAATGTCGTCGAAGTGCTCGCGTCACCCAGCGGTCGTAGGGGGCTTATTGGCGTCCGCATCGGCGTTTTCGGCTTGTCGGAGCAGTTTCTTGACGTCGCGTCTCATCGAAGGGAATGTCGTCAAAGTGCTCGCGTCCCCCAGCGGTCGTAGGGGGCTTTTTGGCGTCCGCATCGGCGTTTTCGGCTTGTCGGAGCAGTTCCTTGACGTCGCGTCTCTTCGAAGGGAATGTCGTCGAAGTGCTCGCGTCACCCAGCGGTCGTAGGGGGCTTTTTGGCGTCCGCATCGGCGTTTCCGGCTTGTTGGCGCAGTTCCTTAACGTCGCGTCTCTTCGAAGGTAATGTCGTCGAAGTGCTCGCGTCACCCAGCGGTCGTAGGGGGCTTTTTGCCGTCCGCATCGGCGTTTTCGGCTTGTCGGCGCAGTTCCTTGACGTCGCGTCTCTTCGAAGGGAATGTCGTCGAAGTGCTCGCGTCACCCAGCGGTCGTAGGGGGCTTATTCGCGTCCGCATCGGCGTTTTCGGCTTGTCGGCGCAGTTCCTTGACGTCGCGTCTCTTCGAAGGGAATGTCGTCGAAGTGCTCGCGTCGCCCAGTGGTCGTAGGGGGCTTATTAGCGTCCGCATCGGCGTTTTCGGCTTGTCGCCGCAGTTCCTTGACGTCGCGTCTCTTCGAAGGGAATGTCGTCGAAGTGCTCGCGTCGCCCAGCGGTCGTAGGGGGCTTATTGGCGTCCGCATCGGCGTTTTCGGCTTGTCGGAGCAGTTCCTTGACGTCGCGTCTCTTCGAAGGGAATGTCGTCGAAGTTCTCGCGTCACCCAGCGGTCGTAGGGGCTTTTTGCCGTCCGCATCGGCGTTTTCGGCTTGGCAGCGCAGTTCCTTGACGTCGCGTCTCTTCGAAGGGAATGTCGTCGAAGTGCTCGCGTCGCCCAGCGGTCGTAGGGGGCTTTTTGGCGTCCGCATCGGCGTTTTCGGCTTGTCGGCGCAGTTCCTTGACGTCGCGTCTCTTCGAAGGGAGTGTCGTCGAAGTGCTCGCGTCGCCCAGCGGTCGTAGGGGGCATATTGGCGTCCACATCGGCGTTTTAGGCTTGTCGGAGCATTTCCTTGACGTCGCGTCTCTTCGAAGGGAATGTCGTCGAAGTGCTCGCGTCACCCAGCGGTCGTAGGGGGCTTTTTGGCGTCCGCATCGGCGTTTTCGGCTTGTTTTGAGCAGTTCCTTGCCGTCGCGTCTCTTCGAAGGGAATGTCGTCGAAGTGCTTGCGTCACCCAGCGGTCGTAGGGGGCTTTTTGGCGTCCGCATCGGCGTTTTCGGCTTGTCGGAGCAGTTCCTTGACGTCGCGTCTCTTCGAAGGGAATGTCGTCGAAGTGCTCGCGTCACCCAGCGGTCGTAGGGGGCTTATTGGCGTCCGCATCGGCGTTTTCGGCTTGTCGGAGCAGTTCCTTGACGTCGCGTCTCATCGAAGGGAATGTCGTCGAAGTGCTCGCGTCCCCCAGCGGTCGTAGGGGGCTTTCTGGCGTCCGCATCGGCGTTTTCGGCTTGTCGGCGCAGTTCCTTGACGTCGCGTCTCTTCAAAGGGAATGTCGTCGAAGTGCTCGCGTTACCCAGCGGTCGTAGGGGGCTTTTTGGCGTCCGCATCGGCGTTTTCGGCTTGTCGGCGCAGTTCCTTGACGTCGCGTCTCTTCGAAGGGAATGTCGTCGAAGTGGTCGCGTCGCCCAGGGGTCGTAGGGGGCTTTTTGCCATCCGCATCGGCGTTTTCGCCTTGGCAGCGCAGTTCCTTGACGTCGCGTCTCTTCGAAGTTAATGTCGTCGAAGTGCTCGCGTCGCCCAGCGGTCATAGGGGGCTTTCTGGCGTCCGCATCGGCGTTTTCGGCTTGTCGGCGCAGTTCCTTGACGTCGCGTCTCTTCGAAGGGAATGTCGTCGAAGTGCTCGCGTCACCCAGTGGTGGTAGGGGGCTTTTTGCCGTCCGCATCGGCGTTTTCAGCTTATCGGCGCAGTTCCTTGACGTCGCGTCTCTTCGAAGGGAATGTCGTCCAAGTGCTCGCGTCGACCAGCGGTCGTAGGGGGTTATTGGCGTCCCCATCGGCGTTTTCGGCTTGTCGGCGCAGTTCCTTGACGTCGCGTCTCTTCGAAGGGAATGTCGTCGAAGTGCTCGCGTCACCCAGCGGTCGTAGGGGGCTTTTTGGCGTCCGCATCGGCGTTTTCGGCTTGTCGCCGCAGTTCCTTGACGTCGCGTCTCTTCGAAGGGAATGTCGTCGAAGTGCTCACGTTACCCAGCGGTCGTAGGGGGCTTTTTGGCGTCCGCATCGGCGTTTTCGGCTTGTCGGCGCAGTTCCTTGACGTCGCGTCTCTTCGAAGGGAATGTCGTCGAAGTGCTCGCGTCACCCAGCGGTCGTAGGGGGCTTTTTGGCGTCCGCATCGGCGTTTTCGGCTTGTCGGCGCAGTTCCTTGACGTCGCGTCTCTTCGAAGGAAATGTCGTCGAAGTGCTCGCGTCATCCAGCGGTCATAGGGGGCTTTTTGGCGTCCGCATCGGCGTTTTCGGCATGGCGGCGCAGTTCCTTGACGTCGCGCCTCTTCGAAGGGAATGTCGTCGAAGTGCTCGCGTCGCCCGGCGGTCGTAGGGGCTTATTGGAGTCCGCATCGGCGTTTTCGGCTTGTCGGAGCAGTTCCTTGACGTCGCATCTCTTCGAAGGGAATGTCGTCGAAGTGCTCACGTCATCCAGCGGTCGTAGGGGGCTTTTTGGCGTCCGCATCGGCGTTTTTGGCTTGTCGGCGCAGCTCCTTGACGTCGCGTTTCTTCGAAGCGAATGTCGTCGAAGTGCTCGCGCCACCCAGCGGTCGTAGGGGGCTTTTCGCCGTCCGCATCGGCGTTTTCGGCTTGGCGGCGCAGTTCCTTGACGTCGCGTCTTTTCGAAGGGAATGTCGTCGAAGTGCTCGCGTCACCCAGCGGTCGTAGGGGGCTTTTTGGCGTCCGCATCTGCGTTTTCGGCTTGTCGGCGAAATTTCTTGACGTCGCGTCTCTTCGAAGGGAATGTCGTCGAAGTGCTCGCGTCATCCAGCGGTCGGAGGGGGCTTTTTGGCGTCCGCATCGGCGTTTCCGGCTTGTCGGCGCAGTTCCTTGACGTCTCCTCTCTTCAAAAGGAATGTCGTCGAAGTGCTCGCGTCACCCAGCGGTCGTAGGGGGCTTTTTGGCGTCCGCATCGGCGTTTTCGGCTTGGCGTCGCAGTTGCTTGACGTCGCGTCTCTTCGAAGGGAATGTCGTCGAAGTGCCCCCGTCGCCTAGCGGTCGTACGGGGCTTTTTGGCGTCCTCATCGGCGTTTTCGGCTTGTCGGCGCAGTTCCTTGACGTCGCGTCTCTTCGAAGGGAATGTCGTCGAAGTGCTCGCGTCATCCAGCGGTCGCAGGGGGCGTTTTGGCGTCCGCATCGGCGTTTTCGGCTTATCGGCGCAGTTCCTTGACGTCGCGTCTCTTCCAGGGAAATGTCGTCGAAGTGCTCGCGTCACCCAGCGGTCGTAGGGGGCTTTTTGCCAGGGGGGTATAGGTGGGTGAGGAGGAGTGGCAAATCCCGTGCGCCGACACCCGGGGTCCCGAGTGAACGATAGCAAAAGAGAGCGACAGAACAGGAGAGAAAGAATGCAACGTTGCCATGGTAAACGCGAAGAGTGAAAAATCTCAGCAATATAAACAGTGATAATTTAATGTCGTAAACAAAATTCTGAGCTATTCTAACGCTTATAAAAAGCAATAAAGTTATTATGCTGCATTAACTTCCCTTTTGTCGAAATCTCGGAAATCTGGTGGTTGCACAGTTTCGTATTCCTCAACCGCGCACAGCCGCGCCCCACCGGCGAAGCCGGGTTTATGGTTTAGTTTAGCGTTAATGCGAGGCCGTACATCTGCGCGCTATGCAAAAAGAAAGCTTCGAAAGGAACGCGAATATCTTTCCACCGGTAAGTTCGTGGATTGTTGAAGTTCACGAAACTGCTCTGATGATGTAACCATGTTTGGGACCCCGAGGGTCTGCCTGCATGATGCGCCGCTTGCGGCAGCCAGAATGTATGGGAAAATGGCGGACCTTTTCCTCTAGAGTTAGTATGTATGATCTCTATGCTTTTTGCCGTCCGTATCGGCGTTTTCAGCTTGTCGGCGCAGTTCCTTGACGTCGCGTCTCTTCGAAGGGAATGTCGTCCAAGTGCTCGCGTCGCCCAGCGGTCGTAGGGGGTTATTGGCGTCCGCATCGGCGTTTTCGGCTTGTCGGCGCAGTTCCTTGACGTCGCGTCTCTTCGAAGGGAATGTCGTCGAAGTGCTCGCGTCGCACAGCGGTAGTAGGTTTTTTTTTGCCGTCCGCATCGGCGTTTTCGGCTTGGCGGCGCAGTTCCTTGACGTCGCGTCTCTTCGAAGGGAATGTCGTCGAAGTGCTCGCGTCACCCAGCGGTCGTAAGGGGCTTTTTGGCGTCCGCATCGGCGTTTTTGGCTTGACGGCGCAGTTCCTTGAGGTCGCTCTCTTCGAAAGGAATGTCGTCGAAGTGCTCGCGTCGCCCAGCGGTCGTAGGGGGCTTTTTGGCGTCCGCATCGGCGTTTTTGGCTTGTCGGCGCAGTTCCTTGACGTCGCGTCTCTTCGAAGGGAATGTCGTCGAAGTGCTCGCGTCACCCAGCGGTCGTAGGGGGCTTTCTGGCGTCCGCATCGGCGTTTTCGGCTTGTCGGCGCAGTTCCTTGACGTCGCGTCTCTTCGAAGGGAATGTCGTCGAAGTGCTCGCGTTACCCAGCGGTCGTAGGGGGCTTTTTGCCGTCCGCATCGGCGTTTTCGGCTTGGCGGCACAGTTCCTTGACGTCGCGTCTCTTCGAAGGGAATGTCGTCGAAGTGCTCCCATCGCCCAGCGGTCGTAGGGGGCTTTTTGGCGTCCGCATCGGCGTTTTCGGCTTGTCGGCGCAGTTCCTTGACGTCGCGTCTCTTCGAAGGGAATGTCGTCGAAGTGCTCGCGTCATCCAGCGGTCGCAGGGGGCGTTTTGGCGTCCGCATCGGCGTTTTCGGCTTGTCGGCGCAGTTCCTTGACGTCGCGTCTCTTCGAAGGGAATGTCGTCGAAGTGCTCGCGTCACCCAGCGGTCGTAGGGGGCTTTTTGCCGTCCGCATCGGCGTTTTCAGCTTGTCGGCGCAGTTCCTTGACGTCGCGTCTCTTTGAAGGGAATGTCGTCCAAGTGCTCGCGTCGCCCAGCGGTCGTAGGGGGTTATTGGCGTCCGAATCGGCGTTTTCGGCTTGTCGGCGCAGTTCCTTGACGTCGCGTCTCTTCGAAGGGAATGTCGTCGAAGTGCTCGCGTCACCCAGCGGTCGTAGGGGGCTTTTTGGCGTCCGCATCTGCGTTTTCGGCTTGTCGGCGCAGTTCCTTGACGTCGCGTCTCTTCGAAGGGAATGTCGTCGAAGTGGTCGCGTCGCACAGCGGTCGTAGAGTTTTTTTTTTGCCGTCCGCATCGGCGTTTTCGGCTTGGTCACGCAGTTCCTTGACGTCGCGTCTCTTCGAAGGGAATGTCGTCGAAGTGCTCGCGCTACCCAGCGGTCGTAGGGGGCTTTTTGGCGTCCGCATCGGCGTTTTCGGCTTGTCGGCGCAGTTCCTTGACGTCGCGTCTCTTCGAAGGGAATGTCGTCGAAGTGCTCGCGTCATCCAGCGGTCGCAGGGGGCGTTTTGGCGTCCGCATCGGCGTTTTCGGCTTGTCGGCGAAGTTCCTTGACGTCGCGTCTCTTCGAAGGGAATGTCGTCGAAGTGCTCGCGTCACCCAGCGGTCGTAGGGGGCTTTTTGCCGTCCGCATCGGCGTTTTTGGCTTGACGGCGCAGTTCCTTGACGTCGCGTC
Organism: Ixodes scapularis; assembly: GCF_016920785.2. Lineage (NCBI taxonomy): Eukaryota > Metazoa > Arthropoda > Arachnida > Ixodida > Ixodidae > Ixodes > Ixodes scapularis. Next base: position 50,318,391 of record NW_024609838.1, on the reverse strand, counting down.
TCTTCGAAGGGAACGCCGTCGAAGTGCTCGCGTCACCCAGCGGTCGTAGGGGGCTTTTTGGCGTCCGCATCGGCATTTTCGGCTTCTCGGCGCAGTTCCTTGACGTCGCGTCTCTTCGAAGGGAATGTCGTCGAAGTGCTCGCGTTACCCAGCGGTCGTAGGGGGCTTTTTGCCGTCCGCATCGGCGTTTTCAGCTTGTCGGCGCAGTTCCTTGACGTCGCGTCTCTTCGAAGGGAATGTCGTCGAAGTGCTCGCGTCACCCAGCGGTCGTAGGGGGCTTTTTGCCGTCCGCATCGGCGTTTTCGGCTTGGCGGCGCAGTTCCTTGACGTCACGTCTCTTCGAAGGGAATGTCGTGGAAGTGCTCGCGTCACCCAGCGGTCGTAGGGGGCTTTTTGGCGTCCGCATCGGCGTTTTTGGCTTGACGGCGCAGTTCCTTGACGTCGCGTCTCTTCGAAGGGAACGCCGTCGAAGTGCTCGCGTCACCCAGCGGTCGTAGGGGGCTTTTTGGCGTCCGCATCGGCATTTTCGGCTTCTCGGCGCAGTTCCTTGACGTCGCGTCTCTTCGAAGGGAATGTCGTCGAAGTGCTCGCGTTACCCAGCGGTCGTAGGGGGCTTTTTGCCGTCCGCATCGGCGTTTTCAGCTTGTCGGCGCAGTTCCTTGACGTCGCGTCTCTTCGAAGGGAATGTCGTCGAAGTGCTCGCGTCACCCAGCGGTCGTAGGGGGCTTTTTGCCCTCCGCATCGGCGTTTTCGGCTTGGCGGCGCAGTTCCTCGACGTCACGTCTCTTCGAAGGGAATGTCGTCGAAGTGCTCGCGTCGCCCAGCGGTCGTAGAGGGCTTTTTGGCGTTCGCATCGGCGTGTTCGGCTTGTCGGCGCACTTCCTTGACGTCGCGTCTCTTCGAAGGGAATGTCGTCGAAGTGCTCGCGTCACCCAGCGGTCGTAGGGGGCTTTTTGGCGTCCGCATCGGCGTTTTCGGCTTGTCGGCGCAGTTCCTTGACGTCGCGTCTCTTCGAAGGGAATGTCGTCGAAGTGCTCCCGTCGCCCAGCGGTCGTAGGTGTCTTTTTGGCGTCCGCATCGGCGTTTTCGGCTTGTCGGCGCAGTTCCTTGACGTCGCGTCTCTTCGAAGGGAATGTCGTCGAAGTGCTCGCGTCGCCCAGCGGTCGTAGGGGGCTTATTGGCGTCCGCATCGGCGTTTTCGGCTTGTCGGAGTAGTTCCTTGACGTCGCATCTCTTCGAAGGGAATGTCGTCGAAGTTCTCGCGTCATCCAGCGGTCGTAGGGGGCTTTTTGGCGTCCGCATCGGCGTTTTTGGCTTGTCGGCGCAGTTCCTTGACGTCGCGTCTCTTGCAAGGGAATGTCGTCGAAGTGCTCGCGCCACCCAGCGGTCGTAGGGGGCTTTTTGTCGTCCGCATCGGCGTTTTCGGCTTGGCGGCGCAGTTCCTTGACGTCGCGTCTCTTCGAGGGGAATGTCGTCGAAGTGCTCGCGTCACCCAGCGGTCGTAAGGGGCTTTTTGGCGTCCGCATCGGCGTTTTTGGCTTGACGGCGCAGTTCCTTGAGGTCGCTCTCTTCGAAAGGAAAGTCGTCGAAGTGCTCGCGTCGCCCAGCGGTCGTAGGGGGCTTTTTGGCGTCCGCATCGGCGTTTTTGGCTTGTCGGCGCAGTTCCTTGACGTCGCGTCTCTTCGAAGGGAATGTCGTCGAAGTGCTCGCGTCACCCAGCGGTCGTAGGGGGCTTTCTGGCGTCCGCATCGGCGTTTTCGGCTTGTCGGCGCAGTTCCTTGACGTCGCGTCTCTTCGAAGGGAATGTCGTCGAAGTGCTCGCGTTACCCAGCGGTCGTAGGGGGCTTTTTGGCGTCCGCATCGGCGTTTTCGGCTTGTCGGCGCAGTTCCTTGACGTCGCGTCTCTTCGAAGGGAATGTCGTCGAAGTGGTCGCGTCGCCCAGCGGTCGTAGGGGACTTTTTGCCGTCCGCATCGGCGTTTTCGGCTTGGCGGCACAGTTCCTTGACGTCGCGTCTCTTCGAAGGCAATGTCGTCGAAGTGCTCCCATCGCCCAGCGGTCATAGGGGGCTTTTTGGCGTCCGCATCGGCGTTTTCGGCTTGTCGGCGCAGTTCCTTGACGTCGCGTCTCTTCGCAGGGAATGTCGTCGAAGTGCTCGCGTCATCCAGCGGTCGCAGGGGGCGTTTTGGCGTCCGCATCGGCGTTCTCGGCTAGTCGGCGCAGTTCCTTGACGTCGCGTCTCTTCGAAGGGAATGTCGTCGAAGTGCTCGCGTCACCCAGCGGTCGTAGGGGGCTTTCTGGCGTCCGCATCGGCGTTTTCGGCTTGTCTACGCAGTTCCTTGACGTCGCGTCTCTTCGAAGGGAATGTCGTCGAAGTGGTCGCGTTACCCAGCGGTCGCAGGGGGCGTTTTGGCGTCCGCATCGGCGTTTTCGGCTTGTCGGCGCGGTTCCTTGACGTCGCGTCTCTTCGAAGGGAATGTCGTCGAAGTGCTCGCGTCACCCAGCGGTCGTAGGGGGCTTTTTGCCGTCCGCATCGGCGTTTTCAGCTTGTCGGCGCAGTTCCTTGACGTCGCGTCTCTTTGAAGGGAATGTCGTCCAAGTGCTCGCGTCGCCCAGCGGTCGTAGGGGGTTATTGGCGTCCGAATCGGCGTTTTCGGCTTGTCGGCGCAGTTCCTTGACGTCGCGTCTCTTCGAAGGGAATGTCGTCGAAGTGCTCGCGTCACCCAGCGGTCGTAGGGGGCTTTTTGGCGTCCGCATCTGCGTTTTCGGCTTGTCGGCGCAGTTCCTTGACGTCGCGTCTCTTCGAAGGGAATGTCGTCGAAGTGGTCGCGTCGCACAGCGGTCGTAGAGTTTTTTTTTTTGCCGTCCGCATCGGCGTTTTCGGCTTGGTGACGCAGTTCCTTGACGTCGCGTCTCTTCGAAGGGAATGTCGTCGAAGTGCTCGCGCTACCCAGCGGTCGTAGGGGGCTTTTTGGCGTCCGCATCGGCGTTTTCGGCTTGTCGGCGCAGTTCCTTGACGTCGCGTCTCTTCGAAGGGAATGTCGTCGAAGTGCTCGCGTCATCCAGCGGTCGCAGGGGGCGTTTTGGCGTCCGCATCGGCGTTTTCGGCTTGTCGGCGAAGTTCCTTGACGTCGCGTCTCTTCGAAGGGAATGTCGTCGAAGTGCTCGCGTCACCCAGCGGTCGTAGGGGGCTTTTTGCCGTCCGCATCGGCGTTTTTGGCTTGACGGCGCAGTTCCTTGACGTCGCGTCTCTTCGAAGGGAACGCCGTCGAAGTGCTCGCGTCACCCAGCGGTCGTAGGGGGCTTTTTGGCGTCCGCATCGGCATTTTCGGCTTCTCGGCGCAGTTCCTTGACGTCGCGTCTCTTCGAAGGGAATGTCGTCGAAGTGCTCGCGTTACCCAGCGGTCGTAGGGGGCTTTTTGCCGTCCGCATCGGCGTTTTCAGCTTGTCGGCGCAGTTCCTTGACGTCGCGTCTCTTCGAAGGGAATGTCGTCGAAGTGCTCGCGTCACCCAGCGGTCGTAGGGGGCTTTTTGCCGTCCGCATCGGCGTTTTCGGCTTGGCGGCGCAGTTCCTTGACGTCACGTCTCTTCGAAGGGAATGTCGTCGAAGTGCTCGCGTCACCCAGCGGTCGTAGGGGGCTTTTTGGCGTCCGCATCGGCGTTTTTGGCTTGACGGCGCAGTTCCTTGACGTCGCGTCTCTTCAAAGGGAACGCCGTCGAAGTGCTCGCGTCACCCAGCGGTCGTAGGGGGCTTTTTGGCGTCCGCATCGGCATTTTCGGCTTCTCGGCGCAGTTCCTTGACGTCGCGTCTCTTCGAAGGGAATGTCGTCGAAGTGCTCGCGTTACCCAGCGGTCGTAGGGGGCTTTTTGCCGTCCGCATCGGCGTTTTCAGCTTGTCGGCGCAGTTCCTTGACGTCGCGTCTCTTCGAAGGGAATGTCGTCGAAGTGCTCGCGTCACCCAGCGGTCGTAGGGGGCTTTTTGCCCTCCGCATCGGCGTTTTCGGCTTGGCGGCGCAGTTCCTCGACGTCACGTCTCTTCGAAGGGAATGTCGTCGAAGTGCTCGCGTCGCCCAGCGGTCGTAGAGGGCTTTTTGGCGTTCGCATCGGCGTGTTCGGCTTGTCGGCGCACTTCCTTGACGTCGCGTCTCTTCGAAGGGAATGTCGTCGAAGTGCTCGCGTCACCCAGCGGTCGTAGGGGGCTTTTTGGCGTCCGCATCGGCGTTTTCGGCTTGTCGGCGCAGTTCCTTGACGTCGCGTCTCTTCGAAGGGAATGTCGTCGAAGTGCTCCCGTCGCCCAGCGGTCGTAGGTGTCTTTTTGGCGTCCGCATCGGCGTTTTCGGCTTGTCGGCGCAGTTCCTTGACGTCGCGTCTCTTCGAAGGGAATGTCGTCGAAGTGCTCGCGTCGCCCAGCGGTCGTAGGGGGCTTATTGGCGTCCGCATCGGCGTTTTCGGCTTGTCGGAGTAGTTCCTTGACGTCGCATCTCTTCGAAGGGAATGTCGTCGAAGTTCTCGCGTCATCCAGCGGTCGTAGGGGGCTTTTTGGCGTCCGCATCGGCGTTTTTGGCTTGTCGGCGCAGTTCCTTGACGTCGCGTCTCTTGCAAGGGAATGTCGTCGAAGTGCTCGCGCCACCCAGCGGTCGTAGGGGGCTTTTTGCCGTCCGCATCGGCGTTTTCGGCTTGGCGGCGCAGTTCCTTGACGTCGCGTCTCTTCGAGGGGAATGTCGTCGAAGTGCTCGCGTCACCCAGCGGTCGTAAGGGGCTTTTTGGCGTCCGCATCGGCGTTTTTGGCTTGACGGCGCAGTTCCTTGAGGTCGCTCTCTTCGAAAGGAAAGTCGTCGAAGTGCTCGCGTCGCCCAGCGGTCGTAGGGGGCTTTTTGGCGTCCGCATCGGCGTTTTTGGCTTGTCGGCGCAGTTCCTTGACGTCGCGTCTCTTCGAAGGGAATGTCGTCGAAGTGCTCGCGTCACCCAGCGGTCGTAGGGGGCTTTCTGGCGTCCGCATCGGCGTTTTCGGCTTGTCGGCGCAGTTCCTTGACGTCGCGTCTCTTCGAAGGGAATGTCGTCGAAGTGCTCGCGTTACCCAGCGGTCGTAGGGGTCTTTTTGGCGTCCGCATCGGCGTTTTCGGCTTGTCGGCGCAGTTCCTTGACGTCGCGTCTCTTCGAAGGGAATGTCGTCGAAGTGGTCGCGTCGCCCAGCGGTCGTAGGGGACTTTTTGCCGTCCGCATCGGCGTTTTCGGCTTGGCGGCACAGTTCCTTGACGTCGCGTCTCTTCGAAGGCAATGTCGTCGAAGTGCTCCCATCGCCCAGCGGTCATAGGGGGCTTTTTGGCGTCCGCATCGGCGTTTTCGGCTTGTCGGCGCAGTTCCTTGACGTCGCGTCTCTTCGCAGGGAATGTCGTCGAAGTGCTCGCGTCATCCAGCGGTCGCAGGGGGCGTTTTGGCGTCCGCATCGGCGTTCTCGGCTAGTCGGCGCAGTTCCTTGACGTCGCGTCTCTTCGAAGGGAATGTCGTCGAAGTGCTCGCGTCACCCAGCGGTCGTAGGGGGCTTTCTGGCGTCCGCATCGGCGTTTTCGGCTTGTCGGCGCAGTTCCTTGACGTCGCGTCTCTTCGAAGGGAATGTCGTCGAAGTGCTCGCGTTACCCAGCGGTCGTAGGGGGCTTTTTGGCGTCCGCATCGGCGTTTTCGGCTTGTCGGCGCAGTTCCTTGACGTCGCGTCTCTTCGAAGGGAATGTCATCGAAGTGCTCGCGTCACCCAGCGGTCGTAGGGGGCTTTTTGCCGTCCGCATCGGCGTTTTCGGCTTGTCGGCGCAGTTCCTTGACGTCGCGTCTCTTCGAAGGCATTGTCGTCGAAGTGCTCCCATCGCCCAGCGGTCGTAGGGGGCTTTTTGGCGTCCGCATCGGCGTTTTCGGCTTGTCGGCGCAGTTCCTTGACGCCGCGTCTCTTCGCAGGGAATGTCGTCGAAGTGCTCGCGTCATCCTGCGGTCGCAGGGGGCGTTTTGGCGTCCGCATCGGCGTTCTCGGCTTGTCGGCGCAGTTCCTTGACGTCGCGTCTCTTCGAAGGGAATGTCGTCGAAGTGCTCGCGTCACCCAGCGGTCGTAGGGGGCTTTTTGCCGTCCGCATCGGCGTTTTCAGCTTGTCGGCGCAGTTCCTTGACGTCGCGTCTCTTCGAAGGGAATGTCGTCCAAGTGCTCGCGTCGCCCAGCGGTCGTAGGGGGTTATTGGCGTCCGTGTCGGCGTTTTCGGCTTGTCGGCACAGTTCCTTGACGTCGCGTCTCTTCGAAGGGAATGTCATCGAAGTGCTCGCGTCACCCAGCGGTCGTAGGGGGCTTTTTGGCGTCCGCATCTGCGTTTTCAGCTTGTCGGCGCAGTTCCTTGACGTCGCGTCTCTTCGAAGGGAATGTCGTCGAAGTGCTCGCGTCGCACAGCGGTCGTAGAGTTTTTTTTTTTGCCGTCCGCATCGGCGTTTTCGGCTTGGTGACGCAGTTCCTTGACGTCGCGTCTCTTCGAAGGGAATGTCGTCGAAGTGCTCGCGTTACCCAGCGGTCGTAGGGGGCTTTTTGGCGTCCGCATCGGCGTTTTCGGCTTGTCGCCGCAGTTCCTTGACGTCGCGTCTCTTCGAAGGGAATGTCGTCGAAGTGCTCGCGTCGCCCAGCGGTCGTAGGGGGCTTATTGGCGTCCGCATCGGCGTTTTCGGCTTGTCGGAGCAGTTCCTTGACGTCGCGTCTCTTCGAAGGGAATGTCGTCGAAGTTCTCGCGTCACCCAGCGGTCGTAGGGGCTTTTTGCCGTCCGCATCGGCGTTCTCGGCTTGTCGGCGCAGTTCCTTGACGTCGCGTCTCTTCGAAGGGAAAGTCGTCGAAGTGCTCGCGTCACCCAGCGGTCGTAGGGGGCTTTTTGCCGTCCGCATCGGCGTTTTCAGCTTGTCGGCGCAGTTCCTTGACGTCGCGTCTCTTCGAAGGGAATGTCGTCCAAGTGCTCGCGTCGCCCAGCGGTCGTAGGGGGTTATTGGCGTCCGTATCGGCGTTTTCGTCTTGTCGGCACAGTTCCTTGACGTCGCGTCTCTTCGAAGGGAATGTCATCGAAGTGCTCGCGTCACCCAGCGGTCGTAGGGGGCTTTTTGGCGTCCGCATCTGCGTTTTCAGCTTGTCGGCGCAGTTCCTTGACGTCGCGTCTCTTCGAAGGGAATGTCGTCGAAGTGCTCGCGTTACCCAGCGGTCGTAGGGGGCTTTTTGGCGTCCGCATCGGCGTTTTCAGCTTGTCGCCGCAGTTCCTTGACGTCGCGTCTCTTCGAAGGGAATGTCGTCGAAGTTCTCGCGTCACCCAGCGGTCGTAGGGGCTTTTTGCCGTCCGCATCGGCGTTTTCGGGTTGGCGGCGCAGTTCCTTGACGTCGCGTCTCTTCGAAGGGAATGTCGTCGAAGTGCTCGCGTCACCCAGCGGTCGTAGGGGGCTTTCTGGCGTCCGCATCGGCGTTTTCGGCTTGTCGGCGCAGTTCCTTGACGTCGCGTCTCTTCGAAGGGAATGTCGTCGAAGTGGTCGCGTCGCCCAGCGGTCGTAGGGGACTTTTTGCCGTCCGCATCGGCGTTTTCGGCTTGGCGGCACAGTTCCTTGACGTCGCGTCTCTTCGAAGGCAATGTCGTCGAAGTGCTCCCATCGCCCAGCGGTCGTAGGGGGCTTTTTGGCGTCCGCATCGGCGTTTTCGGCTTGTCGGCGCAGTTCCTTGACGTCGCGTCTCTTCGCAGGGAATGTCGTCGAAGTGCTCGCGTCATCCAGCGGTCGCAGGGGGCGTTTTGGCGTCCGCATCGGCGTTCTCGGCTTGTCGGCGCAGTTCCTTGACGTCGCGTCTCTTCGAAGGGAATGTCGTCGAAGTGCTCGCGTCACCCAGCGGTCGTAGGGGGCTTTCTGGCGTCCGCATCGGCGTTTTCGGCTTGTCGGCGCAGTTCCTTGACGTCGCGTCTCTTCGAAGGGAATGTCGTCGAAGTGCTCGCGTTACCCAGCGGTCGTAGGGGGCTTTTTGGCGTCCGCACCGGCGTTTTCGGCTTGTCGGCGCAGTTCCTTGACGTCGCGTCTCTTCGAAGGGAATGTCATCGAAGTGCTCGCGTCACCCAGCGGTCGTAGGGGGCTTCTTGCCGTCCGCATCGGCGTTTTCGGCTTGTCGGCGCAGTTCCTTGACGTCGCGTCTCTTCGCAGGCATTGTCGTCGAAGTGCTCCCATCGCCCAGCGGTCGTAGGGGGCTTTTTGGCGTCCGCATCGGCGTTTTCGGCTTGTCGGCGCAGTTCCTTGACGTCGCGTCTCTTCGCAGGGAATGTCGTCGAAGTGCTCGCGTCATCCTGCGGTCGCAGGGGGCGTTTTGGCGTCCGCATCGGCGTTCTCGGCTTGTCGGCGCAGTTCCTTGACGTCGCGTCTCTTCGAAGGGAATGTCGTCGAAGTGCTCGCGTCACCCAGCGGTCGTAGGGGGCTTTCTGCCGTCCGTATCGGCGTTTTCAGCTTGTCGGCGCAGTTCCTTGACGTCGCGTCTCTTCGAAGGGAATGTCGTCCAAGTGCTCGCGTCGCCCAGCGGTCGTAGGGGGTTATTGGCGTCCGTATCGGCGTTTTCGGCCTGTCGGCACCGTTCCTTGACGTCGCGTCTCTTCGAAGGGAATGTCATCGAAGTGCTCGCGTCACCCAGCGGTCGTAGGGGGCTTTTTGGCGTCCGCATCTGCGTTTTCAGCTTGTCGGCGCAGTTCCTTGACGTCGCGTCTCTTCGAAGGGAATGTCGTCGAAGTGCTCGCGTCGCACAGCGGTCGTAGAGTTTTTTTTTTGCCGTCCGCATCGGCGTTTTCGGCTTGGTGACGCAGTTCCTTGACGTCGCGTCTCTTCGAAGGGAATGTCGTCGAAGTGCTCGCGTTACCCAGCGGTCGTAGGGGGCTTTTTGGCGTCCGCATCGGCGTTTTCGGCTTGTCGCCGCAGTTCCTTGACGTCGCGTCTCTTCGAAGGGAATGTCGTCGAAGTGCTCGCGTCTCCCAGCGGTCGTAGGGGGCTTATTGGCGTCCGCATCGGCGTTTTCGGCTTGTCGGAGCAGTTCCTTGACGTCGCGTCTCTTCGAAGGGAATGTCGTCGAAGTTCTCGCGTCACCCAGCGGTCGTAGGGGCTTTTTGCCGTCCGCATCGGCGTTTTCGGGTTGGCGGCGCAGTTCCTTGACGTCGCGTCTCTTCGAAGGGAATGTCGTCGAAGTGCTCGCGTCACCCAGCGGTCGTAGGGGGCTTTCTGGCGTCCGCATCGGCGTTTTCGGCTTGTCGGCGCAGTTCCTTGACGTCGCGTCTCTTCGAAGGGAATGTCGTCGAAGTGCTCGCGTCGCCCAGCGGTCATAGGGGGCTTTCTGGCGTCCGCATCGGCGTTTTCGGCTTGTCGGCGCAGTTCCTTGACGTCGCGTCTCTTCGAAGGGAATGTCGTCGAAGTGCTCGCGTCACCCAGCGGTCGTAGGGGGCTTTTTGGCGTCCGCATCGGCGTTTTCGGCTTGGCGGCGCAGTTCCTTGACGTCGCGTCTCTTCGAAGGGAATGTCGTCGAAGTGCTCGCGTCATCCAGCGGTCGCAGGGGGCGTTTTGGCGTCCGCATCGGCGTTTTCGGCTTGTCGGCGCAGTTCCTTGACGTCGCGTCTCTTCGAAGGGAATGTCGTCGAAGTGCTCGCGTCACCCAGCGGTCGTAGGGGGCTTTTTGGCGTCCGCATCGGCGTTTTCGGCTTGTCGCCGCAGTTCCTTGACGTCGCGTCTCTTCGAAGGGAATGTCGTCGAAGTGCTCACGTTACCCAGCGGTCGTAGGGGGCTTTTTGGCGTCCGCATCGGCGTTTTCGGCTTGTCGGCGCAGTTCCTTGACGTCGCGTCTCTTCGAAGGGAATGTCGTCGAAGTGCTCGCGTCACCTAGCGGTCGTAGGGGGCTTTTTGGCGTCCGCATCGGCATTTTCGGCTTGTCGGCGCAGTTCCTTGACGTCGCGTCTCTTCGAAGGAAATGTCTTCGAAGTGCTCGCGTCATCCAGCGGTCATAGGGGGCTTTTTGGCGTCCGCATCGGCGTTTTCGGCATGGCGGCGCAGTTCCTTGACGTCGCGCCTCTTCGAAGGGAATGTCGTCGAAGTGCTCGCGTCGCCCGGCGGTCGTAGGGGCTTATTGGAGTCCGCATCGGCGTTTTCGGCTTGTCGGAGCAGTTCCTTGACGTCGCGTCTCTTCGAAGGGCATGTCGTCGAAGTGCTCACGTTACCCAGCGGTCGTAGGGGGCTTTTTGGCGTCCGCATCGGCGTTTTCGGCTTGTCGGCGCAGTTCCTTGACGTCGCGTCTCTTCGCAGGGAATGTCGTCGAAGTGCTCGCGTCACCCAGCGGTCGTAGGGGGCTTTTTGGCGTCCGCATCGGTGTTTTCGGCTTGTCGGCGCAGTTCCTTGACGTCGCGTCTCTTCGAAGGAAATGTCGTCGAAGGGCTCGCGTCATCCAGCGGTCATAGGGGGCTTTTTGGCGTCCGCATCGGCGTTTTCGACATGGCGGCGCAGTTCCTTGACGTCGCGCCTCTTCGAAGGGAATGTCGTCGAAGTGCTCGCGTCGCCCGGCGGTTGTAAGGGCTTATTGGAGTCCGCATCGGCGTTTTTGGCTTGTCGGCGCAGCTCCTTGACGTCGCGTTTCTTCGAAGGGAATGTCGTCGAAGTGCTCGCGCCACCCAGCGGTCGTAGGGGGCTTTTTGCCGTCCGCATCGGCGTTTTCGGCTTGGCGGCGCAGTTCCTTGACGTCGCGTCTTTTCGAAGGGAATGTCGTCGAAGTGCTCGCGTCACCCAGCGGTCGTAGGGGGCTTCTTGGCGTCCGCATCGGCGTTTTCGGCTTGTCGCCGCAGTTCCTTGACGTCGCGTCTCTTCGAAGGGAATGTCGTCGAAGTGCTCACGTTACCCAGCGATCGTAGGGGGCTTTTTGGCGTCCACATCGGCGTTTTCGGCTTGTCGGCGCAGTTCCTTGACGTCGCGTCTCTTCGAACGGAATGTCGTCGAAGTGCTCGCGTCACCCAGCGGTCGTAGGGGGCTTTTTGGCGTCCGCATCGGCGTTTTCGGCTTGTCGGCGCAGTTCCTTGACGTCGCGTCTCTTCGAAGGAAATGTCGTCGAAGTGCTCGCGTCAACCAGCGGTCATAGGGGGCTTTTTGGCGTCCGCATCGGCGTTTTCGGCATGGCGGCGCAGTTCCTTGACGTCGCGCCTCTTCGAAGGGAATGTCGTCGAAGTGCTCGCGTCGCCCGGCGGTCGTAGGGGCTTATTGGAGTCCGCATCGGCGTTTTCGGCTTGTCGGAGCAGTTCCTTGACGTCGCATCTCTTCGAAGGGAATGTCGTCGAAGTGCTCACGTCATCCAGCGGTCGTAGGGGGCTTTTTGGCGTCCGCATCGGCGTTTTTGGCTTGTCGGCGCAGCTCCTTGACGTCGCGTTTCTTCGAAGGGAATGTCGTCGAAGTGCTCGCGCCACCCAGCGGTCGTAGGGGGCTTTTTGCCGTCCGCATCGGCGTTTTCGGCTTGGCGGCGCAGTTCCTTGACGTCGCGTCTCTTCGAAGGGAATGTCGTCGAAGTGCTCGCGTCACCCAGCGGTCGTAGGGGGCTTTTTGGCGTCCGCATCGGCGTTTTCGGCTTGTCGCCGCAGTTCCTTGACGTCGCGTCTCTTCGAAGGGAATGTCGTCGAAGTGCTCACAATACCCAGCGGTCGTAGGGGGCTTTTTGGTGTCCGCATCGGCGTTTTCGGCTTGTCGGCGCAGTTCCTTGACGTCGCGTCTCTTCGAAGGGAATGTCGTCGAAGTGCTCGCGTCACCCAGCGGTCGTAGGGGGCTTTTTGGCGTCCGCATCGGCGTTTTCGGCTTGTCGGCGCAGTTCCTTGACGTCGCGTCTCTTCGAAGGAAATGTCGTCGAAGTGCTCGCGTCATCCAGCGGTCATAGGGGGCTTTTTGGCGTCCGCATCGGCGTTTTCGGCATGGCGGCGCAGTTCCTTGACGTCGCGCCTCTTCGAAGGGGATGTTGTCGAAGTGCTCGCGTCGCCCGGCGGTCGTAGGGGCTTATTGGAGTCCGCATCGGCGTTTTCGGCTTGTCGGAGCAGTTCCTTGACGTCGCATCTCTTCGAAGGGAATGTCGTCGAAGTGCTCACGTCATCCAGCGCTCGTAGGGGGCTTTTTGGCGTCCGCATCGGCGTTTTTGGCTTGTCGGCGCAGCTCCTTGACGTCGCGTTTCTTCGAAGGAAATGTCGTCGAAGTGCTCGCGCCACCCAGCGGTCGTAGGGGGCTTTTTGCCGTCCGCATCGGCGTTTTCGGCTTGGCGGCGCAGTTCCTTGACGTCGCGTCTTTTCGAAGGGAATGTCGTCGAAGTGCTCGCGTCAACCAGCGGTCGAAGGGGGCTTTTTGGCGTCCGCATCTGCGTTTTTGGCTTGTCGGCGCAATTTCTTGACGTCGCGTCTCTTCGAAGGGAATGTCGTCGAAGTGCTCGCGTCATCCAGCGGTCGGAGGGGGCTTTTTGGCGTCCGCATCGGCGTTTCCGGCTTGTCGGCGCAGTTCCTTGACGTCTCCTCTCTTCGAAAGGAATGTCGTCGAAGTGCTCGCGTCACCCAGCGGTCGTAGGGGGCTTTTTGGCGTCCGCATCGGCGTTTTCGGCTTGGCGTCGCAGTTGCTTGACGTCGCGTCTCTTCGAAGGGAATGTCGTCGAAGTGCCCCCGTCGCCTTGCGGTCGTACGGGGCTTTTTGGCGTCCGCATCGGCGTTTTCGGCTTGTCGGCGCAGTTCCTTGACGTCGCGTCTCTTCGAAGGGAATGTCGTCGAAGTGCTCGCGTCATCCAGCGGTCGCAGGGGGCGTTTTGGCGTCCGCATCGGTGTTTTCGGCTTATCGGCGCAGTTCTTGACGTCGCGTCTCTTCCAGGGAAATGTCGTCGAAGTGCTCGCGTCACCCAGCGGTCGTAGGGGGCTTTTTGCCAGGGGGGTATAGGTGGGTGAGGAGGAGTGGCAAATCCCGTGCGCCGACACCCGGGGTCCCGAGTGAACGATAGCAAAAGAGAGCGACAGAACAGGAGAGAAAGAATGCAACGTTGCCAGGGGTAAACGCAAAGAGTGAAAAATCTCAGCATTATAAACAGTGATAATTTAATGTCGTAAACAAAATTCTGAGCTATTCTAATGCTTATAAAAAGCAATAAAGTCATTATGCTGCATTAACTTCCCTTTTGTCGAAATCTCGGAAATCTGGTGGTTGCACAGTTTCGTATTCCTCAACCGCGCACAGCCGCGCCCCACCGGCGAAGCCGGGTTTATGGTTTAGTTTAGCGTTAATGCGAGGCCGTACATCTGCGCGCTATGCAAAAAGAAAGCTTCGAAAGGAACGCGAATATCTTTCCACCGGTAAGTTCGTGGATTGTTGAAGTTCACGAAACTGCTCTGATGATGTAACCATGTTTGGGACCCCGAGGGTCTGCCTGCATGATGCGCCGCTTGTGGCAGCCAGAATGTATTGGAAAATGGCGGACCTTTTCCTCTAGAGTTAGTATGTATGATCTCTATGCTTTTTGCCGTCCGCATCGGCGTTTTCAGCTTGTCGGCGCAGTTCCTTGACGTCGCGTCTCTTCGAAGGGAATGTCGTCCAAGTGCTCGCGTCACCCAGCGGTCGTAGGGGGCTTTCTGGCGTCCGCATCGGCGTTTTCGGCTTGTCGGCGCAGTTCCTTGACGTCGCGTCTCTTCGAAGGGAATGTCGTCGAAGTGCTCGCGTTACCCAGCGGTCGTAGGGGGCTTTTTGGCGTCCGCATCGGCGTTTTCGGCTTGTCGGCGCAGTTCCTTGACGTCGCGTCTCTTCGAAGGGAATGTCGTCGAAGTGGTCGCGTCGCCCAGCGGTCGTAGGGGGCTTTTTGCCGTCCGCATCGGCGTTTTCGGCTTGGCGGCACAGTTCCTTGACGTCGCGTCTCTTCGAAGGGAATGTCCTCGAAGTGCTCCCATCGCCCAGCGGTCGTAGGGGGCTTTTTGGCGTCCGCATCGGCGTTTTCGGCTTGTCGGCGCAGTTCCTTGACGTCGCGTCTCTTCGAAGGGAATGTCGTCGAAGTGCTCGCGTCATCCAGCGGTCGCAGGGGGCGTTTTGGCGTCCGCATCGGCGTTTTCGGCTTGTCGTCGCAGTTCCTTGACGTCGCGTCTCTTCGAAGGGAATGTCGTCGAAGTGCTCGCGTCACCCAGCGGTCGTAGGGGGCTTTTTGCCGTCCGCATCGGCGTTTTCAGCTTGTCGGCGCAGTTCCTTGACGTCGCGTCTCTTCGAAGGGAATGTCGTCCAAGTGCTCGCGTCGCCCAGCGGTCGTAGGGGGTTATTGGCGTCCGTATCGGCGTTTTCGGCTTGTCGGCGCAGTTCCTTGACGTCGCGTCTCTTCGAAGGGAATGTCGTCGAAGTGCTCGCATCACCCAGCGGTCGTAGGGGGCTTTTTGGCGTCCGCATCTGCGTTTTCGGCTTGTCGGCGCAGTTCCTCGACGTCGCGTCTCTTCGAAGGGAATGTCGTCGAAGTGGTCGCGTCGCACAGCGGTCGTAGAGTGTTTTTTTTGCCGTCCGCACCGGCGTTTTCGGCTTGGTGACGCAGTTCCTTGACGTCGCGTCTCTTCGAAGGGAATGTCGTCGAAGTGCTCGCGCTACCCAGCGGTCGTAGGGGGCTTTTGGGCGTCCGCATCGGCGTTTTCGGCTTGTCGGCGCAGTTCCTTGACGTCGCGTCTCTTCGAAGGGAATGACGTCGAAGTGGTCGCGTCGCCCAGCGGTCGTAGGTGGCTTTTTGCCGCCCGCATCGGCGTTTTCGGCTTGGCGGCGCAGTTCCTTGACGTCGCGTCTCTTCGAAGGGAATGTCGTCGAAGTGCTCCCATCGCCCAGCGATCGTAGGGGGCTTTTTGGCGTCCGCATCGGCGTTTTCGGCTTGTCGGCGCAGTTCCTTGACGTCGCGTCTCTTCGAAGGGAATGTCGTCGAAGTGCTCGCGTCATCCAGCGGTCGCAGTGGGCGTTTTGGCGTCCGCATCGGCGTTTTCGGCTTGTCGGCGAAGTTCCTTGACGTCGCGTCTCTTCGAAGGGAATGTCGTCGAAGTGCTCGCGTCACCCAGCGGTCGTAGGGGGCTTTTTGCCGTCCGCATCGGCGTTTTCAGCTTGTCGGCGCAGTTCCTTGACGTCGCGTGTCTTCGAAGGGAATGTCGTCCAAGTGCTCGCGTCGCCCAGCGGTCGTAGGGGGTTATTGGCGTCCGTATCGGCGTTTTCGGCTTGTCGGCGCAGTTCCTTGACGTCGCGTCTCTTCGAAGGGAATGTCGTCGAAGTGCTCGCGTCACCCAGCGGTCGTAGGGGGCTTTCTGGCGTCCGCATCGGCGTTTTCGGCTTGTCGGCGCAGTTCCTTGACGTCGCGTCTCTTCGAAGGGAATGTCGTCGAAGTGCTCGCGTTACCCAGCGGTCGTAGGGGGCTTTTTGGCGTCCGCACCGGCGTTTTCGGCTTGTCGGCGCAGTTCCTTGACGTCGCGTCTCTTCGAAGGGAATGTCATCGAAGTGCTCCCGTCACCCAGCGGTCGTAGGGGGCTTTTTGCCGTCCGCATCGGCGTTTTCGGCTTGCCGGCGCAGTTCCTTGACGTCGCGTCTCTTCGAAGGCATTGTCGTCGAAGTGCTCCCATCGCCCAGCGGTCGTAGGGGGCTTTTTGGCGTCCGCATCGGCGTTTTCGGCTTGTCGGCGCAGTTCCTTGACGTCGCGTCTCTTCGCAGGGAATGTCGTCGAAGTGCTCGCGTCATCCTGCGGTCGCAGGGGGCGTTTTGGCGTCCGCATCAGCGTTCTGGGCTTGTCGGCGCAGTTCCTTGACGTCGCGTCTCTTCGAAGGGAATGTCGTCGAAGTGCTCGCGTCACCCAGCGGTCGTAGGGGGCTTTCTGCCGTCCGCATCTGCGTTTTCAGCTTGTCGGCGCAGTTCCTTGACGTCGCGTCTCTTCGAAGGGAATGTCGTCGAAGTGCTCGCGTCGCACAGCGGTCGTAGAGTTTTTTTTTTTGCCGTCCGCATCGGCGTTTTCGGCTTGGTGACGCAGTTCCTTGACGTCGCGTCTCTTCGAAGGGAATGTCGTCGAAGTTCTCGCGTCACCCAGCGGTCGTAGGGGCTTTTTGCCGTCCGCATCGGCGTTTTCGGGTTGGCGGCGCAGTTCCTTGACGTCGCGTCTCTTCGAAGGGAATGTCGTCGAAGTGCTCGCGTCACCCAGCGGTCGTAGGGGGCTTTCTGGCGTCCGCATCGGCGTTTTCGGCTTGTCGGCGCAGTTCCTTGACGTCGCGTTTCTTCGAAGGGAATGTCGTCGAAGTGCTCGCGTCGCCCAGCGGTCATAGGGGGCTTTCTGGCGTCCGCATCGGCGTTTTCGGCTTGTCGGCGCAGTTCCTTGACGTCGCGTATCTTCGAAGGGAATGTCGTCGAAGTGCTCGCGTCACCCAGCGGTCGTAGGGGGCTTTTTGGCGTCCGCATCGGCGTTTTCGGCTTGGCGGCGCAGTTCCTTGACGTCGCGTCTCTTCGAAGGGAATGTCGTCGAAGTGCTCCCGTCGCCCAGCGGTCGTAGGGGGCTTTTTGGCGTCCGCATCGGCGTTTTCGGCTTGTCGGTGCAGTTCCATGACGTCGCGTCTCTTCGAAGGGAATGTCGTCGAAGTGTTCGCGTCATCCAGCGGTCGCAGGGGGCGTTTTGGCGTCCGCATCGGCGTTTTCGGCTTGTCGGCACAGTTCCTTGACGTCGCGTCTCTTCGAAGGGAATGTCGTCGAAGTGCTCGCGTCACCCAGTGGTGGTAGGGGGCTTTTTGCCGTCCGCATTGGTGTTTTCAGCTTGTCGGCGCAGTTCCTTGACGTCGCGTCTCTTCGAAGGGAATGTCGTCCAAGTGCACGCGTCGACCAGCGGTCGTAGGGGGTTATTGGCGTCCGCATCGGCGTTTTCGGCTTGTCGGCGCAGTTCCTTGACGTCGCGTCTCTTCGAAGGGAATGTCGTCGAAGTGCTCGCGTCACCCAGCGGTCGTAGGGGGCTTTTTGGCGTCCGCATCGGCGTTTTCGGCTTGCCGCCGCAGTTCCTTGACGTCGCGTCTCTTCGAAGGGAATGTCGTCGAAGTGCTCACGTTACCCAGCGGTCGTAGGGGGCTTTTTGGCGTCCGCATCGGCGTTTTCGGCTTGTCGGCGCAGTTCCTTGACGTCGCGTCTCTTCGAAGGGAATGTCGTCGAAGTGCTCGCGTCACCTAGCGGTCGTAGGGGGCTTTTTGGCGTCCGCATCGGCATTTTCGGCTTGTCGGCGCAGTTCCTTGACGTCGCGTCTCTTCGAAGGAAATGTCGTCGAAGTGCTCGCGTCATCCAGCGGTCATAGGGGGCTTTTTGGCGTCCGCATCGGCGTTTTCGGCATGGCGGCGCAGTTCCTTGACGTCGCGCCTCTTCGAAGGGAATGTCGTCGAAGTGCTCGCGTCGCCCGGCGGTCGTAGCGGCTTATTGGAGTCCGCATCGGCGTTTTCGGCTTGTCGGAGCAGTTCCTTGACGTCGCGTCTCTTCGAAGGGCATGTCGTCGAAGTGCTCACGTTACCCAGCGGTCGTAGGGGGCTTTTTGGCGTCCGCATCGGCGTTTTCGGCTTGTCGGCGCAGTTCCTTGACGTCGCGTCTCTTCGAAGGGAATGTCGTCGAAGTGCTCGCGTCACCCAGCGGTCGTGGGGGGCTTTTTGGCGTCCGCATCGGCGTTTTCGGCTTGTCGGCGCAGTTCCTTGACGTCGCGTCTCTTCGAAGGAAATGTCGTCGAAGGGCTCGCGTCATCCAGCGGTCATAGGGGGCTTTTTGGCGTCCGTATCGGCGTTTTCGACATGGCGGCGCAGTTCCTTGACGTCGCGCCTCTTCGAAGGGAATGTCGTCGAAGTGCTCGCGTCGCCCGGCGGTTGTAGGGGCTTATTGGAGTCCGCATCGGCGTTTTTGGCTTGTCGGCGCAGCTCCTTGACGTCGCGTTTCTTCGAAGGGAATGTCGTCGAAGTGCTCGCGCCACCCAGCGGTCGTAGGGGGCTTTTTGCCGTCCGCATCGGCGTTTTCGGCTTGGCGGCGCAGTTCCTTGACGTCGCGTCTTTTCGAAGGGAATGTCGTCGAAGTGCTCGCGTCACCCAGCGGTCGTAGGGGGCTTCTTGGCGTCCGCATCGGCGTTTTCGGCTTGTCGCCGCAGTTCCTTGACGTCGCGTCTCGTCGAAGGGAATGTCGTCGAAGTGCTCACGTTACCCAGCGGTCGTAGGGGGCTTTTTGGCGTCCACATCGGCGTTTTCGGCTTGTCGGCGCAGTTCCTTGACGTCGCGTCTCTTCGAACGGAATGTCGTCGAAGTGCTCGCGTCACCCAGCGGTCGTAGGGGGCTTTTTGGCGTCCGCATCGGCGTTTTCGGCTTGTCGGCGCAGTTCCTTGACGTCGCGTCTCTTCGAAGGAAATGTCGTCGAAGTGCTCGCGTCAACCAGCGGTCATAGGGGGCTTTTTGGCGTCCGCATCGGCGTTTTCGGCATGGCGGCGCAGTTCCTTGACGTCGCGCCTCTTCGAAGGGAATGTCGTCGAAGTGCTCGCGTCGCCCGGCGGTCGTAGGGGCTTATTGGAGTCCGCATCGGCGTTTTCGGCTTGTCGGAGCAGTTCCTTGACGTCGCATCTCTTCAAAGGGAATGTCGTCGAAGTGCTCACGTCATCCAGCGGTCGTAGGGGGCTTTTTGGCGTCCGCATCGGCGTTTTTGGCTTGTCGGCGCAGCTCCTTGACGTCGCGTTTCTTCGAAGGGAATGTCGTCGAAGTGCTCGCGCCACCCAGCGGTCGTAGGGGGCTTTTTGCCGTCCGCATCGGCGTTTTCGGCTTGGCGGCGCAGTTCCTTGACGTCGCGTCTCTTCGAAGGGAATGTCGTCGAAGTGCTCGCGTCACCCAGCGGTCGTAGGGGGCTTTTTGGCGTCCGCATCGGCGTTTTCGGCTTGTCGCCGCAGTTCCTTGACGTCGCGTCTCTTCGAAGGGAATGTCGTCGAAGTGCTCACGTTACCCAGCGGTCGTAGGGGGCTTTTTGGCGTCCGCATCAGCGTTTTCGGCTTGTCGGCGCAGTTCCTTGACGTCGCGTCTCTTCGAAGGGAATGTCGTCGAAGTGCTCGCGTCACCCAGCGGTCGTAGGGGGCTTTTTGGCGTCCGCATCGTCGTTTTCGGCTTGTCGGCGCAGTTCCTTGACGTCGCGTCTCTTCGAAGGAAATGTCGTCGAAGTGCTCGCGTCATCCAGCGGTCATAGGGGGCTTTTTGGCGTCCGCATCGGCGTTTTCGGCATGGCGGCGCAGTTCCTTGACGTCGCGCCTCTTCGAAGGGGATGTTGTCGAAGTGCTCGCGTCGCCCGGCGGTCGTAGGGGCTTATTGGAGTCCGCATCGGCGTTTTCGGCTTGTCGGAGCAGTTCCTTTACGTCGCATCTCTTCGAAGGGAATGTCGTCGAAGTGCTCACGTCATCCAGCGGTCGTAGGGGGCTTTTTGGCGTCCGCATCGGCGTTTCTGGCTTGTCGGCGCAGCTCCTTGACGTCGCGTTTCTTCGAAGGGAATGTCGTCGAAGTGCTCGCGCCACCCAGCGGTCGTAGGGGGCTTTTTGCCGTCCGCATCGGCGTTTTCGGCTTGGCGGCGCAGTTCTTTGACGTCGCGTCTCTTCGAAGGAAATGTCGTCGAAGTGCTCGCGTCATCCAGCGGTCATAGGGGGCTTTTTGGCGTCCGCATCGGCGTTTTCGGCATGGCGGCGCAGTTCCTTGACGTCGCGCCTCTTCGAAGGGAATGTCGTCGAAGTGCTCGCGTCGCCCGGCGGTCGTAGGGGCTTATTGGAGTCCGCATCGGCGTTTTCGGTTTGTCGGAGCAGTTCCTTGACGTCGCATCTCTTCGAAGGGAATGTCGTCGAAGTGCTCACGTCATCCAGCGCTCGTAGGGGGCTTTTTGGCGTCCGCATCGGCGTTTTTGGCTTGTCGGCGCAGCTCCTTGACGTCGCGTTTCTTCGAAGGGAATGTCGTCGAAGTGCTCGCGCCACCCAGCGGTCGTAGGGGGCTTTTTGCCGTCCGCATCGGCGTTTTCGGCTTGGCGGCGCAGTTCCTTGACGTCGCGTCTTTTCGAAGGGAATGTCGTCGAAGTGCCCGCGTCACCCAGCGGTCGAAGGGGGCTTTTTGGCGACCGCATCTGCGTTTTTGGCTTGTCGGCGCAATTTCTTGACGTCGCGTCTCTTCGAAGGGAATGTCGTCGAAGTGCTCGCGTCATCCAGCGGTCGGAGGGGGCTTTTTGGCGTCCGCATCGGCGTTTCCGGCTTGTCGGCGCAGTTCCTTGACGTCTCCTCTCTTCGAAAGGAATGTCGTCGAAGTGCTCGCGTCACCCAGCGGTCGTAGGGGGCTTTTTGGCGTCCGCATCGGCGTTTTCGGCTTGGCGTCGCAGTTGCTTGACGTCGCGTCTCTTCGAAGGGAATGTCGTCGAAGTGCCCCCGTCGCCTAGCGGTCGTACGGGGCTTTTTGGCGTCCGCATCGGCGTTTTCGGCTTGTCGGCGCAGTTCCTTGACGTCGCGTCTCTTCGAAGGGAATGTCGTCGAAGTGCTCGCGTCATCCAGCGGTCGCAGGGGGCGTTTTGGCGTCCGCATCGGTGTTTTCGGCTTATCGGCGCAGTTCCTTGACGTCGCGTCTCTTCCAGGGAAATGTCGTCGAAGTGCTCGCGTCACCCAGCGGTCGAAGGGGGCTTTTTGCCAGGGGGGTATAGGTGGGTGAGGAGGAGTGGCAAATCCCGTGCGCCGACACCCGGGGTCCCGAGTGAACGATAGCAAAAGAGAGCGACAGAACAGGAGAGAAAGAATGCAACGTTGCCAGGGGTAAACGCGAAGAGTGAAAAATCTCAGCATTATAAACAGTGATAATTTAATGTCGTAAACAAAATTCTGAGCTATTCTAACGCTTATAAAAAGCAATAAAGTCATTATGCTGCATTAACTTCCCTTTTGTCGAAATCTCGGAAATCTGGTGGTTGCACAGTTTCGTATTCCTCAACCGCGCACAGCCGCGCCCCACCGGCGAAGCCGGGTTTATGGTTTAGTTTAGCGTTAATGCGAGGCCGTACATCTGCGCGCTATGCAAAAAGAAAGCTTCGAAAGGAACGCGAATATCTTTCCACCGGTAAGTTCGTGGATTGTTGAAGTTCACGAAACTGCTCTGATGATGTAACCATGTTTGGGACCCCGAGGGTCTGCCTGCATGATGCGCCGCTTGCGGCAGCCAGAATGTATGGGAAAATGGCGGACCTTTTCCTCTAGAGTTAGTATGTATGATCTCTATGCTTTTTGCCGTCCGCATCGGCGTTTTCAGCTTGTCGGCGCAGTTCCTTGACGTCGCGTCTCTTCGAAGGGAATGTCGTCCAAGTGCTCGCGTCACCCAGCGGTCGTAGGGGGCTTTCTGGCGTCCGCATCGGCGTTTTCGGCTTGTCGGCGCAGTTCCTTGACGTCGCGTCTCTTCGAAGGGAATGTCGTCGAAGTGCTCGCGTCGCCCAGCGGTCGTAGGGGGCTTTTTGCCGTCCGCATCGGCGTTTTCGGCTTGGCGGCACAGTTCCTTGACGTCGCGTCTCTTCGAAGGGAATGTCGTCGAAGTGCTCCCATCGCCCAGCGGTCGTAGGGGGCTTTTTGGCGTCCGCATCGGCGTTTTCGGCTTGTCGGTGCAGTTCCTTGACGTCGCGTCTCTTCGAAGGGAATGTCGTCGAAGTGCTCGCGTCATCCAGCGGTCGCAGGGGGCGTTTTGGCGTCCGCATCGGCGTTTTCGGCTTGTCGTCGCAGTTCCTTGACGTCGCGTCTCTTCGAAGGGAATGTCGTCGAAGTGCTCGCGTCACCCAGCGGTCGTAGGGGGCTTTTTGGCGTCCGCATCGGCGTTTTCAGCTTGTCGGCGCAGTTCCTTGACGTCGCGTCTCTTCGATGGGAATGTCGTCCAAGTGCTCGCGTCGCCCAGCGGTCGTAGGGGGTTATTGGCGTCCGTATCGGCGTTTTCGGCTTGTCGGCGCAGTTCCTTGACGTCGCGTCTCTTCGAAGGGAATGTCGTCGAAGTGCTCGCATCACCCAGCGGTCGTAGGGGGCTTTTTGGCGTCCGCATCTGCGTTTTCGGCTTGTCGGCGCAGTTCCTTGACGTCGCGTCTCTTCGAAGGGAATGTCGTCGAAGTGGTCGCGTCGCACAGCGGTCGTAGAGTTTTTTTTTTGCCGTCCGCATCGGCGTTTTCGGCTTGGTGACGCAGTTCCTTGACGTCGCGTCTCTTCGAAGGGAATGTCGTCGAAGTGCTCGCGCTACCCAGCGGTCGTAGGGGGCTTTTGGGCGTCCGCATCGGCGTTTTCGGCTTGTCGGCGCAGTTCCTTGACGTCGCGTCTCTTCGAAGGGAATGACGTCGAAGTGGTCGCGTCGCCCAGCGGTCGTAGGTGGCTTTTTGCCGTCCGCATCGGCGTTTTCGGCTTGGCGGCGCAGTTCCTTGACGTCGCGTCTCTTCGAAGGAAATGTCGTCGAAGTGCTCCCATCGCCCAGCGATCGTAGGGGGCTTTTTGGCGTCCGCATCGGCGTTTTCGGCTTGTCGGCGAAGTTCCTTGACGTCGCGTCTCTTCGAAGGGAATGTCGTCGAAGTGCTCGCGTCACCCAGCGGTCGTAGGGGGCTTTTTGCCGTCCGCATCGGCGTTTTCAGCTTGTCGGCGCAGTTCCTTGACGTCGCGTCTCTTCGAAGGGAATGTCGTCGAAGTGCTCGCGTCGCCCAGCGGTCGTAGGGGGTTATTGGCGTCCGTATCGGCGTTTTCGGCTTGTCGGCGCAGTTCCTTGACGTCGCGTCTCTTCGAAGGGAATGTCGTCGAAGTGCTCGCGTCACCCAGCGGTCGTAGGGGGCTTTTTGGCGTCCGCATCTGCGTTTTTCGGCTTGTCGGCGCAGTTCCTTGACGTCGCGTCTCTTCAAAGGGAATGTCGTCGAAGTGCTCGCGTCGCACAGCGGTCGTAGAGTTTTTTTTTTGCCGTCCGCATCGGCGTTTTCGGCTTGGCGACGCAGTTCCTTGACGTCGCGTCTCTTCGAAGGGAATGTCGTCGATGTGCTCGCGTCACCCAGCGGTCGTAGGGGGCTTTTTGGCGTCCGCATCGGCGTTTTTGGCTTGACGGCGCAGTTCCTTGACGTCGCGTCTCTTCGAAGGGAACGCCGTCGAAGTGCTCGCGTCACCCAGCGGTCGTAGGGGGCTTTTTGGCGTCCGCATCGGCATTTTCGGCTTGTCGGCGCAGTTCCTTGACGTCGCATCTCTTCGAAGGGAATGTCGTCGAAGTCCTCGCGTTACCCAGCGGTCGTAGGGGGCTTTTTGCCGTCCGCATCGGCGTTTTCAGCTTGTCGGCGCAGTTCCTTGACGTCGCGTCTCTTCGAAGGGAATGTCGTCGAAGTGCTCGCGTCACCCAGCGGTCGTAAGGGGCTTTTTACCGTCCGCATCGGCGTTTTCGGCTTGGCGGCGCAGTTCCTTGACGTCACGTCTCTTCGAAGGGAATGTCGTCGAAGTGCTCGCGTCGCCCAGCGGTCGTAGAGGGCTTTTTGGCGTCCGCATCGGCGTGTTCGGCTTGTCGGCGCAGTTCCTTGACGTCGCGTCTCTTCGAAGGGAATGTCGTCGAAGTGCTCGCGTCACCCAGCGGTCGTAGGGGGCTTTTTGGCGTCCGTATAGGCGTTTTCCGCTTGGCGGCGCAGTTCCTTGACGTCGCGTCTCTTCGAAGGGAATGTCGTCGAAGTGCTCCCGTCGCCCAGCGGTCGTAGGTGTCTTTTTGGCGTCCGCATCGGCGTTTTCGGCTTGTCGGCGCAGTTCCTTGACGTCGCGTCTCTTCGAAGGGAATGTCGTCGAAGTGCTCGCGTCGCCCAGCGGTCGTAGCGGGCTTATTGGCGTCCGCATCGGCGTTTTCGGCTTGTCGGAGTAGTTCCTTGACGTCGCATCTCTTCGAAGGGAATGTCGTCGAAGTGCTCGCGTCATCCAGCGGTCGTAGGGGGCTTTTTGGCGTCCGCATCGGCGTTTTTGGCTTGTCGGCGCAGTTCCTTGACGTCGCGTCTCTTCCAAGGGAATGTCGTCGAAGTGCTCGCGCCACCCAGCGGTCGTAGGGGGCTTTTTGCCGTCCGCATCGGCGTTTTCGGCTTGGCGGCGCAGTTCCTTGACGTCGCGTCTCTTCGAAGGGAATGTCGTCGAAGTGCTCGCGTCACCCAGCGGTCGTAAGGGGCTTTTTGGCGGCCGCATCGGCGTTTTTGGCTTGACGGCGCAGTTCCTTGAGGTCACTCTCTTCGAAAGGAAAGTCGTCGAAGTGCTCGCGTCGCCCAGCGGTCGTAGGGGGCTTTTTGGTGTCCGCATCGGCGTTTTTGGCTTGTCGGCGCAGTTCCTTGACGTCGCGTCTCTTCGAAGGGAATGTCGTCGAAGTGCTCGCGTCACCCAGCGGTCGTAGGGGGCTTTCTGGCGTCCGCATCGGCGTTTTCGGCTTGTCGGCGCAGTTCCTTGACGTCGCGTCTCTTCGAAGGGAATGTCGTCGAAGTGCTCGCGTTACCCAGCGGTCGTAGGGGGCTTTTTGGCGTCCGCATCGGCGTTTTCGGCTTGTCGGCGCAGTTCCTTGACGTCGCGTCTCTTCGAAGGGAATGTCGTCGAAGTGGTCGCGTCGCCCAGCGGTCGTAGGGGACTTTTTGCCGTCCGTATCGGCGTTTTCGGCTTGGCGGCACAGTTCCTTGACGTCGCGTCTCTTCGAAGGCAGTGTCGTCGAAGTGCTCCCATCGCCCAGCGGTCGTAGGGGGCTTTTTGGCGTCCGCATCGGCGTTTTCGGCTTGTCGGCGCAGTTCCTTGACGTCGCGTCTCTTCGCAGGGAATGTAGTCGAAGTGCTCGCGTCATCCAGCGGTCGCAGGGGGCGTTTTGGCGTCCGCATCGGCGTTCTCGGCTTGTCGGCGCAGTTCCTTGACGTCGCGTCTCTTCGAAGGGAATGTCGTCGAAGTGCTCCCGTCGCCCAGCGGTCGTAGGTGTCTTTTTGGCGTCCGCATCGGCGTTTTCGGCTTGTCGGCGCAGTTCCTTGACGTCGCGTCTCTTCGAAGAGAATGTCGTCGAAGTGCTCGCGTCGCCCAGCGGTCGTAGGGGGCTTATTGGCGTCCGCATCGGCGTTTTCGGCTTGTCGGAGTAGTTCCTTGACGTCGCATCTCTTCGAAGGGAATGTCGTCGAAGTGCTCGCGTCATCCAGCGGTCGTAGGGGGCTTTTTGGCGTCCCCATCGGAGTTTTTGGCTTGTCGGCGCAGTTCCTTCACGTCGCGTCTCTTCCAAGGGAATGTCGTCGAAGTGCTCGCGCCACCCAGCGGTCGTAGGGGGCTTTTTGCCGTCCGCATCGGCGTTTTCGGCTTGGCGGCGCAGTTCCTTGACGTCGCGTCTCTTCGAAGGGAATGTCGTCGAAGTGCTCGCGTCACCCAGCGGTCGTAAGGGGCTTTTTGGCGTCCGCATCGGCGTTTTTGGCTTGACGGCGCAGTTCCTTGAGGTCGCTCTCTTCGAAAGGAAAGTCGTCGAAGTGCTCGCGTCGCCCAGCGGTCGTAGGGGGCTTTTTGGCGTCCGCATCGGCGTTTTCGGCTTGTCGGCGCAGTTCCTTGACGTCGCGTCTCTTCGAACGGAATGTCGTCGAAGTGCTCGCGTCACCCAGCGGTCGTAGGGGGCTTTTTGGCGTCCGCATCGGCGTTTTCGGCTTGTCGGCGCAGTTCCTTGACGTCGCGTCTCTTCGAAGGAAATGTCGTCGAAGTGCTCGCGTCATCCAGCGGTCATAGGGGGCTTTTTGGCGTCCGCATCGGCGTTTTCGGCATGGCGGCGCAGTTCCTTGACGTCGCGCCTCTTCGAAGGGGATGTTGTCGAAGTGCTCGCGTCGCCCGGCGGTCGTAGGGGCTTATTGGAGTCCGCATCGGCGTTTTCGGCTTGTCGGAGCAGTTCCTTGACGTCGCATCTCTTCGAAGGGAATGTCGTCGAAGTGCTCACGTCATCCAGCGGTTGTAGGGGGCTTTTTGGCGTCCGCATCGGCGTTTCTGGCTTGTCGGCGCAGCTCCTTGACGTCGCGTTTCTTCGAAGGGAATGTCGTCGAAGTGCTCGCGCCACCCAGCGGTCGTAGGGGGCTTTTTGCCGTCCGCATCGGCGTTTTCGGCTTGGCGGCGCAGTTCTTTGACGTCGCGTCTCTTCGAAGGAAATGTCGTCGAAGTGCTCGCGTCATCCAGCGGTCATAGGGGGCTTTTTGGCGTCCGCATCGGCGTTTTCGGCATGGCGGCGCAGTTCCTTGACGTCGCGCCTCTTCGAAGGGAATGTCGTCGAAGTGCTCGCGTCGCCCGGCGGTCGTAGGGGCTTATTGGAGTCCGCATCGGCGTTTTCGGCTTGTCGGAGCAGTTCCTTGACGTCGCATCTCTTCGAAGGGAATGTCGTCGAAGTGCTCACGTCATCCAGCGCTCGTAGGGGGCTTTTTGGCGTCCGCATCGGCGTTTTTGGCTTGTCGGCGCAGCTCCTTGACGTCGCGTTTCTTCGAAGGGAATGTCGTCGAAGTGCTCGCGCCACCCAGCGGTCGTAGGGGGCTTTTTGCCGTCCGCATCGGCGTTTTCGGCTTGGCGGCGCAGTTCCTTGACGTCGCGTCTTTTCGAAGGGAATGTCGTCGAAGTGCCCGCGTCACCCAGCGGTCGAAGGGGGCTTTTTGGCGACCGCATCTGCGTTTTTGGCTTGTCGGCGCAATTTCTTGACGTCGCGTCTCTTCGAAGGGAATGTCGTCGAAGTGCTCGCGTCATCCAGCGGTCGGAGGGGGCTTTTTGGCGTCCGCATCGGCGTTTCCGGCTTGTCGGCGCAGTTCCTTGACGTCTCCTCTCTTCGAAAGGAATGTCGTCGAAGTGCTCGCGTCACCCAGCGGTCGTAGGGGGCTTTTTGGCGTCCGCATCGGCGTTTTCGGCTTGGCGTCGCAGTTGCTTGACGTCGCGTCTCTTCGAAGGGAATGTCGTCGAAGTGCCCCCGTCGCCTAGCGGTCGTACGGGGCTTTTTGGCGTCCGCATCGGCGTTTTCGGCTTGTCGGCGCAGTTCCTTGACGTCGCGTCTCTTCGAAGGGAATGTCGTCGAAGTGCTCGCGTCATCCAGCGGTCGCAGGGGGCGTTTTGGCGTCCGCATCGGTGTTTTCGGCTTATCGGCGCAGTTCCTTGACGTCGCGTCTCTTCCAGGGAAATGTCGTCGAAGTGCTCGCGTCACCCAGCGGTCGTAGGGGGCTTTTTGCCAGGGGGGTATAGGTGGGTGAGGAGGAGTGGCAAATCCCGTGCGCCGACACCCGGGGTCCCGAGTGAACGATAGCAAAAGAGAGCGACAGAACAGGAGAGAAAGAATGCAACGTTGCCAGGGGTAAACGCGAAGAGTGAAAAATCTCAGCATTATAAACAGTGATAATTTAATGTCGTAAACAAAATTCTGAGCTATTCTAACGCTTATAAAAAGCAATAAAGTCATTATGCTGCATTAACTTCCCTTTTGTCGAAATCTCGGAAATCTGGTGGTTGCACAGTTTCGTATTCCTCAACCGCGCACAGCCGCGCCCCACCGGCGAAGCCGGGTTTATGGTTTAGTTTAGCGTTAATGCGAGGCCGTACATCTGCGCGCTATGCAAAAAGAAAGCTTCGAAAGGAACGCGAATATCTTTCCACCGGTAAGTTCGTGGATTGTTGAAGTTCACGAAACTGCTCTGATGATGTAACCATGTTTGGGACCCCGAGGGTCTGCCTGCATGATGCGCCGCTTGCGGCAGCCAGAATGTATGGGAAAATGGCGGACCTTTTCCTCTAGAGTTAGTATGTATGATCTCTATGCTTTTTGCCGTCCGCATCGGCGTTTTCAGCTTGTCGGCGCAGTTCCTTGACGTCGCGTCTCTTCGAAGGGAATGTCGTCCAAGTGCTCGCGTCACCCAGCGGTCGTAGGGGGCTTTCTGGCGTCCGCATCGGCGTTTTCGGCTTGTCGGCGCAGTTCCTTGACGTCGCGTCTCTTCGAAGGGAATGTCGTCGAAGTGCTCGCGTTACCCAGCGGTCGTAGGGGGCTTTTTGGCGTCCGCATCGGCGTTTTCGGCTTGTCGGCGCAGTTCCTTGACGTCGCGTCTCTTCGAAGGGAATGTCGTCGAAGTGGTCGCGTCGCCCAGCGGTCGTAGGGGGCTTTTTGCCGTCCGCATCGGCGTTTTCGGCTTGGCGGCACAGTTCCTTGATGTCGCGTCTCTTCGAAGGGAATGTCGTCGAAGTGCTCCCATCGCCCAGCGGTCGTAGGGGGCTTTTTGGCGTCCGCATCGGCGTTTTCGGCTTGTCGGCGCAGTTCCTTGACGTCGCGTCTCTTCGAAGGGAATGTCGTCGAAGTGCTCGCGTCATCCAGCGGTCGCAGGGGGCGTTTTGGCGTCCGCATCGGCGTTTTCGGCTTGTCGTCGCAGTTCCTTGACGTCGCGTCTCTTCGAAGGGAATGTCGTCGAAGTGCTCGCGTCACCCAGCGGTCGTAGGGGGCTTTTTGCCGTCCGCATCGGCGTTTTCAGCTTGTCGGCGCAGTTCCTTGACGTCGCGTCTCTTCGAAGGGAATGTCGTCCAAGTGCTCGCGTCGCCCAGCGGTCGTAGGGGGTTATTGGCGTCCGTATCGGCGTTTTCGGCTTGTCGGCGCAGTTCCTTGACGTCGCGTCTCTTCGAAGGGAATGTCGTCGAAGTGCTCGCATCACCCAGCGGTCGTAGGGGGCTTTTTGGCGTCCGCATCTGCGTTTTCGGCTTGTCGGCGCAGTTCCTTGACGTCGCGTCTCTTCGAAGGGAATGTCGTCGAAGTGGTCGCGTCGCACAGCGGTCGTAGAGTTTTTTTTTTGCCGTCCGCATCGGCGTTTTCGGCTTGGTGACGCAGTTCCTTGACGTCGCGTCTCTTCGAAGGGAATGTCGTCGAAGTGCTCGCGCTACCCAGCGGTCGTAGGGGGCTTTTGGGCGTCCGCATCGGCGTTTTCGGCTTGTCGGCGCAGTTCCTTGACGTCGCGTCTCTTCGAAGGGAATGACGTCGAAGTGGTCGCGTCGCCCAGCGGTCGTAGGTGGCTTTTTGCCGTCCGCATCGGCGTTTTCGGCTTGGCGGCGCAGTTCCTTGACGTCGCGTCTCTTCGAAGGGAATGTCGTCGAAGTGCTCCCATCGCCCAGCGATCGTAGGGGGCTTTTTGGCGTCCGCATCGGCGTTTTCGGCTTGTCGGCGAAGTTCCTTGACGTCGCGTCTCTTCGAAGGGAATGTCGTCGAAGTGCTCGCGTCACCCAGCGGTCGTAGGGGGCTTTTTGCCGTCCGCATCGGCGTTTTCAGCTTGTCGGCGCAGTTCCTTGACGTCGCGTCTCTTCGAAGGGAATGTCGTCGAAGTGCTCGCGTCGCCCAGCGGTCGTAGGGGGTTATTGGCGTCCGTATCGGCGTTTTCGGCTTGTCGGCGCAGTTCCTTGACGTCGCGTCTCTTCGAAGGGAATGTCGTCGAAGTGCTCGCGTCACCCAGCGGTCGTAGGGGGCTTTTTGGCGTCCGCATCTGCGTTTTTTCGGCTTGTCGGCGCAGTTCCTAGACGTCGCGTCTCTTCGAAGGGAATGTCGTCGAAGTGCTCGCGTCGCACAGCGGTCGTAGAGTTTTTTTTTTGCCGTCCGCATCGGCGTTTTCGGCTTGGCGACGCAGTTCCTTGACGTCGCGTCTCTTCGAAGGGAATGTCGTCGATCTGCTCGCGTCACCCAGCGGTCGTAGGGGGCTTTTTGGCGTCCGCATCGGCGTTTTTGGCTTGACGGCGCAGTTCCTTGACGTCGCGTCTCTTCGAAGGGAACGCCGTCGAAGTGCTCGCGTCACCCAGCGGTCGTAGGGGGCTTTTTGGCGTCCGCATCGGCATTTTCGGCTTGTCGGCGCAGTTCCTTGACGTCGCATCTCTTCGAAGGGAATGTCGTCGAAGTCCTCGCGTTACCCAGCGGTCGTAGGGGGCTTTTTGCCGTCCGCATCGGCGTTTTCAGCTTGTCGGCGCAGTTCCTTGACGTCGCGTCTCTTCGAAGGGAATGTCGTCGAAGTGCTCGCGTCACCCAGCGGTCGTAAGGGGCTTTTTGCCGTCCGCATCGGCGTTTTCGGCTTGGCGGCGCAGTTCCTTGACGTCACGTCTCTTCGAAGGGAATGTCGTCGAAGTGCTCGCGTCGCCCAGCGGTCGTAGAGGGCTTTTTGGCGTCCGCATCGGCGTGTTCGGCTTGTCGGCGCAGTTCCTTGACGTCGCGTCTCTTCGAAGGGAATGTCGTCGAAGTGCTCGCGTCACCCAGCGGTCGTAGGGGGCTTTTTGGCGTCCGTATAGGCGTTTTCCGCTTGGCGGCGCAGTTCCTTGACGTCGCGTCTCTTCGAAGGGAATGTCGTCGAAGTGCTCCCGTCGCCCAGCGGTCGTAGGTGTCTTTTTGGCGTCCGCATCGGCGTTTTCGGCTTGTCGGCGCAGTTCCTTGACGTCGCGTCTCTTCGAAGGGAATGTCGTCGAAGTGCTCGCGTCGCCCAGCGGTCGTAGGGGGCTTATTGGCGTCCGCATCGGCGTTTTCGGCTTGTCGGAGTAGTTCCTTGACGTCGCATCTCTTCGAAGGGAATGTCGTCGAAGTGCTCGCGTCATCCAGCGGTCGTAGGGGGCTTTTTGGCGTCCGCATCGGCGTTTTTGGCTTGTCGGCGCAGTTCCTTGACGTCGCGTCTCTTCCAAGGGAATGTCGTCGAAGTGCTCGCGCCACCCAGCGGTCTTTGGGGGCTTTTTGCCGTCCGCATCGGCGTTTTCGGCTTGGCGGCGCAGTTCCTTGACGTCGCGTCTCTTCGAAGGGAATGTCGTCGAAGTGCTCGCGTCACCCAGCGGTCGTAAGGGGCTTTTTGGCGTCCGCATCGGCGTTTTTGGCTTGTCGGCGCAGTTCCTTGACGTCGCGTCTCTTCGAAGGGAATGTCGTCGAAGTGCTCGCGTTACCCAGCGGTCGTAGGGGGCTTTTTGGCGTCCGCATCGGCGTTTTCGGCTTGTCGGCGCAGTTCCTTGACGTCGCGTCTCTTCGAAGGGAATGTCGTCGAAGTGGTCGCGTCGCCCAGCGGTCGTAGGGGACTTTTTGCCGTCCGTATCGGCGTTTTCGGCTTGGCGGCACAGTTCCTTGACGTCGCGTCTCTTCGAAGGCAGTGTCGTCGAAGTGCTCCCATCGCCCAGCGGTCGTAGGGGGCTTTTTGGCGTCCGCATCGGCGTTTTCGGCATGTCGGCGCAGTTCCTTGACGTCGCGTCTCTTCGCAGGGAATGTCGTCGAAGTGCTCGCGTCATCCAGCGGTCGCAGGGGGCGTTTTGGCGTCCGCATCGGCGTTCTCGGCTTGTCGGCGCAGTTCCTTGACGTCGCGTCTCTTCGAAGGGAATGTCGTCGAAGTGCTCGCGTCACCCAGCGGTCGTAGGGGGCTTTCTGGCGTCCGCATCGGCGTTTTCGGCTTGTCGGCGCAGTTCCTTGACGTCGCGTCTCTTCGAAGGGAATGTCGTCGAAGTGCTCGCGTTACCCAGCGGTCGTAGGGGGCTTTTTGGCGTCCGCATCGGCGTTTTCGGCTTGTCGGCGCAGTTCCTTGACGTCGCGTCTCTTCGAAGGGAATGTCATCGAAGTGCTCGCGTCACCCAGCGGTCGTAGGGGGCTTTTTGCCGTCCGCATCGGCGTTTTCGGCTTGTCGGCGCAGTTCCTTGACGTCGCGTCTCTTCGAAGGCATTGTCGTCGAAGTGCTCCCATCGCCCAGCGGTCGTAGGGGGCTTTTTGGCGTCCGCATCGGCGTTTTCGGCTTGTCGGCGCAGTTCCTTGACGTCGCGTCTCTTCGCAGGGAATGTCGTCGAAGTGCTCGCGTCATCCTGCGGTCGCAGGGGGCGTTTTGGCGTCCGCATCGGCGTTCTCGGCTTGTCGGCGCAGTTCCTTGACGTCGCGTCTCTTCGAAGGGAATGTCGTCGAAGTGCTCGCGTCACCCAGCGGTCGTAGGGGGCTTTTTGGCGTCCGTATAGGCGTTTTCCGCTTGGCGGCGCAGTTCCTTGACGTCGCGTCTCTTCGAAGGGAATGTCGTCGAAGTGCTCCCGTCGCCCAGCGGTCGTAGGTGTCTTTTTGGCGTCCGCATCGGCGTTTTCGGCTTGTCGGCGCAGTTCCTTGACGTCGCGTCTCTTCGAAGGGAATGTCGTCGAAGTGCTCGCGTCGCCCAGCGGTCGTAGGGGGCTTATTGGCGTCCGCATCGGCGTTTTCGGCTTGTCGGAGTAGTTCCTTGACGTCGCATCTCTTCGAAGGGAATGTCGTCGAAGTGCTCGCGTCATCCAGCGGTCGTAGGGGGCTTTTTGGCGTCCGCATCGGCGTTTTTGGCTTGTCGGCGCAGTTCCTTGACGTCGCGTCTCTTCCAAGGGAATGTCGTCGAAGTGCTCGCGCCACCCAGCGGTCGTAGGGGGCTTTTTGCCGTCCACATCGGCGTTTTCGGCTTGGCGGCGCAGTTCCTTGACGTCGCGTCTCTTCGAAGGGAATGTCGTCGAAGTGCTCGCGTCACCCAGCGGTCGTAAGGGGCTTTTTGGCGTCCGCATCGGCGTTTTTGGCTTGACGGCGCAGTTCCTTGAGGTCGCTCTCTTCGAAAGGAAAGTCGTCGAAGTGCTCGCGTCGCCCAGCGGTCGTAGGGGGCTTTTTGGTGTCCGCATCGGCGTTTTTGGCTTGTCGGCGCAGTTCCTTGACGTCGAGTCTCTTCGAAGGGAATGTCGTCGAAGTGCTCGCGTCACCCAGCGGTCGTAGGGGGCTTTCTGGCGTCCGCATCGGCGTTTTCGGCTTGTCGGCGCAGTTCCTTGACGTCGCGTCTCTTCGAAGGGAATGTCGTCGAAGTGCTCGCGTTACCCAGCGGTCGTAGGGGGCTTTTTGTCGTCCGCATCGGCGTTTTCGGCTTGTCGGCGCAGTTCCTTGACGTCGCGTCTCTTCGAAGGGAATGTCGTCGAAGTGGTCGCGTCGCCCAGCGGTCGTAGGGGACTTTTTGCCGTCCGTATCGGCGTTTTCGGCTTGGCGGCACAGTTCCTTGACGTCGCGTCTCTTCGAAGGCAGTGTCGTCGAAGTGCTCCCATCGCCCAGCGGTCGTAGGGGGCTTTTTGGCGTCCGCATCGGCGTTTTCGGCTTGTCGGCGCAGTTCCTTGACGTCGCGTCTCTTCGCAGGGAATGTCGTCGAAGTGCTCGCGTCATCCAGCGGTCGCAGGGGGCGTTTTGGCGTCCGCATCGGCGTTCTCGGCTTGTCGGCGCAGTTCCTTGACGTCGCGTCTCTTCGAAGGGAATGTCGTCGAAGTGCTCGCGTCACCCAGCGGTCGCAGGGGGCTTTCTGGCGTCCGCATCGGCGTTTTCGGCTTGTCGGCGCAGTTCCTTGACGTCGCGTCTCTTCGAAGGGAATGTCGTCGAAGTGCTCGCGTTACCCAGCGGTCGTAGGGGGCTTTTTGGCGTCCGCATCGGCGTTTTCGGCTTGTCGGCGCAGTTCCTTGACGTCGCGTCTCTTCGAAGGGAATGTCATCGAAGTGCTCGCGTCACCCAGCGGTCGTAGGGGGCTTTTTGCCGTCCGCATCGGCGTTTTCGGCTTGTCGGCGCAGTTCCTTGACGTCGCGTCTCTTCGAAGGCATTGTCGTCGAAGTGCTCCCATCGCCCAGCGGTCGTAGGGGGCTTTTTGGCGTCCGCATCGGCGTTTTCGGCTTGTCGGCGCAGTTCCTTGACGTCGCGTCTCTTCGCAGGGAATGTCGTCGAAGTGCTCGCGTCATCCTGCGGTCGCAGGGGGCGTTTTGGCGTCCGCATCGGCGTTCTCGGCTTGTCGGCGCAGTTCCTTGACGTCGCGTCTCTTCGAAGGGAATGTCGTCGAAGTGCTCGCGTCACCCAGCGGTCGTAGGGGGCTTTTTGCCGTCCGCATCGGCGTTTTCAGCTTGTCGGCGCAGTTCCTTGACGTCGCGTCTCTTCGAAGGGAATGTCGTCCTTGTGCTCGCGTCGCCCAGCGGTCGTAGGGGGTTATTGGCGTCCGTATCGACGTTTTCGGCTTGTCGGCACAGTTCCTTGACGTCGCGTCTCTTCGAAGGGAATGTCATCGAAGTGCTCGCGTCACCCAGCGGTCGTAGGGGGCTTTTTGGCGTCCGCATCTGCGTTTTCAGCTTGTCGGCGCAGTTCCTTGACGTCGCGTCTCTTCGAAGGGAATGTCGTCGAAGTGCTCGCGTCGCACAGCGGTCGTAGAGTCTTTTTTTTGCCGTCCGCATCGGCGTTTTCGGCTTGGTGACGCAGTTCCTTGACGTCGCGTCTCTTCGAAGGGAATGTCGTCGAAGTGCTCGCGTTATCCAGCGGTCGTAGGGGGCTTTTTGGCGTCCGCATCGGCGTTTTCGGCTTGTCGCCGCAGTTCCTTGACGTCGCGTCTCTTCGAAGGGAATGTCGTCGAAGTGCTCGCGTCGCCCAGCGGTCGTAGGGGGCTTATTGGCGTCCGCATCGGCGTTTTCGGCTTGTCGGAGCAGTTCCTTGACGTCGCGTCTCTTCGAAGGGAATGTCGTCGAAGTTCTCGCGTCACCCAGCGGTCGTAGGGGCTTTTTGCCGTCCGCATCGGCGTTTTCGGGTTGGCGGCGCAGTTCCTTGACGTCGCGTCTATTCGAAGGGAATGTCGTCGAAGTGCTCGCGTCACCCAGCGGTCGTAGGGGGCTTTCTGGCGTCCGCATCGGCGTTTTCGGCTTGTCGGCGCAGTTCCTTGACGTCGCGTCTCTTCAAAGGGAATGTCGTCGAAGTGCTCGCGTTACCCAGCGGTCGTAGGGGGCTTTTTGGCGTCCGCATCGGCGTTTTCGGCTTGTCGGCGCAGTTCCTTGACGTCGCGTCTCTTCGAAGGGAATGTCGTCGAAGTGGTCGCGTCGCCCAGCGGTCGTCGGGGGCTTTTTGCCATCCGCATCGGCGTTTTCGCCTTGGCAGCGCAGTTCCTTGACGTCGCGTCTCTTCGAAGGGAATGTCGTTGAAGTGCTCGCGTCGCCCAGCGGTCATAGGGGGCTTTCTGGCGTCCGCATCGGCGTTTTCGGCTTGTCGGCGCAGTTCCTTGACGTCGCGTCTCTTCGAAGGGAATGTCGTCGAAGTGCTCGCTTCACCCAGCGGTCGTAGGGGGCTTTTTGGCGTCCGCATCGGCGTTTTCGGCTTGGCGGCGCAGTTCCTTGACGTCGCGTCTCTTCGAAGGGAATGTCGTCGAAGTGCTCCCGTCGCCCAGCGGTCGTAGGGGGCTTTTTGGCGTCCGCATCGGCGTTTTCGGCTTGTCGGTGCAGTTCCTTGACGTCGCGTCTCTTCGAAGGGAATGTCGTCGAAGTGCTCGCGTCATCCAGCGGTCGCAGGGGGCGTTTTGGCGTCCGCATCGGCGTTTTCGGCTTGTCGGCGCAGTTCCTTAACGTCGCGTCTCTTCGAAGGGAATGTCGTCGAAGTGCTCGCGTCACCCAGTGGTGGTAGGGGGCTTTTTGCCGTCCGCATCGGCGTTTTCAGCTTGTCGGCGCAGTTCCTTGACGTCGCGTCTCTTCGAAGGGAATGTCGTCCAAGTGCTCGCGTTGACCAGCGGTCGTAGGGGGTTATTGGCGTCCGCATCGGCGTTTTCGGCTTGTCGGCGCAGTTCCTTGACGTCGCGTCTCTTCGAAGGGAATGTCGTCGAAGTGCTCGCGTCACCCAGCGGTCGTAGGGGGCTTTTTGGCGTCCGCATCGGCGTTTTCGGCTTGTCGCCGCAGTTCCTTGACGTCGCGTCTCTTCGAAGGGAATGTCGTCGAAATGCTCACGTTACCCAGCGGTCGTAGGGGGCTTTTTGGCGTCCGCATCGGCGTTTTCGGCTTGTCGGCGCAGTTCCTTGACGTCGCGTCTCTTCGAAGGGAATGTCGTCGAAGTGCTCGCGTCACCCAGCGGTCGTAGGGGGCTTTTTGGCGTCCGCATCGGCGTTTTCGGCTTGTCGGCGCAGTTCCTTGACGTCGCGTCTCTTCGAAGGAAATGTCGTCGAAGTGCTCGCGTCATCCAGCGGTCATAGGGGGCTTTTTGGCGTCCGCATCGGCGTTTTCGGCATGGCGGCGCAGTTCCTTGACGTCGTGCCTCTTCGAAGGGAATGTCGTCGAAGTGCTCGCGTCGCCCGGCGGTCGTAGGGGCTTATTGGAGTCCGCATCGGCGTTTTTGGCTTGTCGGCGCAGCTCCTTGACGTCGCGTTTCTTCGAAGGGAATGTCGTCGAAGTGCTCGCGCCACCCAGCGGTCGTAGGGGGCTTTTTGCCGTCCGCATCGGCGTTTTCGGCTTGGCGGCGCAGTTCCTTGACGTCGCGTCTTTTCGAAGGGAATGTCGTCGAAGTGCTCGCGTCACCCAGCGGTCGTAGGGGCTTTTTGGCGTCCGCATCGGCGTTTTCGGCTTGTCGCCGCAGTTCCTTGACGTCGCGTCTCTTCGAAGGGAATGTCGTCGAAGTGCTCGCGTCAACCAGCGGTCATAGAGGGCTTTTTGGGGTCCGCATCGGCGTTTTCGGCATGGCGGCGCAGTTCCTTGACGTCGCGCCTCTTCGAAGGGAATGTCGTCGAAGTGCTCGCGTCGCCCGGCGGTCGTAGGGGCTTATTGGAGTCCGCATCGGCGTTTTCGGCTTGTCGGAGCAGTTCCTTAACGTCGCATCTCTTCGAAGGGAATGTCGTCGAAGTGTTCACGTCATCCAGCGGTCGTAGGGGGCTTTTTGGCGTCCGCATCGGCGTTTTTGGCTTGTCGGCGCAGCTCCTTGACGTCGCGTTTCTTCGAAGGGAATGTCGTCGAAGTGCTCGCGCCACCCAGCGGTCGTAGGGGGCTTTTTGCCGTCCGCATCGGCGTTTTCGGCTTGGCGGCACAGTTCCTTGACGTCGCGTCTCTTCGAAGGGAATGTCGTCGAAGTGCTCGCGTCACCCAGCGGTCGTAGGGGGCTTTTTGGCGTCCGCATCGGCGTTTTCGGCTTGTCGCCGCAGTTCCTTGACGTCGCGTCTCTTCGAAGGGAATGTCGTCGAAGTGCTCACGTTACCCAGCGGTCGTAGGGGGCTTTTTGGCGTCCGCATCGGCGTTTTCGGCTTGTCGGCGCAGTTCCTTGACGTCGCGTCTCTTCGAAGGGAATGTCGTCGAAGTGCTCGCGTCACCCAGCGGTCGTAGGGGGCTTTTTGGCGTCCGCATCGGCGTTTTCGGCTTGTCGGCGCAGTTCCTTGACGTCGCGTCTCTTCGAAGGAAATGTCGTCGAAGTGCTCGCGTCATCCAGCGGTCATAGGGGGCTTTTTGGCGTCCGCATCGGCGTTTTCGGCATGGCGGCGCAGTTCCTTGACGTCGCGCCTCTTCGAAGGGAATGTCGTCGAAGTGCTCGCGTCGCCCGGCGGTCGTAGGGGCTTATTGGAGTCCGCATCGGCGTTTTCGGCTTGTCGGAGCAGTTCCTTGACGTCGCATCTCTTCGAAGGGAATGTCGTCGAAGTGCTCACGTCATCCAGCGCTCGTAGGGGGCTTTTTGGCGTCCGCATCGGCGTTTTTGGCTTGTCGGCGCAGCTCCTTGACGTCGCGTTTCTTCGAAGGGAATGTCGTCGAAGTGCTCGCGCCACCCAGCGGTCGTAGGGGGCTTTTTGCCGTCCGCATCGGCGTTTTCGGCTTGGCGGCGCAGTTCCTTGACGTCGCGTCTTTTCGAAGGGAATGTCGTCGAAGTGCTCGCGTCACCCAGCGGTCGTAGGGGGCTTTTTGGCGTCCGCATCTGCGTTTTCGGCTTGTCGGCGCAATTTCTTGACGTCGCGTCTCTTCGAAGGGAATGTCGTCGAAGTGCTCGCGTCATCCAGCGGTCGGAGGGGGCTTTTTGGCGTCCGCATCGGCGTTTCCGGCTTGTCGGCGCAGTTCCTTGACGTCTCCTCTCTTCGAAAGGAATGTCGTCGAAGTGCTCGCGTCACCCAGCGGTCGTAGGGGGCTTTTTGGCGTCCGCATCGGCGTTTTCGGCTTGGCGTCGCAGTTGCTTGACGTCGCGTCTCTTCGAAGGGAATGTCGTCGAAGTGCCCCCGTCGCCTAGCGGTCGTACGGGGCTTTTTGGCGTCCGCATCGGCGTTTTCGGCTTGTCGGCGCAGTTCCTTGACGTCGCGTCTCTTCGAAGGGAATGTCGTCGAAGTGCTCGCGTCATCCAGCGGTCGCAGGGGGCGTTTTGGCGTCCGCATCGGCGTTTTCGGCTTATCGGCGCAGTTCCTTGACGTCGCGTCTCTTCAAGGGAAATGTCGTCGAAGTGCTCGCGTCACCCAGCGGTCGTAGGGGGCTTTTTGCCAGGGGGGTATAGGTGGGTGAGGAGGAGTGGCAAATCCCGTGCGCCGACACCCGGGGTCCCGAGTGAACGATAGCAAAAGAGAGCGACAGAACAGGAGAGAAAGAATGCAACGTTGCCATGGTAAACGCGAAGAGTGAAAAATCTCAGCAATATAAACAGTGATAATTTAATGTCGTAAACAAAATTCTGAGCTATTCTAACGCTTATAAAAAGCAATAAAGTCATTATGTTGCATTAACTTCCCTTTTGTCGAAATCTCGGAAATCTGGTGGTTGCACAGTTTCGTATTCCTCAACCGCGCACAGCCGCGCCCCACCGGCGAAGCCGGGTTTATGGTTTAGTTTAGCGTTAATGCGAGGCCGTACATCTGCGCGCTATGCAAAAAGAAAGCTTCGAAAGGAACGCGAATATCTTTCCACCGGTAAGTTCGTGGATTGTTGAAGTTCACGAAACTGCTCTGATGATGCAACCATGTTTGGGACCCCGAGGGTCTGCCTGCATGATGCGCCGCTTGCGGCAGCCAGAATGTATGGGAAAATGGCGGACATTTTCCTCTAGAGTTAGTATGTATGATCTCTATGCTTTTTGCCGTCCGCTTCGGCGTTTTCAGCTTGTCGGCGCAGTTCCTTGACGTCGCGTCTCTTCGAAGGGAAAGTCGTCCAAGTGCTCGCGTCGCCCAGCGGTCGTAGGGGGTTATTGGCGTCCGCATCGGCGTTTTCGGCTTGTCGGCGCAGTTCCTTGACGTCGCGTCTCTTCGAAGGGAATGTCGTCGAAGTGCTCGCGTCGCACAGCGGTAGTAGGTTTTTTTTTGCCGTCCGCATCGGCGTTTTCGGCTTGGCGGCGCAGTTCCTTGACGTCGCGTCTCTTCGAAGGGAATGTCGTCGAAGTGCTCGCGTCACCCAGCGGTCGTAAGGGGCTTTTTGGCGTCCGCATCGGCGTTTTTGGCTTGACGGCGCAGTTCCTTGAGGTCGCTCTCTTCGAAAGGAATGTCGTCGAAGTGCTCGCGTCGCCCAGCGGTCGTAGGGGGCTTTTTGGCGTCCGCATCGGCGTTTTTGGCTTGTCGGCGCAGTTCCTTGACGTCGCGTCTCTTCGAAGGGAATGTCGTCGAAGTGCTCGCGTCACCCAGCGGTCGTAGGGGGCTTTCTGGCGTCCGCATCGGCGTTTTCGGCTTGTCGGCGCAGTTCCTTGACGTCACGTCTCTTCGAAGGGAATGTCGTCGAAGTGCTCGCGTTACCCAGCGGTCGTAGGGGGCTTTTTGGCGTCCGCATCGGCGTTTTCGGCTTGTCGGCGCAGTTCCTTGACGTCGCGTCTCTTCGAAGGGAATGTCGTCGAAGTGCTCGCGTCGCCCAGCGGTCGTAGGGGGCTTTTTGCCGTCCGCATCGGCGTTTTCGGCTTGGCGGCACAGTTCCTTGACGTCGCGTCTCTTCGAAGGGAATGTCGCCGAAGTGCTCCCATCGCCCAGCGGTCGTAGGGGGCTTTTTGGCGTCCGCATCGGCGTTTTCGGCTTGTCGGCGCTGTTCCTTGACGTCGCGTCTCTTCGAAGGGAATGTCGTCGAAGTGCTCGCGTCATCCAGCGGTCGCAGGGGGCGTTTTGGCGTCCGCATCGGCGTTTTCGGCTTGTCGGCGCAGTTCCTTGACGTCGCGTCTCTTCGAAGGGAATGTCGTCGAAGTGCTCGCGTCACCCAGCGGTCGTAGGGGGCTTTTTGCCGTCCGCATCGGCGTTTTCAGCTTGTCGGCGCAGTTCCTTGACGTCGCGTCTCTTCGAAGGGAATGTCGTCCAAGTGCTCGCGTCGCCCAGCGGTCGTAGGGGGTTATTGGCGTCCGTATCGGCGTTTTCGGCTTGTCGGCGCAGTTCCTTGACGTCGCGTCTCTTCGAAGGGAATGTCGTCGAAGTGCTCGCGTCACCCAGCGGTCGTAGGGGGCTTTTTGGCGTCCGCATCTGCGTTTTCGGCTTGTCGGCGCAGTTCCTTGACGTCGCGTCTCTTCGAAGGGAATGTCGTCGAAGTGGTCGCGTCGCACAGCGGTCGTAGAGTTTTTTTTTTTGCCGTCCGCATCGGCGTTTTCGGCTTGGTGACGCAGTTCCTTGACGTCGCGTCTCTTCGAAGGGAATGTCGTCGAAGTGCTCGCGCTACCCAGCGGTCGTAGGGGGCTTTTGGGCGTCCGCATCGGCGTTTTCGGCCTGTCGGCGGAGTTCCTTGACGTCGCGTCTCTTCGAAAAGAATGACGTCGAAGTGGTCGCGTCGCCCAGCGGTCGTAGGGGGCTTTTTGCCGTCCGCATCGGCGTTTTCGGCTTGGCGGCGCAGTTCCTTGACGTCGCGTCTCTTCGAAGGGAATGTCGTCGAAGTGCTCCCATCGCCCAGCGGTCGTAGGGGGATTTTTGGCGTCCGCATCGGCGTTTTCGGCTTGTCGGCGCAGTTCCTTGACGTCGCGTCTCTTCGAAGGGAATGTCGTCGAAGTGCTCGCGTCATCCAGCGGTCGCAGGGGGCGTTTCGGCGTCCGCATCGGCGTTTTCGGCTTGTCGGCGAAGTTCCTTGACGTCGCGTCTCTTCGAAGGGAATGTCGTCGAAGTGCTCGCGTCACCCAGCGGTCGTAGGGGGCTTTTTGCCGTCCGCATCGGCGTTTTCAGCTTGTCGGCGCAGTTCCTTGACGTCGTGTCTCTTCGAAGGGAATGTCGTCCAAGTGCTCGCGTCGTCCAGCGGTCGTAGGGGGTTATTGGCGTCCGTATCGGCGTTTTCGGCTTGTCGGCGCAGTTCCTTGACGTCGCGTCTCTTCGAAGGGAATGTCGTCGAAGTGCTCGCGTCACCCAGCGGTCGTAGGGGGCTTTTTGGCGTCCGCATCTGCGTTTTTCGGCTTGTCGGCGCAGTTCCTTGACGTCGCGTCTCTTCGAAGGGAATGTCGTCGAAGTGCTCGCGTCGCACAGCGGTCGTAGAGTTTTTTTTTTGCCGTCCGCATCGGCGTTTTCGGCTTGGCGACGCAGTTCCTTGACGTCGCGTCTCTTCGAAGGGAATGTCGTCGAAGTGCTCGCGTCACCCAGAGGTCGTAGGGGGCTTTTTGGCGTCCGCATCGGCGTTTTTGGCTTGACGGCGCAGTTCCTTGACGTCGCGTCTCTTCGAAGGGAACGCCGTCGAAGTGCTCGCGTCACCCAGCGGTCGTAGGGGGCTTTTTGGCGTCCGCATCGGCATTTTCGGCTTGTCGGCGCAGTTCCTTGACGTCGCGTCTCTTCGAAGGGAATGTCGTCGAAGTGCTCGCGTTACCCAGCGGTCGTAGGGGGCTTTTTGCCGTCCGCATCGGCGTTTTCAGCTTGTCGGCGCAGTTCCTTGACGTCGCTTCTCTTCGAAGGGAATGTCGTCGAAGTGCTCGCGTCACCCAGCGGTCGTAGGGGATTTTTGCCGTCCGCATCGGCGTTTTCGGTTTGGCGGCGCAGTTCCTTGACGTCACGTCTCTTCGAAGGGAATGTCGTCGAAGTGCTCGCGTCGCCCAGCGGTCGTACAGGGCTTTTTGGCGTCCGCATCGGCGTGTTCGGCTTGTCGGCGCAGTTCCTTGACGTCGCGTCTCTTCGCAGGGAATGTCGTCGAAGTGCTCGCGTCATCCTGCGGTCGCAGGGGGCGTTTTGGCGTCCGCATCGGCGTTCTCGGCTTGTCGGCGCAGTTCCTTGACGTCGCGTCTCTTCGAAGGGAATGTCGTCGAAGTGCTCGCGTCACCCAGCGGTCGTAGGGGGCTTTTTGCCGTCCGCATCGGCGTTTTCAGCTTGTCGGCGCAGTTCCTTGACGTCGCGTCTCTTCGAAGGGAAT
This sequence comes from Ixodes scapularis, assembly GCF_016920785.2. NCBI lineage: Eukaryota > Metazoa > Arthropoda > Arachnida > Ixodida > Ixodidae > Ixodes > Ixodes scapularis. The sequence continues at coordinate 50,276,378 of NW_024609838.1, read as the reverse complement.
GTCGTCCTAGTGCTCGCGTCGCCCAGCGGTCGTAGGGGGTTATTGGCGTCCGTATCGGCGTTTTCGGCTTGTCGGCACAGTTCCTTGACGTCGCGTCTCTTCGAAGGGAATGTCATCGAAGTGCTCGCGTCACCCAGCGGTCGTAGGGGGCTTTTTGGCGTCCGCATCTGCGTTTTCAGCTTGTCGGCGCAGTTCCTTGACGTCGCGTCTCTTCGAAGGGAATGTCGTCGAAGTGCTCGCGTCGCACAGCGGTCGTAGAGTTTTTTTTGCCGTCCGCATCGGCGTTTTCGGCTTGGTGACGCAGTTCCTTGACGTCGCGTCTCTTCGAAGGGAATGTCGTCGAAGTGCTCGCGTTACCCAGCGGTCGTAGGGGGCTTTTTGGCGTCCGCATCGGCGTTTTCGGCTTGTCGGCGCAGTTCCTTGACGTCGCGTCTCTTCGAAGGGAATGTCGTCGAAGTGCTCGCGTCGCCCAGCGGTCGTAGGGGGGTTATTGGCGTCCGCATCGGCGTTTTCGGCTTGTCGGAGCAGTTCCTTGACGTCGCGTCTCTTCGAAGGGAATGTCGTCGAAGTTCTCGCGTCACCCAGCGGTCGTAGGGGCTTTTTGCCGTCCGCATCGGCGTTTTCGGCTTGTCGGCGCAGTTCCTTGACGTCGCGTCTCTTCAAAGGGAATGTCGTCGAAGTGCTCGCGTTACCCAGCGGTCGTAGGGGGCTTTTTGGCGTCCGCATCGGCGTTTTCGGCTTGTCGGCGCAGTTCCTTGACGTCGCGTCTCTTCGAAGGGAATGTCGTCGAAGTGGTCGCGTCGCCCAGCGGTCGTAGGGGGCTTTTTGCCATCCGCATCGGCGTTTTCGCCTTGGCAGCGCAGTTCCTTGACGTCGCGTCTCTTCGAAGGGAATGTCGTCGAAGTGCTCGCGTCGCCCAGCGGTCATAGGGGGCTTTCTGGCGTCCGCATCGGCGTTTTCGGCTTGTCGGCGAAGTTCCTTGACGTCGCGTCTCTTCGAAGGGAATGTCGTCGAAGTGCTCGCGTCACCCAGCGGTCGTAGGGGGCTTTTTGGCGTCCGCATCGGCGTTTTCGGCTTGGCGGCGCAGTTCCTTGACGTCGCGTCTCTTCGAAGGGAATGTCGTCGAAGTGCTCCCGTCGCCCAGCGGTCGTAGGGGGCTTTTTGGCGTCCGCATCGGCGTTTTCGGCTTGTCGGTGCAGTTCTTTGACGTCGCGTCTCTTCGAAGTTAATGTCGTCGAAGTGCTCGCGTCATCCAGCGGTCGCAGGGGGCGTTTTGGCGTCCGCATCGGCGTTTTCGGCTTGTCGGCGCAGTTCCTTAACGTCGCGTCTCTTCGAAGGGAATGTCGTCGAAGTGCTCGCGTCACCCAGTGGTGGTAGGGGGCTTTTTGCCGTTCGCATCGGCGTTTTCAGCTTGTCGGCGCAGTTCCTTGACGTCGCGTCTCTTCGAAGGGAATGTCGTCCAAGTGCTCGCGTCGACCAGCGGTCGTAGGGGGTTATTGGCGTCCGCATCGGCGTTTTCGGCTTGTCGGCGCAGTTCCTTGACGTCGCGTCTCTTCGAAGGGAATGTCGTCGAAGTGCTCACGTTACCCAGCGGTCGTAGGGGGCTTTTTGGCGTCCGCATCGGCGTTTTCGGCTTGTCGGCGCAGTTCCTTGACGTCGCGTCTATTCGAAGGGAATGTCGTCGAAGTGCTCGCGTCACCCAGCGGTCGTAGGGGGCTTTTTGGCGTCCGCATCGGCGTTTTCGGCTTGCCGGCGCAGTTCCTTGACGTCGCGTCTCTTCGAAGGAAATGTCGTCGAAGTGCTCGCGTCATCCAGCGGTCATAGGGGGCTTTTTGGCGTCCGCATCGGCGTTTTCGGCATGGCGGCGCAGTTCCTTGACGTCGCGCCTCTTCGAAGGGAATGTCGTCGAAGTGCTCGCGTCGCCCGGCGGTCGTAGGGGCTTATTGGAGTCCGCATCGGCGTTTTCGGCTTGTCGGAGCAGTTCCTTGACGTCGCATCTCTTCGAAGGGAATGTCGTCGAAGTGCTCACGTCATCCAGCGGTCGTAGGGGGCTTTTTGGCGTCCGCATCGGCGTTTTTGGCTTGTCGGCGCAGCTCCTGGACGTCGCGTTTCTTCGAAGGGAATGTCGTCGAAGTGCTCGCGCCACCCAGCGGTCGTAGGGGGCTTTTTGCCGTCCGGATCGGCGTTTTCGGCTTGGCGGCGCAGTTCCTTGACGTCGCGTCTTTTCGAAGGGAATGTCGTCGAAGTGCTCGCGTCACCCAGCGGTCGTAGGGGGCTTTTTGGCGTCCGCATCTGCGTTTTCGGCTTGTCGGCGCAATTTCTTGACGTCGCGTCTCTTCGAAGGGAATGTCGTCGAAGTGCTCGCGTCATCCAGCGGTCGGAGGGGGCTTTTTGGCGTCCGCATCGGCGTTTCCGGCTTGTCGGCGCAGTTCCTTGACGTCTCCTCTCTTCGAAAGGAATGTCGTCGAAGTGCCCGCGTCACCCAGCGGTCGTAGGGGGCTTTTTGGCGTCCGCATCGGCGTTTTCGGCTTGGCGTCGCAGTTGCTTGACGTCGCGTATCTTCGAAGGGAATGTCGTCGAAGTGCCCCCGTCGCCTAGCGGTCGTACGGGGCTTTTTGGCGTCCGCATCGGCGTTTTCGGCTTGTCGGCGCAGTTCCTTGACGTCGCGTCTCTTCGAAGGGAATGTCGTCGAAGTGCTCGCGTCATCCAGCGGTCGCAGGGGGCGTTTTGGCGTCCGCATCGGCGTTTTCGGCTTATCGGCGCAGTTCCTTGACGTCGCGTCTCTTCCAGGGAAATGTCGTCGAAGTGCTCGCGTCACCCAGCGGTCGTAGGGGGCTTTTTGCCAGGGGGGTATAGGTGGGTGAGGAGGAGTGGCAAATCCCGTGCGCCGACACCCGGGGTCCCGAGTGAACGATAGCAAAAGAGAGCGACAGAACAGGAGAGAAAGAATGCAACGTTGCCATGGTAAACGCGAAGAGTGAAAAATCTCAGCATTATAAACAGTGATAATTTAATGTCGTAAACAAAATTCTGAGCTATTCTAACGCTTATAAAAAGCAATAAAGTCATTATGCTGCATTAACTTCCCTTTTATCGAAATCTCGGAAATCTGGTGGTAGCACAGTTTCGTATTCCTCAACCGCGCCCAGCCGCGTCCCACCGGCGAAGCCGGGTTTATGGTTTAGTTTAGCGTTAATGCGAGGCCGTACATCTGCGCGCTATGCAAAAAGAAAGCTTCGAAAGGAACGCGAATATCTTTCCACCGGTAAGTTCGTGGATTGTTGAAGTTCACGAAACTGCTCCGATGATGTAACCATGTTTGGGACCCCGAGGGTCTGCCTGCATGATGCGCCGCTTGCGGCAGCCAGAATGTATGGGAAAATGGCGGACCTTTTCCTCTAGAGTTAGTATGTATGATCTCTATGCTTTTTGCCGTCCGCATCGGCGTTTTCAGCTTGTCGGCGCAGTTCCTTGACGTCGCGTCTCTTCGAAGGGAATGTCGTCCAAGTGCTCGCGTCGCCCAGAGGTCGTAGGGGGTTATTGGCGTCCGCATCGGCGTTTTCGGCTTGTCGGCGCAGTTCCTTGACGTCGCGTCTCTTCGAAGGGAATGTCGTCGAAGTGCTCGCGTCGCACAGCGGTAGTAGGTTTTTTTTTTGCCGTCCGCATCGGCGTTTTCGGCTTGGCGGCGCAGTTCCTTGACGTCGCGTCTCTTCGAAGGGAATGTCGTCGAAGTGCTCGCGTCACCCAGCGGTCGTAAGGGGCTTTTTGGCGTCCGCATCGGCGTTTTTGGCTTGACGGCGCAGTTCCTTGAGGTCGCTCTCTTCGAAAGGAATGTCGTCGAAGTGCTCGCGTCGCCCAGCGGTCGTAGGGGGCTTTTTGGCGTCCGCATCGGCGTTTTTGGCTTGTCGGCGCAGTTCCTTGACGTCGCGTCTCTTCGAAGGGAATGTCGTCGAAGTGCTCGCGTCACCCAGCGGTCGTAGGGGGCTTTCTGGCGTCCGCATCGGCGTTTTCGGCTTGTCGGCGCAGTTCCTTGACGTCGCGTCTCTTCGAAGGGAATGTCGTCGAAGTGCTCGCGTTACCCAGCGGTCGTAGGGGGCTTTTTGGCGTCCGCATCGGCGTTTTCGGCTTGTCGGCGCAGTTCCTTGACGTCGCGTCTCTTCGAAGGGAATGTCGTCGAAGTGGTCGCGTCGCCCAGCGGTCGTAGGGGGCTTTTTGCCGTCCGCATCGGCGTTTTCGGCTTGGCGGCACAGTTCCTTGACGTCGCGTCTCTTCGAAGGGAATGTCGTCGAAGTGCCCCCATCGCCCAGCGGTCGTAGGGGGCTTTTTGGCGTCCGCATCGGCGTTTTCGGCTTGTCGGCGCAGTTCCTTGACGTCGCGTCTCTTCGAAGGGAATGTCGTCGAAGTGCTCGCGTCATCCAGCGGTCGTAGGGGGCGTTTTGGCGTCCGCATCGGCGTTTTCGGCTTGTCGGCGCAGTTCCTTGACGTCGCGTCTCTTCGAAGGGAATGTCGTCGAAGTGCTCGCGTCACCCAGTGGTCGTAGGGGGCTTTTTGCCGTCCGCATCGGCGTTTTCAGCTTGTCGGCGCAGTTCCTTGACGTCGCGTCTCTTCGAACGGAATGTCGTCCAAGTGCTCGCGTCGCCCAGCGGTCGTAGGGGGTTATTGGCGTCCGTATCGGCGTTTTCGGCTTGTCGGCGCAGTTCCTTGACGTCGCGTCTCTTCGAAGGGAATGTCGTCGAAGTGGTCGCGTCGCACAGCGGTCGTAGAGTTTTTTTTTTGCCGTCCGCATCGGCGTTTTCGGCTTGGCGACGCAGTTCCTTGACGTCGCGTCTCTTCGAAGGGAATGTCGTCGAAGTGCTCGCGTCACCCAGCGGTCGTAGGGGGCTTTTTGGCGTCCGCATCGGCGTTTTTGGCTTGACGGCGCAGTTCCTTGACGTCGCGTCTCTTCGAAGGGAACGCCGTCGAAGTGCTCGCGTCACCCAGCGGTCGCAGGGGGCTTTTTGGCGTCCGCATCGGCATTTTCGGCTTGTCGGCGCAGTTCCTTGACGTCGCGTCTCTTCGAAGGGAATGTCGTCGAAGTGCTCGCGTTACCCAGCGGTCGTAGGGGGCTTTTTGCCGTCCGCATCGGCGTTTTCAGCTTGTCGGCGCAGTTCCTTGACGTCGCGTCTCTTCGAAGGGAATGTCGTCGAAGTGCTCGCGTCGCCCAGCGGTCGTAGAGGGCTTTTTGGCGTCCGCATCGGCGTGTTCGGCTTGTCGGCGCAGTTCCTTGACGTCGCGTCTCTTCGAAGGGAATGTCGTCGAAGTGCTCGCGTCGCCCAGTGGTCGTAGAAGGCTTTTTGCCGTCCGCATCGGCGTTTTCGGCTTGGCAGCGCAGTTCCTTGACGTCGCGTCTCTTTGAAGGGAATGTCGTCGAAGTGCTCGCGTCGCCCACCGGTCGTAGGGGGCTTTTTGGCGTCCGCATCGGCGTTTTCGGCCTGTTGGCGCAGTTCCTTGACGTCGCGTCTCTTCGAAGGGAATGTCATCGAAGTGCTCGCGTCACCCAGCGGTCGTAGGGGGCTTTTTGGCGTCCGCATCTGCGTTTTTCGGCTTGTCGGCGCAGTTCCTTGACGTCGCGTCTCTTCGAAGGGAATGTCGTCGAAGTGCTCGCGTCACCCAGCGGTCGTAGGGGGCTTATTGGCGTCCGCATCGGCGTTTTCGGCCTGTCGGAGTAGTTCCTTGACGTCGCATCTCTTCGAAGGGAATGTCGTCGAAGTGCTCGCGTCATCCAGCGGTCGTAGGGGGCTTTTTGGCGTCCGCATCGGCGTTTTTGGCTTGTCGGCGCAGTTCCTTGACGTCGCGTCTCTTCCAAGGGAATGTCGTCGAAGTGCTCGCGCCACCCAGCGGTCGTAGGGGGCTCTTTGCCGTCCGCATCGGCGTTTTCGGCTTGGCGGCGCAGTTCCTTGACGTCGCGTCTCTTCGAAGGGAATGTCGTCGAAGTGCTCGCGTCACCCAGCGGTCGTAAGGGGCTTTTTGGCGTCCGCATCGGCGTTTTTGGCTTGACGGCGCAGTTCCTTGAGGTCGCGGTCTTCGAAAGGAAAGTCGTCGAAGTGCTCGCGTCGCCCAGCGGTCGTAGGGGGCTTTTTGGCGTCCGCATCGGCGTTTTTGGCTTGTCGGCGCAGTTCCTTGACGTCGCGTCTCTTCGAAGGGAATGTCGTCGAAGTGCTCGCGTCACCCAGCGGTCGTAGGGGGCTTTCTGGCGTCCGCATCGGCGTTTTCGGCTTGTCGGCGCAGTTCCTTGACGTCGCGTCTCTTCGAAGGGAATGTCGTCGAAGTGCTCGCGTTACCCAGCGGTCGTAGGGGGCTTTTTGGCGTCCGCATCGGCGTTTTTGGCTTGTCGGCGCAGTTCCTTGACGTCGCGTCTCTTCGAAGGGAATGTCGTCGAAGTGGTCGCGTCGCCCAGCGGTCCTAGGGGGCTTTTTGCCGTCCGCATCGGCGTTTTCGGCATGGCGGCACAGTTCCTTGACGTCGCGTCTCTTCGAAGGCAATGTCGTCGAAGTGCTCCCATCGCCCAGCGGTCGTAGGGGGCTTTTTGGCGTCCGCATCGGCGTTTTCGGCTTGTCGGCGCAGTTCCTTGACGTCGCGTCTCTTCGCAGGGAATGTCGTCGAAGTGCTCGCGTCACCCAGCGGTCGTAGGGGGCTTTCTGGCGTCCGCATCGGCGTTTTCGGCTTGTCGGCGCAGTTCCTTGACGTCGCGTCTCTTCGAAGGGAATGTCGTCGAAGTGCTCGCGTTACCCAGCGGTCGTAGGGGGCTTTTTGGCGTCCGCATCGGCGTTTTCGTCTTGTCGGCGCAGTTCCTTGACGTCGCGTCTCTTCGAAGGGAATGTCATCGAAGTGCTCGCGTCACCCAGCGGTCGTAGGGGGCTTTTTGCCGTCCGCATCGGCGTTTTCGGCTTGTCGGCGCAGTTCCTTGACGTCGCGTCTCTTCGAAGGCAATGTCGTCGAAGTGCTCCCATCGCCCAGCGGTCGTAGGGGGCTTTTTGGCGTCCGCATCGGCGTTTTCGGCTTGTCGGCGCAGTTCCTTGACGTCGCGTCTCTTCGAAGGGAATGTCGTCGAAGTTCTCGCGTCACCCAGCGGTCGTAGGGGCTTTTTGCCGTCCGCATCGGCGTTTTCGGGTTGGCGGCGCAGTTCCTTGACGTCGCGTCTCTTCGAAGGGAATGTCGTCGAAGTGCTCGCGTCACCCAGCGGTCGTAGGGGGCTCTCTGGCGTCCGCATCGGCGTTTTCGGCTTGTCGGCGCAGTTCCTTGACGTCGCGTCTCTTCAAAGGGAATGTCGTCGAAGTGCTCGCGTTACCCAGCGGTCGTAGGGGGCTTTTTGGCGTCCGCATCGGCGTTTTCGGCTTGTCGGCGCAGTTCCTTGACGTCGCGTCTCTTCGAAGGGAATGTCGTCGAAGTGGTCGCGTCGCCCAGCGGTCGTAGGGGGCTTTTTTCCATCCGCATCGGCGTTTTCGCCTTGGCAGCGCAGTTCCTTGACGTCGCGTCTCTACGAAGGGAATGTGGTCGAAGTGCTCGCGTCGCCCAGCGGTCATAGGGGGCTTTCTGGCGTCCGCATCGGCGTTTTCGGCTTGTCGGCGCAGTTCCTTGACGTCGCGTCTCTTCGAAGGGAATGTCGTCGAAGTGCTCGCGTCACCCAGCGGTCGTGGGGGGCTTTTTGGCGTCCGCATCGGCGTTTTCGGCTTGGCGGCGCAGCTCCTTGACGTCGCGTCTCTTCGAAGGGAATGTCGTCGAAGTGCTCCCGTCGCCCAGCGGTCGTAGGGGGCTTTTTGGCGTCCGCATCGGCGTTTTCGGCTTGTCGGTGCAGTTCCTTGACGTCGCGTCTCTTCGAAGGGAATGTCGTCGAAGTGCTCGCGTCATCCAGCGGTCGCAGGGGGCGTTTTGGCGTCCGCATCGGCGTTTTCGGCTTGTCGGCGCAGTTCCTTAACGTCGCGTCTCTTCGAAGGGAATATCGTCCAAGTGCTCGCGTCGCCCAGCGGTCGTAGGGGGTTATTGGCGTCCATATCGGCGTTTTCGGCTTGTCGGCACAGTTCCTTGACGTCGCGTCTCTTCGAAGGGAATGTCATCGAAGTGCTCGCGTCACCCAGCGGTCGTAGGGGGCTTTTTGACGTCCGCATCTGCGTTTTCAGCTTGTCGGCGCAGTTCCTTGACGTCGCGTCTCTTCGAAGGGAATGTCGTCGAAGTGCTCGCGTCGCACAGCGGTCGTAGAGTTTTTTTTTTGCCGTCCGCATCGGCGTTTTCGGCTTGGTGACGCAGTTCCTTTACGTCGCGTCTCTTCGAAGGGAATGTCGTCGAAGTGATCGCGTTACCCAGCGGTCGTAGGGCGCTTCTTGGCGTCCGCATCGGCGTTTTCGGCTTGTCCGCGCAGTTCCTTGACGTCGCGTCTCTTCGAAGGGAATGTCGTCGAAGTGCTCGCGTCGCCCAGTGGTCGTAGGGGGCTTATTAGCGTCCGCATCGGCGTTTTCGGCTTGTCGCCGCAGTTCCTTGACGTCGCGTCTCTTCGAAGGGAATGTCGTCGAAGTGCTCGCGTCGCCCAGCGGTCGTAGGGGGCTTATTGGCGTCCGCATCGGCGTTTTCGGCTTGTCGGAGCAGTTCCTTGACGTCGCGTCTCTTCGAAGGGAATGTCGTCGAAGTTCTCGCGTCACCCAGCGGTCGTAGGGGCTTTTTGCCGTCCGCATCGGCGTTTTCGGGTTGGCGGCGCAGTTCCTTGACGTCGCGTCTCTTCGAAGGGAATGTCGTCGAAGTGCTCGCGTCACCCAGCGGTCGTAGGGGGCTTTCTGGCGTCCGCATCGGCGTTTTCGGCTTGTCGGCGCAGTTCCTTGACGTCGCGTCTCTTCAAAGGGAATGTCGTCGAAGTGCTCGCGTTACCCAGCGGTCGTAGGGGGCTTTTTGGCGTCCGCATCGGCGTTTTCGGCTTGTCGGCGCAGTTCCTTGACGTCGCGTCTCTTCGAAGGGAATGTCGTCGAAGTGGTCGCGTCGCCCAGCGGTCGTAGGGGGCTTTTTGCCATCCGCATCGGCGTTTTCGCCTTGGCACCGCAGTTCCTTGACGTCGCGTCTCTTCGAAGGGAATGTCGTCGAAGTGCTCGCGTCGCCCAGCGGTCATAGGGGGCTTTCTGGCGTCCGCATCGGCGTTTTCGGCTTGTCAGCGCAGTTCCTTGACGTCGCGTCTCTTCGAAGGGAATGTCGTCGAAGTGCTCGCGTCACCCAGCGGTCGTAGGGGGCTTTTTGGCGTCCGCATCGGCGTTTTCGGCTTGGCGGCGCAGTTCCTTGACGTCGCGTCTCTTCGAAGGGAATGTCGTCGAAGTGCTCCCGTCGCCCAGCGGTCGTAGGGGGCTTTTTGGCTTCCGCATCGGCGTTTTCGGCTTGTCGGTGCAGTTCCTTGACGTCGCGTCTCTTCGAAGGGAATGTCGTCGAAGTGCTCGCGTCATCCAGCGGTCGCAGGGGGCGTTTTGGCGTCCGCATCGGCGTTTTCGGCTTGTCGGCGCAGTTCCTTAACGTCGCGTCTCTTCGAAGGGAATGTCGTCGAAGTGCTCGCGTCACCCAGTGGTGGTAGGGGGCTTTTTGCCGTCCGCATCGGCGTTTTCAGCTTGTCGTCGCAGTTCCTTGACGTCGCGTCTCTTCGAAGGGAATGTCGTCCAAGTGCTCGCGTCGACCAGCGGTCGTAGGGGGTTATTGGCGTCCGCATCGGCGTTTTCGGCTTGTCGGCGCAGTTCCTTGACGTCGCGTCTCTTCGAAGTGAATGTCGTCGAAGTGCTCGCGTCACCCAGCGGTCGTAGGGGGCTTTCTGGCGTCCGCATCGGCGTTTTCGGCTTGTCGCCGCAGTTCCTTGACGTCGCGTCTCTTCGAAGGGAATGTCGTCGAAGTGCTCACGTTACCCAGCGGTCGTAGGGGGCTTTTTGGCGTCCGCATCGGCGTTTTCGGCTTGTCGGCGCAGTTCCTTGACGTCGCGGCTCTTCGAAGGGAATGTCGTCGAAGTGCTCGCGTCACCCAGCGGTCGTAGGGGGCTTTTTGGCGTCCGCATCGGCGTTTTCGGCTTGTCGGCGCAGTTCCTTGACGTCGCGTCTCTTCGAAGGAAATGTCGTCGAAGTGCTCGCGTCATCCAGCTTGTCATAGGGGGCTTTTTGGCGTCCGCATCGGCGTTTTCGGCATGGCGGCGCAGTTTCTTGACGTCGCGCCTCTTCGAAGGGAATGTCGTCGAAGTGCTCGCGTCGCCCGGCGGTCGTAGGGGCTTATTGGAGTCCGCATCGGAGTTTTCGGCTTGTCGGAGCAGTTCCTTGACGTCGCATCTCTTCGAAGGGAATGTCGTCGAAGTGCTCACGTCATCCAGCGGTCGTAGGGGGCTTTTTGGCGTCCGCATCGGCGTTTTTGGCTTGTCGGCGCAGCTCCTTGACGTCGCGTTTCTTCGAAGGGAATGTTGTCGAAGTGCTCGCGCCACCCAGCGGTCGTAGGGGGCTTTTTGCCGTCCGCATCGGCGTTTTCGGCTTGGCGGCGCAGTTCCTTGACGTCACGTCTCTTCGAAGGGAATGTCGTCGAAGTGCTCGCGTCATCCAGCGGTCGGAGGGGTCTTTTTGGCGTCCGCATCGGCGTTTCCGGCTTGTCGGCGCAGTTCATTGACGTCTCCTCTCGTCGAAAGGAATGTCGTCGAAGTGCTCGCGTCACCCAGCGGTCGTAGGGGGCTTTTTGGCGTCCGCATCGTCGTTTTCGGCTTGGCGTCGCAGTTGCTTGACGTCGCGTCTCTTCGAAGGGAATGTCGTCGAAGTGCCCCGTCGCCTAGCGGTCGTACGGGGCTTTTTGGCGTCCGCATCGGCGTTTTCGGCTTGGCGGCGCAGTTCCTTGACGTCGCGTCTCTTCGAAGGGAATGTCGTCGAAGTGCTCCCATCGCCCAGCGGTCGTAGGGGGCTTTTTGGCGTCCGCATCGGCGTTTTCGGCTTGTCGGCGCAGTTCCTTGACGTCGCGTCTCTTCGAAGGGAATGTCGTCGAAGTGCTCGCGTCATCCAGCGGTCCCAGGGGGCGTTTTGGCGTCCGCATCGGCGTTTTCGGCTTGTCGGCGAAGTTCCTTGACGTCGCGTCTCTTCGAAGGGAATGTCGTCGAAGTGCTCGCGTCACCCAGCGGTCGTAGGGGACTTTTTGCCGTCCGCATCGGCGTTTTCAGCTTGTCGGCGCAGTTCCTTGACGTCGCGTCTCTTCGAAGAGAATGTCGTCCAAGTGCTCGCGTCGCCCAGCGGTGGTAGGGGGTTATTGGCGTCCGTATCGGCGTTTTCGGCTTGTCGGCGCAGTTCCTTGACGTCGCGTCTCTTCGAAGGGAATGTCGTCGAAGTGCTCGCGTCACCCAGCGGTCGTAGGGGGCTTTTTGGCGTCCGCATCTGCGTTTTCGTCTTGTCGGCGCAGTTCCTTGACGTCGCGTCTCTTCGAAGGGAATGTCGTCGAAGTGCTCGCGTCGCACAGCGGTCGTAGGGTTTTTTTTTGCCGTCCACATCGGCGTTTTCGGCTTGGCGACGCAGTTCCTTGACGTCGCGTCTCTTGGAAGGGAATGTCGTCGAAGTGCTCGCGTCATCCAGCGGTCATTGGGGCTTTTTGGCGTCCGCATCGGCGTTTTCGGTATGGCGGCGCAGTTCCTTGACGTCGCGCCTCTTCGAAGGGAATGTCGTCGAAGTGCTCGCGTCGCCCGGCGGTCGTAGGGGCTTATTGGCGTCCGCATCGGCGTTTTCGGCTTGTCGGAGCAGTTCCTTGACGTCGCATCTCTTCGAACGGAATGTCGTCGAAGTGCTCACGTCATCCAGCGGTCGTAGGGGGCTTTTTGGAGTCCGCATCGGCGTTTTTGGCTTGTCGGCGCAGCTCCTTGACGTCGCGTTTCTTCGAAGGGAATGTCGTCGAAGTGCTCGCGCCACCCAGCGGTCGTAGGGGGCTTTTTGCCGTCCGCATCGGCGTTTTCGGCTTGGCGGCGCAGTTCCTTGACGTCGCGTCTTTTCGAAGGGAATGTCGTCGAAGTGCTCGCGTCACCCAGCGGTCGTAGGGGGCTTTTTGGCGTCCGCGTCTGCGTTTTCGGCTTGTCGGCGCAATTTCTTGACGTCGCGTCTCTTCGAAGGGAATGTCGTCGAAGTGCTCGCGTCATCCAGCGGTCGGAGGGGGCGTTTTGGCGTCCGCATCGGCGTTTCCGGCTTGTCGGCGCAGTTCCTTGACGTCTCCTCTCTTCGAAAGGAATGTCGTCGAAGTGCTCGCGTCACCCAGCGGTCGTAGGGGGCTTTTTGGCGTCCGCATCGGCGTTTTCGGCTTGGCGTCGCAGTTGCTTGACTTCGCGTCTCTTCGAAGGGAATGTCGTCGAAGTGCCCCCGTCGCCTAGCGGTCGTACGGGGCTTTTTGGCGTCCGCATCGGCGTTTTCGGCTTGTCGGCGCAGTTCCTTGACGTCGCGTCTCTTCGAAGGGAATGTCGTCGAAGTGCTCGCGTCATCCAGCGGTCGCAGGGGGCGTTTTGGCGTCCGCATCGGCGTTTTCGGCTTATCGGCGCAGTTCCTTGACGTCGCGTCTCTTCCAGGGAAATGTCGTCGAAGTGCTCGCGTCACCCAGCGGTCGTAGGGGGCTTTTTGCCAGGGGGGTATAGGTGGGTGAGGAGGAGTGGCAAATCCCGTGCGCCGACACCCGGGGTCCCGAGTTAACGATAGCAAAAGAGAGTGACAGAACAGGAGAGAAAGAATGCAACGTTGCCATGGTAAACGCGAAGAGTGAAAAATCTCAGCAATATAAACAGTGATAATTTAATGTCGTAAACAAAATTCTGAGCTATTCTAATGCTTATAAAAAGCAATAAAGTCATTATGCTGCATTAACTTCCCTTTTGTCGAAATCTCGGAAATCTGGTGGTTGCACAGTTTCGTATTCCTCAACCGCGCCCAGCCGCGCCCCACCGGCGAAGCCGGGTTTATGGTTTAGTTTAGCGTTAATGCGAGGCCGTACATCTGCGCGCTATGCAAAAAGAAAGCTTCGAAAGGAACGCGAATATCTTTCCACCGGTAAGTTCGTGGATTGTTGAAGTTCACGAAACTGCTCTGATGATGTAACCATGTTTGGGACCCTGAGGGTCTGCCTGCATGATGCGCCGCTTGCGGCAGCCAGAATGTATGGGAAAATGGCGGACATTTTCCTCTATAGTTAGTATGTATGATCCCTATGCTTTTTGCCGTCCGCATCGGCGTTTTCCGCTTGTCGGCGCAGTTCCTTGACGTCGCGTCTCTTCGAAGGGAATGTCGTCCAAGTGCTCGCGTCGCCCAGCGGTCGTAGGGGGTTATTGGCGTCCGCATCGACGTTTTCGGCTTGTCGGCGCAGTTCCTTGACGTCGCGTCTCTTCGAAGGGAATGTCGTCGAAGTGCTCGCGTCGCACAGCGATAGTAGGTTTTTTTTTTGCCGTCCGCATCGGCGTTTTCGGCTTGGCGGCGCCGTTCCTTGACGTCGCGTCTCTTCGAAGGGAATGTCGTCGAAGTGCTCGCGTCACCCAGCGGTCGTAAGGGGCTTTTTGGCGTCCGCATTGGCGTTTTTGGCTTGACGGCGCAGTTCCTTGAGGTCGCTCTCTTCGAAAGGAATGTCGTCGAAGTGCTCGCGTCGCCCAGCGGTCGTAGGGGGCTTTTTGGCGTCCGCATCGGCGTTTTTGGCTTGTCGGCGCAGTTCCTTGACGTCGGGTCTCTTCGAAGGGAATGTCGTCGAAGTGCTCGCGTCACCCAGCGGTCGTAGGGGGCTTTCTAGCGTCCGCATCGGCGTTTTCGGCTTGTCGGCGCAGTTCCTTGACGTCGCGTCTCTTCGAAGGGAATGTCGTCGAAGTGCTCGCGTTACCCAGCGGTCGTAGGGGGCTTTTTGGCGTCCGCATCGGCGTTTTCGGCTTGTCGGCGCAGTTCCTTGACGTCGCGTCTCTTCGAAGGGAATGTCGTGGAAGTGGTCGCGTCGCCCAGCGGTCGTAGGGGGCTTTTTGCAGTCCGCATCGGCGTTTTCGGCTTGGCGGCACAGTTCCTTGACGTTGCGTCTCTTCGAAGGGAATGTCGTCGAAGTGCTCCCATCGCCCAGCGGTCGTAGGGGCTTTTTGGCGTCCGCATCGGCGTTTTCGGCTTGTCGGCGTAGTTCCTTGACGTCGCGTCTCTTCGAAGGGAATGTCGTCGAAGTGCTCGCGTCATCCAGCGGTCGCAGGGGGCGTTTTGGCGTCCGCATCGGCGTTTTCGGCTTGGCGACGCAGTTCCTTGACGTCGCGTCTCTTGGAAGGGAATGTCGTCGAAGTGCTCGCGTCACCCAGCGGTCGAAGGGGCTTTTTGGCGTCCGCATCGGCGTTTTTGGCTTGACGGCGCAGTTCCTTGACGTCGCGTCTCTTCGAAGGGAACGCCGTCGAAGTGCTCGCGTCACCCAGCGGTCGTAGGGGGCTTTTTGGCGTCCGCATCGGCGTTTTCGGCTTGTCGGCGCAGTTCCTTGACGTCGCGTCTCTTCGAAGGGAATGTCGTCGAAGTGCTCGCGTTACCCAGCGGTCGTAGGGGGCTTTTTGCCGTCCGCATCGGCGTTTTCAGCTTGCCGGCGCAGTTCCCTGACGTCGCGTCTCTTCGAAGGGAATGTCGTCGAAGTGCTCGCGTCACCCAGCGGTCGTAGGGGGCTTTTTGCCGTCCGCATCGGCGTTTTCGGCTTGGCGGCGCAGTTCCTTGACGTCGCGTCTCTTCGAAGGGAATGTCGTCGAAGTGCTCGCGTCGCCCAGCGGTCGTAGAGGACTTTTTGGCGTCCGCATCGGCGTGTTCGGCTTGTCGGCGCAGTTCCTTGACGTGGCGTCTCTTCGAAGGAAATGTCGTCGAAGTGCTCGCGTCGCCCAGTGGTCGTAGAAGGCTTTTCGCCATCCGCATCGGCGTTTTCGGCTTGGCAGCGCAGTTCCTTGACGTCGCGTCTCTTTGAAGGGAATGTCGTCGAAGTGCTCGCGTCGCCCAGCGGTCGTAGGGGGCTTTTTGGCGTCCGCATCGGCGTTTTCGGCTTGTTGGCGCAGTTTCTTGACGTCGCGTCTCTTCGAAGGGAATGTCGTCGAAGTGGTCGCGTCACCCAGCGGTCGTAGGGGGCTTTTTGGCGTCCGCATCGGCGTTTTCCGCTTGGCGGCGCAGTTCCTTGACGTCGCGTCTCTTTGAAGGGAATGTCGTCGAAGTGCTCGCGTCGCCCAGCGGTCGTAGGTGTCTTTTTGGCGTCCGCATCGGCGTTTTCGGCTTGTCGGAGTAGTTCCTTGACGTCGCATCTCTTCGAAGGGAATGTCGTCGAAGTGCTCGCGTCATCCAGCGGTCGTAGGGGGCTTTTTGGCGTCCGCATCGGCGATTTTGGCTTGTCGGCGCAGTTCCTTGACGTCGCGTCTCTTCCAAGGGAATGTCGTCGAAGTGCTCGCGCCACCCAGCCGTCGTAGGGGGCTTTTTGCCGTCCGCATCAGCGTTTTCGGCTTGGCGGCGCAGTTTCTTGACGTCGCGTCTTTTCGAAGGGAATGTCGTCGAAGTGCTCACGTCATCCAGCGGTCGTAGGGGGCTTTTTGGCGTCCGCATCGGCGTTTTTGGCTTGTCGGCGCAGTTCCTTGACGTCGCGTCTCTTCCAAGGGAATGTCGTCGAAGTGCTCGCGCCACCCAGCGGTCGTAGGGGGCTTTTTGGCGTCCGCATCGTCGTTTTTGGCTTGTCGGCGCAGTTCCTTGACGTCGCGTCTCTTCGAAGGGAATGTCGTCGAAGTGCTCGCGTCGCACAGCGATAGTAGGTTTTTTTTTTGCCGTCCGCATCGGCGTTTTCGGCTTGGCGGCGCCGTTCCTTGACGTCGCGTCTCTTCGAAGGGAATGTCGTCGAAGTGCTCGCGTCACCCAGCGGTCGTAAGGGGCTTTTTGGCGTCCGCATTGGCGTTTTTGGCTTGACGGCGCAGTTCCTTGAGGTCGCTCTCTTCGAAAGGAATGTCGTCGAAGTGCTCGCGTCGCCCAGCGGTCGTAGGGGGCTTTTTGGCGTCCGCATCGGCGTTTTTGGCTTGTCGGCGCAGTTCCTTGACGTCGGGTCTCTTCGAAGGGAATGTCGTCGAAGTGCTCGCGTCACCCAGCGGTCGTAGGGGGCTTTCTAGCGTCCGCATCGGCGTTTTCGGCTTGTCGGCGCAGTTCCTTGACGTCGCGTCTCTTCGAAGGGAATGTCGTCGAAGTGCTCGCGTTACCCAGCGGTCGTAGGGGGCTTTTTGGCGTCCGCATCGGCGTTTTCGGCTTGTCGGCGCAGTTCCTTGACGTCGCGTCTCTTCGAAGGGAATGTCGTGGAAGTGGTCGCGTCGCCCAGCGGTCGTAGGGGGCTTTTTGCAGTCCGCATCGGCGTTTTCGGCTTGGCGGCACAGTTCCTTGACGTTGCGTCTCTTCGAAGGGAATGTCGTCGAAGTGCTCCCATCGCCCAGCGGTCGTAGGGGCTTTTTGGCGTCCGCATCGGCGTTTTCGGCTTGTCGGCGTAGTTCCTTGACGTCGCGTCTCTTCGAAGGGAATGTCGTCGAAGTGCTCGCGTCATCCAGCGGTCGCAGGGGGCGTTTTGGCGTCCGCATCGGCGTTTTCGGCTTGGCGACGCAGTTCCTTGACGTCGCGTCTCTTGGAAGGGAATGTCGTCGAAGTGCTCGCGTCACCCAGCGGTCGAAGGGGCTTTTTGGCGTCCGCATCGGCGTTTTTGGCTTGACGGCGCAGTTCCTTGACGTCGCGTCTCTTCGAAGGGAACGCCGTCGAAGTGCTCGCGTCACCCAGCGGTCGTAGGGGGCTTTTTGGCGTCCGCATCGGCGTTTTCGGCTTGTCGGCGCAGTTCCTTGACGTCGCGTCTCTTCGAAGGGAATGTCGTCGAAGTGCTCGCGTTACCCAGCGGTCGTAGGGGGCTTTTTGCCGTCCGCATCGGCGTTTTCAGCTTGCCGGCGCAGTTCCCTGACGTCGCGTCTCTTCGAAGGGAATGTCGTCGAAGTGCTCGCGTCACCCAGCGGTCGTAGGGGGCTTTTTGCCGTCCGCATCGGCGTTTTCGGCTTGGCGGCGCAGTTCCTTGACGTCGCGTCTCTTCGAAGGGAATGTCGTCGAAGTGCTCGCGTCGCCCAGCGGTCGTAGAGGACTTTTTGGCGTCCGCATCGGCGTGTTCGGCTTGTCGGCGCAGTTCCTTGACGTGGCGTCTCTTCGAAGGAAATGTCGTCGAAGTGCTCGCGTCGCCCAGTGGTCGTAGAAGGCTTTTCGCCATCCGCATCGGCGTTTTCGGCTTGGCAGCGCAGTTCCTTGACGTCGCGTCTCTTTGAAGGGAATGTCGTCGAAGTGCTCGCGTCGCCCAGCGGTCGTAGGGGGCTTTTTGGCGTCCGCATCGGCGTTTTCGGCTTGTTGGCGCAGTTTCTTGACGTCGCGTCTCTTCGAAGGGAATGTCGTCGAAGTGGTCGCGTCACCCAGCGGTCGTAGGGGGCTTTTTGGCGTCCGCATCGGCGTTTTCCGCTTGGCGGCGCAGTTCCTTGACGTCGCGTCTCTTTGAAGGGAATGTCGTCGAAGTGCTCGCGTCGCCCAGCGGTCGTAGGTGTCTTTTTGGCGTCCGCATCGGCGTTTTCGGCTTGTCGGAGTAGTTCCTTGACGTCGCATCTCTTCGAAGGGAATGTCGTCGAAGTGCTCGCGTCATCCAGCGGTCGTAGGGGGCTTTTTGGCGTCCGCATCGGCGATTTTGGCTTGTCGGCGCAGTTCCTTGACGTCGCGTCTCTTCCAAGGGAATGTCGTCGAAGTGCTCGCGCCACCCAGCCGTCGTAGGGGGCTTTTTGCCGTCCGCATCAGCGTTTTCGGCTTGGCGGCGCAGTTTCTTGACGTCGCGTCTTTTCGAAGGGAATGTCGTCGAAGTGCTCACGTCATCCAGCGGTCGTAGGGGGCTTTTTGGCGTCCGCATCGGCGTTTTTGGCTTGTCGGCGCAGTTCCTTGACGTCGCGTCTCTTCCAAGGGAATGTCGTCGAAGTGCTCGCGCCACCCAGCGGTCGTAGGGGGCTTTTTGGCGTCCGCATCGTCGTTTTTGGCTTGTCGGCGCAGTTCCTTGACGTCGCGTCTCTTCGAAGGGAATGTCGTCGAAGTGCTCGCGCCACCCAGCGGTGGTAGGGGGCTTTTTGGCATCCGCATCGGCGTTTTCGGCTTGGCGGCGCAGTTCCTTGACGTCGCGTCTCTTCGGAGGGAATGTCGTCGAAGTGCTCCCGTCGCCCAGCGGTCGTAGGGGGCTTTTTGGCGTCCTCATCGGCGTTTTCGGCTTGTCGGCGCAGTTCCTTGACGTCGCGTCTCTTCGAAGGGATTGTCCTTGAAGTGCTTGCGTCATCCAGCGGTCGCAGGGGGCGTTTTGGCGTCCGCATCGGCGTTTTCGGCTTGTCGGCGCAGAGTCTTGACGTCGCGTCTCTTCGAAGGGAATGTCGTCGAAGTGCTCGCGTCACCCAGCGGTCGTAGGGGGCTTTTTGCCGTCCGCATCGGCGTTTTCAGCTTGTCGGCGCAGTTCCTTGACGTCGCGTCTCTTTGAAGGGAATGTCGTCACAGTGCTCGCGTCGCCCAGCGGTCGTAGGGGGTTATTGGCGTCCGCATCGGCGTTTTCGGCTTGTCGGCGCAGTACCTTGACGTCGCGTCTCTTCGAAGGGAATGTCGTCGAAGTGCTCGCGTGACCGAGCGGTCGTAGGGGGCTTTTTGGCGTCCGCGTCGGCGTTTTCGGCTTGTCGGCGCAGTTCCTTGACGTCGCGTCTCTTCGAAGGGAATGTCGTCGAAGTGCTCGCGTCGCGCAGCGGTCGTGGGATTTTTTTTTTGCCGTCCGCATCGGCGTTTTCGGCTTGGCGACGCAGTTCCTTGACGTCGCGTCTCTTCGAAGGGAATGTCGTCGAAGTGCTCGCGTCACCCAGCGGTCGTAGGGGGCTTTTTGGCGTCCGCATCGGCGTTTTCGGCTTGACGGCGCAGTTCCTTGACGTCGCGTCTCTTCGAAGGGAACGCCGTCGAAGTGCTCGCGTCACCCAGCGGTCGTAGGGTGCTTTTTGGCGTCCGCATCGGCATTTTCGGCTTGTTGGCGCAGTTCCTTGACGTCGCGTCTCTTCGAAGGGAATGTCGTCGAAGTGCTCGCGTTACCCAGCGGTCGTAGGGGGCTTTTTGCCGTCCGCATCGGCGTTTTCGGCTTGGCGGCGCAGTTCCTTGACATCGCGTCTCTTCGAAGGGAATGTCGTCGAAGTGCTCGCGTCGCCCAGCGGTCGTAGAGGGCTTTTTGGCGTCCGCATCGGCGTGTTCGGCTTGTCGGCGCAGTTCCTTGACGTCGCGTCTCTTTGAAGGGAATGTCGTCGAAGTGCTCGCGTCGCCCACCGGTCGTAGCGGGCTTTTTGGCGTCCGCATCGGCGTTTTCGGCTTGTTGGCGCAGTTCCTTGACGTCGCGTCTCTTCGAAGGGAATGTCGTCGAAGTGCTCGCGTCACCCAGCGGTCGTAGGGGGCTTTTTGGCGTCCGCATCGGCGTTTTCCGCTTGGCGGCGCAGTTCCTTGACGTCGCGTCTCTTCGAAGGGAATGTCGTCGAAGTGCTCCCGTCGCCCAGCGGTCGTAGGTGTCTTCTTGGCGTCCGCATCGGCGTTTTCGGCTTGTCGGCGCAGTTCCTTGACGTCGCGTCTCTTCGAAGGGAATGTCGTCGAAGTGCTCACGTCATCCAGCGGTCGTAGGGGGCTTTTTGGCGTCCGCATCGGCGTTTTTGGCTTGTCGGCGCAGTTCCTTGACGTCGCGTCTCTTCCAAGGGAATGTCGTCGAAGTGCTCGCGCCACCCAGCGGTCGTAGGGGGCTTTTTGGCGTCCGCATCGTCGTTTTTGGCTTGTCGGCGCAGTTCCTTGACGTCGCGTCTCTTCGAAGGGAATGTCGTCGAAGTGCTCGCGTCACCCAGCGGTCGTAGGGGGCGTTTTGGCGTCCGCATCGGCGTTTTCGGCTTGTCGGCGCAGTTCCTTGACGTCGCGTCTCTTCGAAGGGAATGTCGTCGAAGTGCTCCCATCGCCCAGCGGTCGTAGGGGTCTTTTTGGCGTCCGCATAGGCGTTTTCGGCTTGTCGGCGCAGTTCCTTGACGTCGCGTCTCTTCGCAGGGAATGTCGTCGAAGTGCTCGCGTCATCGAGCGGTCGCAGGGGGCGTTTTGGCGTCCGCATCGGCGTTTTCGGCTTGTCGGCGCAGTTCCTTGACGTCGCGTCTCTTCCAAGGGAATGTCGTCGAAGTCCTCGCGTCACCCAGCGGTCGTAGGGGGCTTTTTGCCGTCCGCATCGGCGTTTTCAGCTTGTCGGCGCAGTTCCTTGACGTCGCGTCTCTTCGAAGGGAATGTCGTCCAAGTGCTCGCGTCGCCCAGCGGTCGTAGGGGGTTATTGGCGTCCGTATCGTCGTTTTCGGCTTGTCGGCACAGTTCCTTGACGTCGCGTCTCTTCGAAGGGAATGTCGTCGAAGTGCTCGCGTCACCCAGCGGTCGTAGAGGGCTTTTTGGCGTCCGCATCGGCGTGTTCGGCTTGTCGGCGCAGTTCCTTGACGTCGCGTCTCTTCGAAGGGAATGTCGTCGAAGTGCTCGCGTCGCCCAGTGGTCGTAGAAGGCTTTTTGCCGTCCGCATCGGCGTTTTCGGCTTGGCAGCGCAGTTCCTTGACGTCGCGTCTCTTTGAAGGGAATGTCGTCGAAGTGCTCGCGTCGCCCACCGGTCGTAGGGGGATTTTTGGCGTCCGCATCGGCGTTTTCGGCTTGTTGGCGCAGTTCCTTGACGTCGCGTCTCTTCGAAGGGAATGTCGTCGAAGTGCTCGCGTCACCCAGCGGTCGTAGGGGGCTTTTTGGCGTCCGCATCGGCGTTTTCCGCTTGGCGGCGCAGTTCGTTGACGTCGCGTCTCTTCGAAGGGAATGTCGTCGAAGTGCTCGCGTCACCCAGCGGTCGTAGGGGGCTTTCTGGCGTCCGCATCGGCGTTTTCGGCTTGTCGGCGCAGTTCCTTGACGTCGCGTCTCTTCGAAGGGAATGTCGTCGAAGTGCTCGCGTTACCCAGCGGTCGTAGGGGGCTTTTTGGCGTCCGCATCGACGTTTTCGGCTTGTCGGCGCAGTTCCTTGACGTCGGGTCTCTTCGAAGGGAATGTCGTCGAAGTGGTCGCGTCGCCCAGCGGTCGTAGGGGGCTTTTTGCCGTCCGCATCGGCGTTTTCGGCTTGGCGGCACAGTTCCTTGACGTCGCGTCTCTTCGAAGGCAATGTCGTCGAAGTGCTCCCATCGCCCAGCGGTCGTAGGGGGCTTTTTGGCGTCCGCATCGGCGTTTTCGGCTTGTCGGCGCAGTTCCTTGACGTCGCGTCTCTTCGCAGGGAATGTCGTCGAAGTGCTCGCGTCATCCAGCGGTCGCAGGGGGCGTTTTGGCGTCCGCATCGGCGTTTTCGGCTTGTCGGCGCAGTTCCTTGACGTCGCGTCTCTTCGAAAGGAATGTCGTCGAAGTGCTCGCGTCACCCAGCGGTCGTAGGGGGCTTTTTGCCGTCCGCATCGGCGTTTTCAGCTTGTCGGCGCAGTTCCTTGACGTCGCGTCTCTTCGAAGGGAATGTCGTCCAAGTGCTCGCGTCGCCCAGCGGTCGTAGGGGGTTATTGGCGTCCGTATCGGCGTTTTCGGCTTGTCGGCACAGTTCCTTGACGTCGCGTCTCTTCGAAGGGAATGTCGTCGAAGTGCTCGCGTCACCCAGCGGTCGTAGGGGGCTTTTTGGCGTCCGCATCTGCGTTTTCGGCTTGTCGGCGCAGTTCCTTGACGTCGCGTCTCTTCGAAGGGAATGTCGTCGAAGTGCTCACGTCGCACAGCGGTCGTAGAGTTTTTTTTTGCCGTCCGCATCGGCGTTTTCGGCTTGGTGACGCAGTTCCTTGACGTCGCGTCTCTTCGAAGGGAATGTCGTCGAAGTGCTCGCGTTACCCAGCGGTCGTAGGGGGCTTTTTGGCGTCCGCATCGGCGTTTTCGGCTTGTCGGCGCAGTTCCTTGACGTCGCGTCTTTTCGAAGGGAATGTCGTCGAAGTGGTCGCGTCGCCCAGCGCTCGTAGGGGGCTTTTTGCCGTCCGCATCGGCGTTTTCGGCTTGGCGGCGCAGTTCCTTGACGTCGCGTCTCTTCGAAGGGAATGTCGTCGAAGTGCTCCCATCGCCCAGCGGTCGTAGGGGGCTTTTTGGCGTCCGCATCGGCGTTTTCGGCTTGTCGGCGCAGTTCCTTGACGTCGCGTCTCTTCGAAGGGAATGTCGTCGAAGTGCTCGCGTCATCCAGCGGTCGCAGGGGGCGTTTTGGCGTCCGCATCGGCGTTTTCGGCTTGTCGGCGAAGTTCCTTGACGTCGCGTCGCTTCGAAGGGAATGTCGTCGAAGTGCTCGCGTCACCCAGCGGTCGTAGGAGGCTTTTTGCCGTCCGCATCGGCGTTTTCAGCTTGTCGGCGCAGTTCCTTGACGTCGCGTCTCTTCGAAGGGAATGTCGTCCAAGTGCTCGCGTCGCCCAGCGGTCGTAGGGGGTTATTGGCGTCCGTATCGGCGTTTTCGGCTTGTCCGTGCAGTTCCTTGACGTCGCGTCTCTTCGAAGGGAATGTCGTCGAAGTGCTCGCGTCACCCAGCGGTCGAAGGGGGCTTTTTGGCGTCCGCATCTGCGTTTTCGGCTTGTCGGCGCAGTTCCTTGACGTCGCGTCTCTTCGAAGGGAATGTCGTCGAAGTGCTCGCGTCGCACGGCGGTCGTAGGGTTTTTTTTGCCGTCCGCATCGGCGTTTTCGGCTTGGCGACGCAGTTCCTTGACGTCGCGTCTCTTGGAAGGGAATGTCGTCGAAGTGCTCGCGTCACCCAGCGGTCGAAGGGGCTTTTTGGCGTCCGCATCGGCGTTTTTGGCTTGACGGCGCAGTTCCTTGACGTCGCGTCTCTTCGAAGGGAACGCCGTCGAAGTGCTCGCGTCACCCAGCGGTCGTAGGGGGCTTTTTGGCGTCCGCATCGGCGTTTTCGGCTTGTCGGCGCTGTTCCTTGACGTCGCGTCTCTTCGAAGGGAATGTCGTCGAAGTGCTCGCGTTACCCAGCGGTCGTAGGGGGCTTTTTGCCGTCCGCATCGGCGTTTTCAGCTTGTCGGCGCAGTTCCCTGACGTCGCGTCTCTTCGAAGGGAATGTCGTCGAAGTGCTCGCGTCACCCAGCGGTCGTAGGGGGCTTTTTGCCGTCCGCATCGGCGTTTTCGGCTTGGCGGCGCAGTTCCTTGACGTCGCGTCTCTTCGAAGGGAATGTCGTCGAAGTGCTCGCGTCGCCCAGCGGTCGTAGAGGACTTTTTGGCGTCCGCATCGGCGTGTTCGGCTTGTCGGCGCAGTTCCTTGACGTCGCGTCTCTTCGAAGGAAATGTCGTCGAAGTGCTCGCGTCGCCCAGCGGTCGTAGGGGGTTTTTGGCGTCCGCATCGGCGTTTTCGGCTTGTTGGCGCAGTTTCTTGACGTCGCGTCTCTTCGAAGGTAATGTCGTCGAAGTGCTCGCGTCACCCTGCGGTCGTAGGGGGCTTTTTGGCGTCTGCATCGGCGTTTTCCGCTTGGCGGAGCAGTTCCTTGACGTCGCGTCTCTTCGAAGGGAATGTCGTCGAAGTGCTCGCGTCGCCCAGCGGTCGTAGGTGTCTCTTTGGCGTCCGCATCGGCGTTTTCGGCTTGTCGGCGCAGTTCCTTGACGTCGAGTCTCTTCGAAGGGAATGTCGTCGAAGTGCTCGCGTCGCCCAGCGGTCGTAGGGGGCTTATTGGCGTCCGCATCGGCGTTTTCGGCTTGTCGGTGTAGTTCCTTGATGTCGCATCTCTTCGAAGGGAATGTCGTCGAAGTGCTCGCGTCATCCAGCGGCCGTAGGGGGCTTTTTGGCGTCCGCATCGGCGTTTTTGGCTTGTCGGCGCAGTTCCTTGACGTCGCGTCTCTTCCAAGGGAATGTCGTCGAAATGCTCGCGCCACCCAGCGGTCGTAGGGGGCTTTTTGCCGTCCGCATCGGCGTTTTCGGCTTGGCGGCGCAGTTTCTTGACGTTCGTCTTTTCGAAGGGAATGTCGTCGAAGTGCTCGCGTCACCCAGCGGTCGTAGGGGGCTTTTTGGTGTCCGCATCGGCGTTTCCGGCTTGTCGGCACAGTTCATTGACGTCGCGTCTCTTCGTAGGGAATGTCGTCGAAGTGCTCGCGTCATCCAGCGGTCGGAGGGGCTTTTTGGCGTCCGCATCGGCGTTTTCAGCTTGTCGCCGCAGTTCCTTGACGTCGCCTCTCTTCGAAGGGAATGTCGTCGAAGTGCTCGCGCCACCCAGCGGTCGTAGGGGGCTTTTTGGCATCCGCATCGGCGTTTTCGGCTTGGCAGCGCAGTTCCTTGACGTCGCGTCTCTTCGGAGGGAATGTCGTCGAAGAGCTCCCGTCGCCCAGCGGTTGTAGGGGGCTTTTTGCCGTCCGCATCGGCGTTTTCGGCTTGGCGGCGCAGTTCCTTGACGTCGCGTCTCTTCGAAGGGATTGTCCTTGAAGTGCTCGCGTCATCCAGCGGTCGCAGGGGGCGTTTTGGCGTCCGCATCGGCGTTTTCGGCTTGTCGGCGCAGTTCCTTGACGTCGCGTCTCTTCGAAGGGAATGTCGTCGAAGTGCTCCCATCGCCCAGCGGTCGTAGGGGGCTTTTTGGCGTCCGCATAGGCGTTTTCGGCTTGTCGGCGCAGTTCCTTGACGTCGCGTCTCTTCGCAGGGAATGTCGTCGAAGTGCTCGCGTCATCGAGCGGTCGCAGGGGGCGTTTTGGCGTCCGCATCGGCGTTTTCGGCTTGTCGGCGCAGTTCCTTGACGTCGCGTCTCTTCCAAGGGAATGTCGTCGAAGTCCTCGCGTCACCCAGCGGTCGTAGGGGGCTTTTTGCCGTCCGCATCGGCGTTTTCAGCTTGTCGGCGCAGTTCCTTGACGTCGCGTCTCTTCGAAGGAAATGTCGTCCAAGTGCTCGCGTCGCCCAGCGGTCGTAGGGGGTTATTGGCGTCCGTATCGTCGTTTTCGGCTTGTCGGCACAGTTCCTTGACGTCGCGTCTCTTCGAAGGGAATGTCGTCGAAGTGCTCGCGTCACCCAGCGGTCCTAGAGGGCTTTTTGGCGTCCGCATCGGCGTGTTCGGCTTGTCGGCGCAGTTCCTTGACGTCGCGTCTCTTCGAAGGGAATGTCGTCGAAGTGCTCGCGTCGCCCAGTGGTCGTAGAAGGCTTTTTGCCGTCCGCATCGGCGTTTTCGGCTTGGCAGCGCAGTTCCTTGACGTCGCGTCTCTTTGAAGAGAATGTCGTCGAAGTGCTCGCGTCGCCCACC
This sequence comes from Ixodes scapularis, assembly GCF_016920785.2. NCBI lineage: Eukaryota > Metazoa > Arthropoda > Arachnida > Ixodida > Ixodidae > Ixodes > Ixodes scapularis. The sequence continues at coordinate 50,251,111 of NW_024609838.1, read as the reverse complement.
GGTCGTAGGGGGATTTTTGGCGTCCGCATCGGCGTTTTCGGCTTGTTGGCGCAGTTCCTTGACGTCGCGTCTCTTCGAAGGGAATGTCGTCGAAGTGCTCGCGTCACCCAGCGGTCGTAGGGGGCTTTTTGGCGTCCGCATCGGCGTTTTCCGCTTGGCGGCGCAGTTCGTTGACGTCGCGTCTCTTCGAAGGGAATGTCGTCGAAGTGCTCGCGTCACCCAGCGGTCGTTGGGGGCTTTCTGGCGTCCGCATCGGCGTTTTCCGCTTGGCGGCGCAGTTCCTTGACGTCGCGTCTCTTCGAAGGGAATGTCGTCGAAGTGCTCGCGTTACCCAGCGGTCGTAGGGGGCTTTTTGGCGTCCGCATCGACGTTTTCGGCTTGTCGGCGCAGTTCCTTGACGTCGGGTCTCTTCGAAGGGAATGTCGTCGAAGTGGTCGCGTCGCCCAGCGGTCGTAGGGGGCTTTTTGCCGTCCGCATCGGCGTTTTCGGCTTGGCGGCACAGTTCCTTGACGTCGCGTCTCTTCGAAGGCAATGTCGTCGAAGTGCTCCCATCGCCCAGCGGTCGTAGGGGGCTTTTTGGCGTCCGCATCGGCGTTTTCGGCTTGTCGGCGCAGTTCCTTGACGTCGCGTCTCTTCGCAGGGAATGTCGTCGAAGTGCTCGCGTCATCCAGCGGTCGCAGGGGGCGTTTTGGCGTCCGCATCGGCGTTTTCGGCTTGTCGGCGCAGTTCCTTGACGTCGCGTCTCTTCAAAGGGAATGTCGTCGAAGTGCTCGCGTCACCCAGCGGTCGTAGGGGGCTTTTTGCCGCCGCATCGGCGTTTTCAGCTTGTCGGCGCAGTTCCTTGACGTCGCGTCTCTTCGAAGGGAATGTCGTCCAAGTGCTCGCGTCGCCCAGCGGTCGTAGGGGGTTATTGGCGTCCGTATCGGCGGTTTCGGCTTGTCGGCACAGTTCCTTGACGTCGCGTCTCTTCGAAGGGAATGTCGTCGAAGTGCTCGCGTCACCCAGCGGTCGTAGGGGGCTTTTTGGCGTCCGCATCTGCGTTTTCGGCTTGTCGGCGCAGTTCCTTGACGTCGCGTCTCTTCGAAGGGAATGTCGTCGAAGTGCTCACGTCGCACAGCGGTCGTAGAGTTTTTTTTTGCCGTCCGCATCGGCGTTTTCGGCTTGGTGACGCAGTTCCTTGACGTCGCGTCTCTTCGAAGGGAATGTCGTCGAAGTGCTCGCGTTACCCAGCGGTCGTAGGGGGCTTTTTGGCGTCCGCATCGGCGTTTTCGGCTTGTCGGCGCAGTTCCTTGACGTCGCGTCTTTTCGAAGGGAATGTCGTCGAAGTGGTCGCGTCGCCCTGCGCTCGTAGGGGGCTTTTTGCCGTCCGCATCGGCGTTTTCGGCTTGGCGGCGCAGTTGATTGACGTCGCGTCTCTTCGAAGGGAATGTCGTCGAAGTGCTCCCATCGCCCAGCGGTCGTAGGGGGCTTTTTGGCGTCCGCATCGGCGTTTTCGGCTTGTCGGCGCAGTTCCTTGACGTCGCGTCTCTTCGAAGGGAATGTCGTCGAAGTGCTCGCGTCACTCAGCGGTCGTAGAGGGCTTTTTGGCGTCCGCATCGGCGTGTTCGGCTTGTCGGCGCAGTTCCTTGACGTCGCGTCTCTTCGAAGGGAATGTCGTCGAAGTGCTCGCGTCGCCCAGTGGTCGTAGAAGGCTTTTTGCCGTCCGCATCGGCGTTTTCGGCTTGGCAGCGCAGTTCCTTGACGTCGCGTCTCTTTGAAGGGAATGTCGTCGAAGTGCTCGCGTCGCCCACCGGTCGTAGGGGGATTTTTGGCGTCCGCATCGGCGTTTTCGGCTTGTTGGCGCAGTTCCTTGACGTCGCGTCTCTTCGAAGGGAATGTCGTCGAAGTGCTCGCGTCACCCAGCGGTCGTAGGGGGCTTTTTGGCGTCCGCATCGGCGTTTTCCGCTTGGCGGCGCAGTTTCTTTGACGTCGCGTCTCTTCGAAGGTAATGTCGTCGAAGTGCTTGCGTCACCCAGCGGTCGTAGGGGGCTTTCTGGCGTCCGCATCGGCGTTTTCGGCTTGTCGGCGCAGTTCCTTGACGTCGCGTCTCTTCGAAGGGAATGTCGTCGAAGTGCTCGCGTTACCCAGCGGTCGTAGGGGGCTTTTTGGCGTCCGCATCGACGTTTTCGGCTTGTCGGCGCAGTTCCTTGACGTCGGGTCTCTTCGAAGGGAATGTCGTCGAAGTGGTCGCGTCGCCCAGCGGTCGTAGGGGGCTTTTTGCCGTCCGCATCGGCGTTTTCGGCTTGGCGGCACAGTTCCTTGACGTCGCGTCTCTTCGAAGGCAATGTCGTCGAAGTGCTCCCATCGCCCAGCGGTCGTAGGGGGCTTTTTGGCGTCCGCATCGGCGTTTTCGGCTTGTCGGCGCAGTTCCTTGACGTCGCGTCTCTTCGCAGGGAATGTCGTCGAAGTGCTCGCGTCATCCAGCGGTCGCAGGGGGCGTTTTGGCGTCCGCATCGGCGTTTTCGGCTTGTCGGCGCAGTTCCTTGACGTCGCGTCTCTTCGAAGGGAATGTCGTCGAAGTGCTCGCGTCACCCAGCGGTCGTACGGGGCTTTTTGCCGTCCGCATCGGCGTTTTCAGCTTGTCGGCGCAGTTCCTTGACGTCGCGTCTCTTCGAAGGGAGTGTCGTCCAAGTGCTCGCGTCGCCCAGCGGTCGTAGGGGGTTATTGGCGTCCGTATCGGCGTCTTCGGCTTGTCGGCACAGTTCCTTGACGTCGCGTCTCTTCGAAGGGAATGTCGTCGAAGTGCTCGCGTCACCCAGCGGTCGTAGGGGGCTTTTTGGCGTCCGCATCTGCGTTTTCGGCTTGTCGGCGCAGTTCCTTGACGTCGCGTCTCTTCGAAGGGAATGTCGTCGAAGTGCTCACGTCGCACAGCGGTCGTAGAGTTTTTTTTTTGCCGTCCGCATCGGCGTTTTCGGCTTGGTGACGCAGTTCCTTGACGTCGCGTCTCTTCGAAGGGAATGTCGTCGAAGTGCTCGCGTTACCCAGCGGTCGTAGGGGGCTTTTTGGCGTCCGCATCGGCGTTTTCGGCTTGTCGGCGCAGTTCCTTGACGTCGCGTCTTTTCGAAGGGAATGTCGTCGAAGTGGTCGCGTCGCCCAGCGCTCGTAGGGGGCTTTTTGCCGTCCGCATCGGCGTTTTCGGCTTGGCGGCGCAGTTCCTTGACGCCGCGTCTCTTCGAAGGGAATGTCGTCGAAGTGCTCCCATCGCCCAGCGGTCGTAGGGGGCTTTTTGGCGTCCGCATCGGCGTTTTCGGCTTGTCGGCGCAGTTCCTTGACGTCGCGTCTCTTCGAAGAGAATGTCGTCGAAGTGCTCGCGTCATCCAGCGGTCGCAGGGGGCGTTTTGGCGTCCGCATCGGCGTTTTCGGCTTGTCGGCGAAGTTCCTTGACGTCGCGTCGCTTCGAAGGGAATATCGTCGAAGTGCTCGCGTCACCCAGCGGTCGTAGGAGGCTTTTTGCCGTCCGCATCGGCGTTTTCAGCTTGTCGGCGCAGTTCCTTGACGTCGCGTCTCTTCGAAGGGAATGTCGTCCAAGTGCTCGCGTCGCCCAGCGGTCGTAGGGGGTTATTGGCGTCCGTATCGGCGTTTTCGGCTTGTCCGCGCAGTTCCTTGACGTCGCGTCTCTTCGAAGGGAATGTCGTCGAAGTGCTCGCGTCACCCAGCGGTCGAAGGGGGCTTTTTGGCGTCCGCATCTGCGTTTTCGGCTTGTCGGCGCAGTTCCTTGACGTCGCGTCTCTTCGAAGGGAATGTCGTCGAAGTGCTCGCGTCGCACAGCGGTCGTAGGGTTTTTTTTTGCCGTCCGCATCGGCGTTGTCGGCTTGGCGACGCAGTTCCTTGACGTCGCGTCTCTTGGAAGGGAATGTCGTCGAAGTGCTCGCGTCACCCAGCGGTCGAAGGGGCTTTTTGGCGTCCGCATCGGCGTTTTTGGCTTGACGGCGCAGTTCCTTGACGTCGCGTCTCTTCGAAGGGAACGCCGTCGAAGTGCTCGCGTCACCCAGCGGTCGTAGGGGGCTTTTTGGCGTCCGCATCGGCGTTTTCGGCTTGTCGGCGCTGTTCCTTGACGTCGCGTCTCTTCGAAGGTAATGTCGTCGAAGTGCTCGCGTTACCCAGCGGTCGTAGGGGGCTTTTTGCCGTCCGCATCGGCGTTTTCAGCTTGTCGGCGCAGTTCCCTGACGTCGCGTCTCTTCGAAGGGAATGTCGTCGAAGTGCTCGCGTCACCCAGCGGTCGTAGGGGGCTTTTTGCCGTCCGCATCGGCGTTTTCGGCTTGGCGGCGCAGTTCCTTGACGTCGCGTCTCTTCGAAGGGAATGTCGTCGAAGTGCTCGCGTCGCCCAGCGGTCGTAGAGGACTTTTTGGCGTCCGCATCGGCGTTTTCGGCTTGTTGGCGCAGTTTCTTGACGTCGCGTCTCTTCGAAGGGAATGTCGTCGAAGTGCTCGCGTCACCCAGCGGTCGTAGGGGGCTTTTTGGCGTCTGCATCGGCGTTTTCCGCTTGGCGGAGCAGTTCCTTGATGTCGCGTCTCTTCGAAGGGAATGTCGTCGAAGTGCTCGCGTCGCCCAGCGGTCGTAGGTGTCTTTTTGGCGTCCGCATCGGCGTTTTCGGCTTGTCGGCGCAGTTCCTTGACGTCGAGTCTCTTCGAAGGGAATGTCGTCGAAGTGCTCGCGTCGCCCAGCGGTCGTAGGGGGCTTATTGGCGTCCGCATCGGCGTTTTCGGCTTGTCGGTGTAGTTCCTTGATGTCGCATCTCTTCGAAGGGAATGTCGTCGAAGTGCTCGCGTCATCCAGCGGTCGTAGGGGGCTTTTTGGCGTCCGCATCGGCGTTTTTGGCTTGTCGGCGCAGTTCCTTGACGTCGCGTCTCTTCCAAGGGAATGTCGTCGAAATGCTCGCGCCACCCAGCGGTCGTAGGGGGCTTTTTGCCGTCCGCATCGGCGTTTTCGGCTTGGCGGCGCAGTTTCTTGACGTCGCGTCTTTTCGAAGGGAATGTCGTCGAAGTGCTCGCGTCACCCAGCGGTCGTAGGGGGCTTTTTGGTGTCCGCATCGGCGTTTCCGGCTTGTCGGCACAGTTCCTTGACGTCGCGTCTCTTCGTAGGGAATGTCGTCGAAGTGCTCGCGTCATCCAGCGGTCGGAGGGGGCTTTTTGGCGTCCGCATCGGCGTTTTCAGCTTGTCGCCGCAGTTCCTTGACGTCGCCTCTCTTCGAAGGGAATGTCGTCGAAGTGCTCGCGCCACCCAGCGGTCGTAGGGGGCTTTTTGGCATCCGCATCGGCGTTTTCGGCTTGGCAGCGCAGTTCCTTGACGTCGCGTCTCTTCGGAGGGAATGTCGTCGAAGAGCTCCCGTCGCCCAGCGGTTGTAGGGGGCTTTTTGGCGTCCTCATCGGCGTTTTGGGCTTGTTGGCGCAGTTCCTTGACGTCGCGTCTCTTCGAAGGGATTGTCCTTGAAGTGCTCGCGTCATCCAGCGGTCGCAGGGGGCGTTTTGGCGTCCGCATCGGCGTTTTCGGCTTGTCGGCGCAGTTCCTTGACGTCGCGTCTCTTCGAAGGGAATGTCGTCGAAGTGCTCCCATCGCCCAGCGGTCGTAGGGGGCTTTTTGGCGTCCGCATAGGCGTTTTCGGCTTGTCGGCGCAGTTCCTTGACGTCGCGTCTCTTCGCAGGGAATGTCGTCGAAGTGCTCGCGTCATCGAGCGGTCGCAGGGGGCGTTTTGGCGTCCGCATCGGCGTTTTCGGCTTGTCGGCGCAGTTCCTTGACGTCGCGTCTCTTCCAAGGGAATGTCGTCGAAGTCCTCGCGTCACCCAGCGGTCGTAGGGGGCTTTTTGCCGTCCGCATCGGCGTTTTCAGCTTGTCGGCGCAGTTCCTTGACGTCGCGTCTCTTCGAAGGGAATGTCGTCCAAGTGCTCGCGTCGCCCAGCGGTCGTAGGGGGTTATTGGCGTCCGTATCGTCGTTTTCGGCTTGTCGGCACAGTTCCTTGACGTCGCGTCTCTTCGAAGGGAATGTCGTCGAAGTGCTCGCGTCACCCAGCGGTCGTAGAGGGCTTTTTGGCGTCCGCATCGGCGTGTTCGGCTTGTCGGCGCAGTTCCTTGACGTCGCGTCTCTTCGAAGGGAATGTCGTCGAAGTGCTCGCGTCGCCCAGTGGTCGTAGAAGGCTTTTTGCCGTCCGCATCGGCGTTTTCGGCTTGGCAGCGCAGTTCCTTGACGTCGCGTCTCTTTGAAGGGAATGTCGTCGAAGTGCTCGCGTCGCCCACCGGTCGTAGGGGGATTTTTGGCGTCCGCATCGGCGTTTTCGGCTTGTTGGCGCAGTTCCTTGACGTCGCGTCTCTTCGAAGGGAATGTCGTCGAAGTGCTCGCGTCACCCAGCGGTCGTAGGGGGCTTTTTGGCGTCCGCAACGGCATTTTCCGCTTGGCGGCGCAGTTCGTTGACGTCGCGTCTCTTCGAAGGGAATGTCGTCGAAGTGCTCGCGTCACCCAGCGGTCGTAGGGGGCTTTCTGGCGTCCGCATCGGCGTTTTCGGCTTGTCGGCGCAGTTCCTTGACGTCGCGTCTCTTCGAAGGGAATGTCGTCGAAGTGCTCGCGTTACCCAGCGGTCGTAGGGGGCTTTTTGGCGTCCGCATCGACGTTTTCGGCTTGTCGGCGCAGTTCCTTGACGTCGGGTCTCTTCGAAGGGAATGTCGTCGAAGTGGTCGCGTCGCCCAGCGGTCGTAGGGGGCTTTTTGCCGTCCGCATCGGCGTTTTCGGCTTGGCGGCACAGTTCCTTGACGTCGCGTCTCTTCGAAGGCAATGTCGTCGAAGTGCTCCCATCGCCCAGCGGTCGTAGGGGGCTTTTTGGCGTCCGCATCGGCGTTTTCGGCTTGTCGGCGCAGTTCCTTGACGTCGCGTCTCTTCGCAGAGAATGTCGTCGAAGTGCTCGCGTCATCCAGCGGTCGCAGGGGGCGTTTTGGCGTCCGCATCGGCGTTTTCGGCTTGTCGGCGCAGTTCCTTGACGTCGCGTCTCTTCGAAGGGAATGTCGTCGAAGTGCTCGCGTCACCCAGCGGTCGTAGGGGGCTTTTTGCCGCCGCATCGGCGTTTTCAGCTTGTCGGCGCAGTTCCTTGACGTCGCGTCTCTTCGAAGGGAATGTCGTCCAAGTGCTCGCGTCGCCCAGCGGTCGTAGGGGGTTATTGGCGTCCGTATCGGCGTTTTCGGCTTGTCGGCACAGTTCCTTGACGTCGCGTCTCTTCGAAGGGAATGTCGTCGAAGTGCTCGCGTCACCCAGCGGTCGTAGGGGGCTTTTTGGCGTCCGCATCTGCGTTTTCGGCTTGTCGGCGCAGTTCCTTGACGTCGCGTCTCTTCGAAGGGAATGTCGTCGAAGTGCTCACGTCGCACAGCGGTCGTAGAGTTTTTTTTTGCCGTCCGCATCGGCGTTTTCGGCTTGGTGACGCAGTTCCTTGACGTCGCGTCTCTTCGAAGGGAATGTCGTCGAAGTGCTCGCGTTACCCAGCGGTCGTAGGGGGCTTTTTGGCGTCCGCATCGGCGTTTTCGGCTTGTCGGTGCAGTTCCTTGACGTCGCGTCTTTTCGAAGGGAATGTCGTCGAAGTGGTCGCGTCGCCCAGCGCTCGTAGGGGGCTTTTTGGCGTCCGCATCGGCGTTTTCGGCTTGTCGGCGCAGTTCCTTGACGTCGCGTCTCTTCGAAGGGAATGTCGTCGAAGTGGTCGCGTCACCCAGCGGTCGTAGGGGGCTTTTTGGCGTCCGTATCGGCGTTTTCGGCTTGTCGGCACAGTTCCTTGACGTCGCGTCTCTTCGAAGGGAATGTCGTCGAAGTGGTCGCGTCACCCAGCGGTCGTAGGGGGCTTTTTGGCGTCCGCATCTGCGTTTTCGGCTTGTCGGCGCAGTTCCTTGACGTCGCGTCTCTTCGAAGGGAATGTCGTCGAAGTGCTCACGTCGCACAGCGGTCGTAGAGTTTTTTTTTGCCGTCCGCATCGGCGTTTTCGGCTTGGTGACGCAGTTCCTTGACGTCGCGTCTCTTCGAAGGGAATGTCGTCGAAGTGCTCGCGTTACCCAGCGGTCGTAGGGGGCTTTTTGCCGTCCGCATCGGCGTTTTCGGCTTGGCGGCGCAGTTCCTTGACGTCGCGTCTCTTCGAAGGGAATGTCGTCGAAGTGCTCCCATCGCCCAGCGGTCGTAGGGGGCTTTTTGGCGTCCGCATCGGCGTTTTCGGCTTGTCGGCGCAGTTCCTTGACGTCGCGTCTCTTCGAAGGGAATGTCGTCGAAGTGGTCGCGTCGCCCAGCGCTCGTAGGGGGCTTTTTGGCGTCCGTATCGGCGTTTTCGGCTTGTCGGCACAGTTCCTTGACGTCGCGTCTCTTCGAAGGGAATGTCGTCGAAGTGGTCGCGTCACCCAGCGGTCGTAGGGGGCTTTTTGGCGTCCGCATCTGCGTTTTCGGCTTGTCGGCGCAGTTCCTTGACGTCGCGTCTCTTCGAAGGGAATGTCGTCGAAGTGCTCACGTCGCACAGCGGTCGTAGAGTTTTTTTTTGCCGTCCGCATCGGCGTTTTCGGCTTGGTGACGCAGTTCCTTGACGTCGCGTCTCTTCGAAGGGAATGTCGTCGAAGTGCTCGCGTTACCCAGCGGTCGTAGGGGGCTTTTTGCCGTCCGCATCGGCGTTTTCGGCTTGGCGGCGCAGTTCCTTGACGTCGCGTCTCTTCGAAGGGAATGTCGTCGAAGTGCTCCCATCGCCCAGCGGTCGTAGGGGGCTTTTTGGCGTCCGCATCGGCGTTTTCGGCTTGTCGGCGCAGTTCCTTGACGTCGCGTCTCTTCGAAGGGAATGTCGCGAAGTGCTCGCGTCATCCAGCGGTCGCAGGGGGCGTTTTGGCGTCCGCATCGGCGTTTTCGGCTTGTCGGCGAAGTTCCTTGACGTCGCGTCGCTTCGAAGGGAATGTCGTCGAAGTGCTCGCGTCACCCAGCGGTCGTAGGAGGCTTTTTGCCGTCCGCATCGGCGTTTTCAGCTTGTCGGCGCAGTTCCTTGACGTCGCGTCTCTTCGAAGGGAATGTCGTCCAAGTGCTCGCGTCGCCCAGCGGTCGTAGGGGGTTATTGGCGTCCGTATCGGCGTTTTCGGCTTGTCCGCGCAGTTCCTTGACGTCGCGTCTCTTCGAAGGGAATGTCGTCGAAGTGCTCGCGTCACCCAGCGGTCGAAGGGGGCTTTTTGGCGTCCGCATCTGCGTTTTCGGCTTGTCGGCGCAGTTCCTTGACGTCGCGTCTCTTCGAAGGGAATGTCGTCGAAGTGCTCGCGTCGCATAGCGGTCGTAGGGTTTTTTTTTGCCGTCCGCATCGGCGTTTTCGGCTTGGCGACGCAGTTCCTTGACGTCGCGTCTCTTGGAAGGGAATGTCGTCGAAGTGCTCGCGTCACCCAGCGGTCGAAGGGGCTTTTTGGCGTCCGCATCGGCGTTTTTTGCTTGACGGCGCAGTTCCTTGACGTCGCGTCTCTTCGAAGGGAACGCCGTCGAAGTGCTCGCGTCACCCAGCGGTCGTAGGGGGCTTTTTGGCGTCCGCATCGGCGTTTTCGGCTTGTCGGCGCTGTTCCTTGACGTCGCGTCTCTTCGAAGGGAATGTCGTCGAAGTGCTCGCGTTACCCAGCGGTCGTAGGGGGCTTTTTGCCGTCCGCATCGCCGTTTTCAGCTTGTCGGCGCAGTTCCCTGACGTCGCGTCTCTTCGAAGGGAATGTCGTCGAAGTGCTTCGTCACCCAGCGGTCGTAGGGGGCTTTTTGCCGTCCGCATCGGCGTTTTCGGCTTGGCGGCGCAGTTCCTTGACGTCGCGTCTCTTCGAAGGGAATGTCGTCGAAGTGCTCGCGTCACCCAGCGGTCGTAGAGGACTTTTTGGCGTCCGCATCGGCGTGTTCGGCTTGTCGGCGCAGTTCCTTGACGTCGCGTCTCTTCGAAGGAAATGTCGTCGAAGTGCTCGCGTCGCCCAGTGGTCGTAGAAGGCTTTTTGCCATCCGCATCGGCGTTTTCGCCTTGGCAGCGCAGTTCCCTGACATCGCCGTCTCTTTGAAGGGAATGTCGTCGAAGTGCTCGCGTCGCCCAGCGGTCGTAGGGGGCTTTTTGGCGTCCGCATCGGCGTTTTCGGCTTGTTGGCGCAGTTTCTTGACGTCGCGTCTCTTCGAAGGGAATGTCGTCGAAGTGCTCGCGTCACCCAGCGGTCGTAGGGGGCTTTTTGGCGTCCGCATCGGCGTTTTCCGCTTGGCGGAGCAGTTCCTTGACGTCGCGTCTCTTCGAAGGGAATGTCGTCGAAGTGCTCGCGTCGCCCAGCGGTCGTAGGTGTCTTTTTGGCGTCCGCATCGGCGTTTTCGGCTTGTCGGCGCAGTTCCTTGACGTCGAGTCTCTTCGAAGGGAATGTCGTCGAAGTGCTCGCGTCGCCCAGCGGTCGTAGGGGGCTTATTGGCGTCCGCATCGGCGTTTTCGGCTTGTCGGTGTAGTTCCTTGATGTCGCATCTCTTCGAAGGGAATGTCGTCGAAGTGCTCGCGTCATCCAGCGGTCGTAGGGGGCTTTTTGGCGTCCGCATCGGCGTTTTTGGCTTGTCGGCGCAGTTCCTTGACGTCGCGTCTCTTCCAAGGGAATGTCGTCGAAATGCTCGCGCCACCCAGCGGTCGTAGGGGGCTTTTTGCCGTCCGCATCGGCGTTTTCGGCTTGGCGGCGCAGTTTCTTGACGTCGCGTCTTTTCGAAGGGAATGTCGTCGAAGTGCTCGCGTCACCCAGCGGTCGTAGAGGGCTTTTTGGTGTCCGCATCGGCGTTTCCGGCTTGTCGGCACAGTTCCTTGACGTCGCGTCTCTTCGTAGGGAATGTCGTCGAAGTGCTCGCGTCATCCAGCGGTCGGAGGGGGCTTTTTGGCGTCCGCATCGGCGTTTTCAGCTTGTCGCCGCAGTTCCTTGACGTCGCCTCTCTTCGAAGGGAATGTCGTCGAAGTGCTCGCGCCACCCAGCGGTCGGAGGGGGCTTTTTGGCGTCCGCATCGGCGTTTTCAGCTTGTCGCCGCAGTTCCTTGACGTCGCGTCTCTTCGGAGGGAATGTCGTCGAAGAGCTCCCGTCGCCCAGCGGTTGTAGGGGGCTTTTTGGCGTCCTCATCGGCGTTTTCGGCTTGTCGGCGCAGTTCCTTGACGTCGCGTCTCTTCGAAGGGATTGTCCTTGAAGTGCTCGCGTCATCCAGCGGTCGCAGGGGGCGTTTTGGCGTCCGCATCGGCGTTTTCGGCTTGTCGGCGCAGTTCCTTGACGTCGCGTCTCTTCGAAGGGAATGTCGTCGATGTGCTCGCGTCACCCAGCGGTCGTAGGGGGCTTTTTGCCGTCCGCATCAGCGTTTTCAGCTTGTCGGCGCAGTTCCTTGACGTCGCGTCTCTTCGAAGGGAATGTCGTCGCAGTGCTCGCGTCGCCCAGCGGTCGTAGGGGGTTATTGGCGTCCGCATCGGCGTTTTCGGCTTGTCGGCGCAGTACCTTGACGTCGCGTCTCTTCGAAGGGAATGTCGTCGAAGTGCTCGCGTGACCGAGCGGTCGTAGGGGCCTTTTTGGCGTCCGCGTCGGCGTTTTCGGCTTGTCGGCGCAGTTCCTTGACGTCGCGTCTCTTCGAAGGGAATCTCGTCGAAGTGCTCGCGTCGCACAGCGGTCGTGGGATTTTTTTTTTGCCGTCCGCATCGGCGTTTTCGACTTGGTGGCGCAGTTCCTTGACGTCGCGTCTCTTCGAAGGGAATGTCGTCGAAGTGCTCGCGTCACCCAGCGGTCGTAGGGGGCTATTTGGCGTCCGCATCGGCGTTTTCGGCTTGTCGGCGCAGTTCCTTGACGTCGCGTCTCTTCGAAGGGAATGTCGTCGAAGTGCTCGCGCCGCCCAGCGGTCGTAGGGGACTTTTTGGCGTCCGCATCGGGGTTTTCGGCTTGTCGGCGCAGTTCCTTGACGTCGCGTCTCTTCGAAGGGAATGTCGTCGAAGTGCTCGCGCCGCCCAGCGGTCGTAGGGGGCTTTTTGGCGTCCTCATCGGCGTTTTCGGCTTGTCAGCGCAGTTCCTTGACGTCGCGTCTCTTCGAAGGGAATGTTGTCGAACTGCTCGCTTCGCCCAGCGGTCCTAGGGGGCTTTTTGCCGTCCGCATCGGCGTTTTCTGCTTGGCGGCGCAGTTCCTTGACGTCGCGTCTCTTCGAAGGGAATTTCGTCGAAGTGGTCGCGTCGCCCAGCGGTCGTAGGGGGTTATTGGCGTCCGCATCGGCGTTTTCGGCTTGTCGGCGCAGTTCCTTGACGTCGCGTCTCTTCGAAGGGAATGTCGTCGAAGTGCTCGCGTCACCCAGCGGTCGTAGGGGGCTTTTTGGCGTCCGCATCGGCTTTTTTGGCATGTCGGCACAGTTCCTTGACGTCGCGTCTCTTCGAAGGGAACGTCGTCGAAGTGCTCGCGCCACCCAGCGGTCGTAGGGGGCTTTTTGCCGTCCGCATCGGCGTTTTCGGCTTGGCGGCACAGTTCCTTGACGTCGCGTCTTTTCGAAGGGAATGTCGTCGAAGTGCTCGCGTCACCCAGCGGTCGTAGGGGGCTTTTTGGCGTCCGCATCGGCGTTTTCGGCTTGTCGGCGCAGTTGCTTGACGTCGCGTCTCTTCGAAGGGAATGTCGTCGAAGTGCTCGCGTCATCCAGCCGTCGGAGGGGGCTTTTTGGCGTCCGCATCGGCGTTTTCGGCTTGTCGCCGCAGTTCCTTGACGTCGCCTCTCTTCGAAGGGAATGTCGTCGAAGTGCTCGCGTCACCCAGCAGTCGTAGGGGGCTTTTTGGCGTCCGCATCGGCGTTTTCGGCTTAGCGGCGCAGTTCCTTGACGTCGCGTCTCTTCGAAGGGAATGTCGTCGAAGTTCTCCCGTCGCCCAGTGGTCGTAGGGGGCTTTTTGGCGTCCTCATCGCCGTTTTCGGCTTGTCGGCGCAGTTCCTTGACGTCGCGTCTCTTCGAAGGGAATGTCGTCGAAGTGCTCGCGTCATCCAGCGGTCGCAGGGGGCGTGTTGGCGTCCGCATCGGCGTTTTCGGCTTGTCGGCGCAGTTCCTTGACGTCGCGTCTCTTTGAAGGGAATGTCGTCAAAGTGCTCGCGTCACCCAGCGGTCGTAGGGGGCTTTTGCAATCCGCATCGGCATTTTCAGCTTGTCACCGCAGTTCCTTGACGGCGCGTCTCTTCGACGGGAATGTCGTCCAAGTGCTCGCGTAGCCCAGCGGTCGTAGGGTTTTTTTTTGCCGTCCGCATCGGCGTTTTCGGCTTGGCGGCGCAGTTCCTTGACGTCGCGTCTCTTCGAAGGGAATGTCGTCGAAGTGCTCGCGTCGCCCAGCGGTCGTAGGGGGCTTTTTGGCGTCCGCATCGGCGTTTTCGGCTTGTTGGCGCAGTTCCTTGACTTCGCGTCTCTTCGAAGGGAATGTCGTCGAAGTGCTCGCGTCACCCAGCGGTCGTAGGGGGCTTTTTGGCGTCCGCATCGGCGTTTTCGGCTTGGCGGCGCAGTTCCTTGACGTCGCGTCTCTTCGAAGGGAATGTCATCGAAGTGCTCCCGTCGCCCAGCGGTCGTAGGAGTCTTTTTGGCGTCCGCATCGGCGTTTTTGGCTTGTCGGCGCAGATCCTTGACGTCGCGTCTCTTCGAAGGGAATGTCGTCGAAGTGCTCGCGTCACCCAGCGGTCTTAGGGGGCATTTTGCCGTCCGCATCGGCGTTTTCGGCTTGGCGGCGCAGTTCCTTGACGTCGCGTCTCTTCGAAGGAAATGTCGTCGAAGTGCTCGCGTCGCCCAGCGGTCGTAGGGGGCTTTCTGGCGTCCGCATCGGCGTTTTCGGCTTGTCGGCGCAGTTCCTTGACGTCGCGTCTCTTCGAAGGGAATGTCGTCGAAGTGCTCGCGTCGCCCAGTGGTCGTAGGGGGTTATTGGCGTCCGCATCGGCGTTTTCGGCTTGGCGGCGCAGTTTCTTGACGTCGCGTCTTTTCGAAGGGAATGTCGTCGAAGTGCTCGCGTCACCCAGCGGTCGTAGAGGGCTTTTTGGTGTCCGCATCGGCGTTTCCGGCTTGTCGGCACAGTTCCTTGACGTCGCGTCTCTTCGTAGGGAATGTCGTCGAAGTGCTCGCGTCATCCAGCGGTCGGAGGGGGCTTTTTGGCGTCCGCATCGGCGTTTTCAGCTTGTCGCCGCAGTTCCTTGACGTCGCCTCTCTTCGAAGGGAATGTCGTCGAAGTGCTCGCGCCACCCAGCGGTCGGAGGGGGCTTTTTGGCGTCCGCATCGGCGTTTTCAGCTTGTCGCCGCAGTTCCTTGACGTCGCGTCTCTTCGGAGGGAATGTCGTCGAAGAGCTCCCGTCGCCCAGCGGTTGTAGGGGGCTTTTTGGCGTCCTCATCGGCGTTTTCGGCTTGTCAGCGCAGTTCCTTGACGTCGCGTCTCTTCGAAGGGATTGTCCTTGAAGTGCTCGCGTCATCCAGCGGTCGCAGGGGGCGTTTTGGCGTCCGCATCGGCGTTTTCGGCTTGTCGGCGCAGTTCCTTGACGTCGCGTCTCTTCGAAGGGAATGTCGTCGATGTGCTCGCGTCACCCAGCGGTCGTAGGGGGCTTTTTGCCGTCCGCATCAGCGTTTTCAGCTTGTCGGCGCAGTTCCTTGACGTCGCGTCTCTTCGAAGGGAATGTCGTCGCAGTGCTCGCGTCGCCCAGCGGTCGTAGGGGGTTATTGGCGTCCGCATCGGCGTTTTCGGCTTGTCGGCGCAGTACCTTGACGTCGCGTCTCTTCGAAGGGAATGTCGTCGAAGTGCTCGCGTGACCGAGCGGTCGTAGGGGGCTTTTTGGCGTCCGCGTCGGCGTTTTCGGCTTGTCGGCGCAGTTCCTTGACGTCGCGTCTCTTCGAAGGGAATCTCGTCGAAGTGCTCGCGTCGCACAGCGGTCGTGGGATTTTTTTTTTGCCGTCCGCATCGGCGTTTTCGACTTGGTGGCGCAGTTCCTTGACGTCGCGTCTCTTCGAAGGGAATGTCGTCGAAGTGCTCGCGTCACCCAGCGGTCGTAGGGGGCTTTTTGGCGTCCGCATCGGCGTTTTCGGCTTGTCGGCGCAGTTCCTTGACGTCGCGTCTCTTCGAAGGGAATGTCGTCGAAGTGCTCGCGCCGCCCAGCGGTCGTAGGGGACTTTTTGGCGTCCGCATCGGGGTTTTCGGCTTGTCGGCGCAGTTCCTTGACGTCGCGTCTCTTCGAAGGGAATGTCGTCGAAGTGCTCGCGCCGCCCAGCGGTCGTAGGGGGCTTTTTGGCGTCCTCATCGGCGTTTTCGGCTTGTCAGCGCAGTTCCTTGACGTCGCGTCTCTTCGAAGGGAATGTTGTCGAACTGCTCGCTTCGCCCAGCGGTCCTAGGGGGCTTTTTGCCGTCCGCATCGGCGTTTTCTGCTTGGCGGCGCAGTTCCTTGACGTCGCGTCTCTTCGAAGGGAATTTCGTCGAAGTGGTCGCGTCGCCCAGCGGTCGTAGGGGGTTATTGGCGTCCGCATCGGCGTTTTCGGCTTGTCGGCGCAGTTCCTTGACGTCGCGTCTCTTCGAAGGGAATGTCGTCGAAGTGCTCGCGTCACCCAGCGGTCGTAGGGGGCTTTTTGGCGTCCGCATCGGCTTTTTTGGCATGTCGGCACAGTTCCTTGACGTCG
Source organism: Ixodes scapularis (assembly GCF_016920785.2). Lineage (NCBI taxonomy): Eukaryota > Metazoa > Arthropoda > Arachnida > Ixodida > Ixodidae > Ixodes > Ixodes scapularis. Next base: position 50,235,479 of record NW_024609838.1, on the reverse strand, counting down.
CGTCTCTTCGAAGGGAACGTCGTCGAAGTGCTCGCCCCACCCAGCGGTCGTAGGGGGCTTTTTGCCGTCCGCATCGGCGTTTTCGGCTTGGCGGCACAGTTCCTTGACGTCGCGTCTTTTCGAAGGGAATGTCGTCGAAGTGCTCGCGTCACCCAGCGGTCGTAGGGGGCTTTTTGGCGTCCGCATCGGCGTTTTCGGCTTGTCGGCGCAGTTGCTTGACGTCGCGTCTCTTCGAAGGGAATGTCGTCGAAGTGCTCGCGTCATCCAGCCGTCGGAGGGGGCTTTTTGGCGTCCGCATCGGCGTTTTCGGCTTGTCGCCGCAGTTCCTTGACGTCGCCTCTCTTCGAAGGGAATGTCGTCGAAGTGCTCGCGTCACCCAGCAGTCGTAGGGGGCTTTTTGGCGTCCGCATCGGCGTTTTCGGCTTAGCGGCGCAGTTCCTTGACGTCGCGTCTCTTCGAAGGGAATGTCGTCGAAGTTCTCCCGTCGCCCAGTGGTCGTAGGGGGCTTTTTGGCGTCCTCATCGCCGTTTTCGGCTTGTCGGCGCAGTTCCTTGACGTCGCGTCTCTTCGAAGGGAATGTCGTCGAAGTGCTCGCGTCATCCAGCGGTCGCAGGGGGCGTGTTGGCGTCCGCATCGGCGTTTTCGGCTTGTCGGCGCAGTTCCTTGACGTCGCGTCTCTTTGAAGGGAATGTCGTCAAAGTGCTCGCGTCACCCAGCGGTCGTAGGGGGCTTTTGCAATCCGCATCGGCATTTTCAGCTTGTCACCGCAGTTCCTTGACGGCGCGTCTCTTCGACGGGAATGTCGTCCAAGTGCTCGCGTAGCCCAGCGGTCGTAGGGTTTTTTTTTGCCGTCCGCATCGGCGTTTTCGGCTTGGCGGCGCAGTTCCTTGACGTCGCGTCTCTTCGAAGGGAATGTCGTCGAAGTGCTCGCGTCACCCAGCGGTCGTAGGGGGCTTTTTGGCGTCCGCATCGGCGTTTTCGGCTTGGCGGCGCAGTTCCTTGACGTCGCGTCTCTTCGAAGGGAATGTCATCGAAGTGCTCCCGTCGCCCAGCGGTCGTAGGAGTCTTTTTGGCGTCCGCATCGGCGTTTTTGGCTTGTCGGCGCAGATCCTTGACGTCGCGTCTCTTCGAAGGGAATGTCGTCGAAGTGCTCGCGTCACCCAGCGGTCTTAGGGGGCATTTTGCCGTCCGCATCGGCGTTTTCGGCTTGGCGGCGCAGTTCCTTGACGTCGCGTCTCTTCGAAGGAAATGTCGTCGAAGTGCTCGCGTCGCCCAGCGGTCGTAGGGGGCTTTCTGGCGTCCGCATCGGCGTTTTCGGCTTGTCGGCGCAGTTCCTTGACGTCGCGTCTCTTCGAAGGGAATGTCGTCGAAGTGCTCGCGTCGCCCAGTGGTCGTAGGGGGCTTTTTGCCGTCCGCATCGGCGTTTTCGGCTTGGCAGCGCAGATCCTTGACGTTGCATCTCTTCGAAGGGAATGTCGTCGAACTGCTCTCTTCGCCCAGCGGTCCTAGGGGGCTTTTTGCCGTCCGCATCGGCGTTTTCGGCTTGGCGGCGCAGTTCCTTGACGTCGCGTCTCTTCGAAGGGAATGTCGTCGAAGTGCTCGCGCCGCCCAGCGGTCGTAGGGGGCTTTTTGGCGTCCGCATCGGCGTTTTCGGCTTGTCCGCGCAGTTCCTTGACGTTGCATCTCTTCGAAGGGAATGTCGTCGAACTGCTCTCTTCGCCCAGCGGTCCTAGGGGGCTTTTTGCCGTCCGCATCGGCGTTTTCGGCTTGGCAGCGCAGATCCTTGACGTCGCGTCTCTTCGAAGGGAATGTCGTCGAAGTGCTCGCGTCACCCAGCGGTCGTGGGGGGCTTTTTGGCGTCCGCATCGGCGTTTTCGGCTTGTCGGCGCAGTTCCTTGACGTCGCGTCTCTTCGAAGGGAATGTCGTCGAAGTGCTCGCGTCGCCCAGTGGTCGCAGGGGGCTTTTTGGCGTCGGCATCGGCGTTTTCGGCTTGTCCGCGCAGTTCCTTGACGTTGCATCTCTTCGAAGGGAAGTCGTCGAAGTGCTCGCGTCGCCCAGTGGTCGCAGGGGGCTTTTTGGCGTCCGCATCGGCGTTTTCGACTTGTCAGCGCAGTTCCTTGACGTCGCGTCTCTTCGAAGGGAATGTCGTCGAAGTGCTCGCGTCACCCAGCGGTCGTAGGGGGCTTTTTGGCGTCGGCATCGGCGTTTTCGGCTTGTCGGCGCAGTTCCTTGACGTTGCATCTGTTCGAAGGAAATGTCGTCGAAGTGCTCGCGCCGCCCAGCGGTCGTAGGGGGCTTTTTGGCGTCCGCATCGGCGTTTTCGACTTGTCAGCGCAGTTCCTTGACGTCGCGTCTCTTCGAAGGGAATGTCGTCGAAGTGCTCGCGTCACCCAGCGGTCGTAGGGGGCTTTTTTGGCGTCGGCATCGGCGTTTTCGGCTTGTCGGCGCAGTTCCTTGACGTTGCATCTCTTCGAAGGAAATGTCGTCGAAGTGCTCGCGCCGCCCAGCGGTCGTAGGGGGCTTTTTGGCGTCCGCATCGGCGTTTTTGGCTTGTCGGCGCAGATCCTTGACGTCGCGTCTCTTCGAAGGGAATGTCGTCGAAGTGCTCGCGTCACCCAGCGGTCGTAGGTGTCTTTTTGGCGTCCGCATCGGCGTTTTCGGCTTGTCGGCGCAGTTCCTTGACGTTGCATCTCTTCGAAGGAAATGTCGTCGAAGTGCTCGCGCCGCCCAGCGGTCGTAGGGGGCTTTTTGGCGTCCGCATCGGCGTTTTTGGCTTGTCGGCGCAGATCCTTGACGTCGCGTCTCTTCGAAGGGAATGTCGTCGAAGTGCTCGCGTCACCCAGCGGTCGTAGGTGTCTTTTTGGCGTCCGCATCGGCGTTTTCGGCTTGTCGGCGCAGTTCCTTGACGTTGCGTCTCCTCGAAGGAAATGTCGTCGAAGTGCTCGCGTCACCCAGCGGTCGTAGGTGTCTTTTTGGCGTCCGCATCGGCGTTTTTGGCTTGTCGGCGCAGATCCTTGACGTCGCGTCTCTTCGAAGGGAATGTCGTCGAAGTGCTCGCGTCACCCAGCGGTCGTAGGTGTCTTTTTGGCGTCGGCATCGGCGTTTTCGGCTTGTCGGCGCAGTTCCTTGACGTTGCATCTCTTCGAAGGAAATGTCGTCGAAGTGCTCGCGCCGCCCAGCGGTCGTAGGGGGCTTTTTGGCGTCCGCATCGGCGTTTTCGGCTTGTCAGCGCAGTTCCTTGACGTCGCGTCTCTTCGAAGGGAATGTCGTCGAAGTGCTCGCGTCGCCCAGCGGTCGTAGGGGGCTTTTTGGCGTCCGCATCGGCGTTTTCGGCTTGTCAGCGCAGTTCCTTGACGTCGCGTCTCTTCGAAGGGAATGTCGTCGAAGTGCTCGCGTCACCCAGCGGTCGTAGGGGGCTTTTTGGCGTCGGCATCGGCGTTTTCGACTTGTCGGCGCAGTTCCTTGACGTTGCGTCTCCTCGAAGGAAATGTCGTCGAAGTGCTCGCGCCGCCCAGCGGTCGTAGGGGGCTTTTTGGCGTCCGCATCGGCGTTTTCGGCTTGTCAGCGCAGTTCCTTGACGTCGCGTCTCTTCGAAGGGAATGTCGTCGAAGTGCTCGCGCCGCCCAGCGGTCGTAGGGGGCTTTTTGGCGTCCGCATCGGCGTTTTCGGCTTGTCAGCGCAGTTCCTTGACGTCGCGTCTCTTCGAAGGGAATGTCGTCGAAGTGCTCGCGCCGCCCAGCGGTCGTAGGGGGCTTTTTGGCGTCCGCATCGGCGTTTTCGGCTTGTCAGCGCAGTTCCTTGACGTCGCGTCTCTTCGAAGGAAATGTCGTCGAAGTGCTCGCGCCGCCCAGCGGTCGTAGGGGGCTTTTTGGCGTCCGCATCGGCGTTTTTGACTTGTCGGCGCAGTTCCTTGACGTTGTGTCTCTTCGAAGGGAATGTCGTCGAAGTGCTCGCGTCACCCAGCGGTCGTAGGGGGCTTTTTGGCGTCGGCATCGGCGTTTTCGGCTTGTCGGCGCAGTTCCTTGACGTCGCGTCTCTTCGAAGGGAATGTCGTCGAAGTGGTCGCGTCACCCAGCAGTCGTAGGGGGCTTTTTGGCGTCGGCATCGGCGTTTTCGACTTGTCGGCGCAGTTCCTTGACGTTGCATCTCTTCGAAGGGAATGTCGTCGAACTGCTCGCTTCGCCCAGCGGTCCTAGGGGGCTTTTTGCCGTCCGCATCGGCGTTTTCGGCTTGGCGGCGCAGTTCCTTGACGTCGCGTCTCTTCGAAGGGAATGTCGTCGAAGTGGTCGCGTCACCCAGCGGTCGTAGGGGGCTTTTTGGCGTCGGCATCGGCGTTTTCAACTTGTCGGCGCAGTTCCTTGACGTCGCGTCTCTTCGAAGGGAATGTCGTCGAAGTGCTCGCGTCACCCAGCGGTCGTAGGGGGCTTTTTGGCGTCGGCATCGGCGTTTTCGGCTTGTCGGCGCAGTTCCTTGACGTTGCATCTCTTCGAAGGGAATGTCGTCGAACTGCTCGCTTCGCCCAGCGGTCCTAGGGGGCTTTTTGCCGTCCGCATCGGCGTTTTCGGCTTGGCGGCGCAGTTCCTTGACGTCGCGTCTCTTGGAAGGGAAAGTCGTCGAAGTGGTCGCGTCGCCCAGCGGTCGTAAGGGGTTATTGGCGTCCGTATCGGCGTTTTTGGCTTGTCGGCGCAGTTCCTTGACGTCGCGTCTCTTCGAAGGGAATGTCGTCGAAGTGCTCGCGTCACCCAGCGGTCGTAGGGGGCTTTTTGGCGTCGGCATCGGCGTTTTCGGCTTGTCGGCGCAGTTCCTTGACGTTGCATCTCTTCGAAGGGAATGTCGTCGAACTGCTCGCTTCGCCCAGCGGTCCTAGGGGGCTTTTTGCCGTCCGCATCGGCGTTTTCGGCTTGACGGCGCAGTTCCTTGACGTCGCGTCTCTTCGAAGGGAATGTCGTCGAAGTGGTCGCGTCGCCCAGCGGTCGTAAGGGGTTATTGGCGTCCGTATCGGCGTTTTTGGCTTGTCGGCGCAGTTCCTTGACGTCGCGTCTCTTCGAAGAGAATGTCGTCGAAGTGCTCGCGTCACCCAGCGGTCGTAGGGGGCTTTTTGGCGTCCGCATCGGCTTTTTTGGCATGTCGGCGCAGTTCCTTGACGTCGCGTCTCTTCGAAGGGAATGTCGTCGAAGTGCTCGCGCCACCCAGCGGTCGTAGGGGGCTTTTTGCCGTCCGCATCGGCGTTTTCGGCTTGGCGGCGCAGTTCCTTGACGTCGCGTATTTTCGAAGGCAATGTCGTCGAAGTGCTCGCGTCACCCAGCTTTCGTAGGGGGCTTTTTGGCGTCCGCATCGGCGTTTTCGGCTTGTCGACGCAGTTCCTTGACGTCGCGTCTCTTCGAAGGGAATGTCGTCGAAGTGCTCGCGTCACCCAGCGGTCGTAGGGGGCTTTTTGGCGTCCGCATCGGCGTTTTCGGCTTGGCGGCGCAGATAATTGACGTCGCGTCTCTTCGAAGGGAATGTCGTCGAAGTGCTCCCGTCGCCCAGTGGTCGTAGGGGGCTTTTTGGCGTCCTCATCGGCGTTTTCGGCTTGTCGGCGCAGTTCCTTGACGTCGCGTCTCTTCGAAGGGAATGTCGTCGAAGTGCTCCCGTCGCCCAGTGGTCGTAGGGGGCTATTTGGCGTCCTCATCGGCGTTTTCGGCTTGTCGGCGCAGTTCCTTGACGTCGCGTCTCTTCGAAGGGAATGTCGTCGAAGTGCTCGCGTCATCCAGCGGTCGCAGGGGGCGTGTTGGCGTCCGCATCGGCGTTTTCGGCTTGTCGGCGCAGTTTCTTGACGTCGCGTCTCTTTGAAGGGAATGTCGTCAAAGTGCTCGCGTCACCCAGCGGTCGTAGGGGGCTTTTGCAATCCGCATCGGCGTTTTCAGCTTGTCAGCGCAGTTCCTTGACGGCGCGTATCTTCGAAGGGAATGTCGTCCAAGTGCTCGCGTAGCCCAGCGGTCGTAGGGTTTTTTTTTGCCGTCCGCATCGGCGTTTTCGGCTTGGCGGCGCAGTTCCTTGACGTCGCGTCTCTTCGAAGGAAATGTCGTCGAAGTGCTCGCGTCGCCCAGCGGTCGTAGGGGGCTTTCTGGCGTCCGCATCGGCGTTTTCGGCTTGTCGGCGCAGTTCCTTGACGTCGCGTCTCTTTGAAGGGAATGTCGTCGAAGTGCTCGCGTCGCCCAGTGGTCGTAGGGGGCTTTTTGCCGTCCGCATCGGCGTTTTCGGCTTGGCAGCGCAGATCCTTGACGTCGCGTCTCTTCGAAGGGAATGTCGTCGAAGTGCTCGCGTCACCCAGCGGTCTTAGGGGGCATTTTGCCGTCCGCATCGGCGTTTTCGGTTTGGCGGCGCAGTTCCTTGACGTCGCGTCTCTTCGAAGGAAATGTCGTCGAAGTGCTCGCGTCGCCCAGCGGTCGTAGGGGGCTTTCTGGCGTCCGCATCGGCGTTTTCGGCTTGTCGGCGCAGTTCCTTGACGTCGCGTCTCTTCGAAGGGAATGTCGTCGAAGTGCTCCCGTCGCCCAGCGGTCGTAGGTGTCTTTTTGGTGTTCGCATCGGCGTTTTCGGCTTGTCGGCGCAGTTCCTTGACGTCGCGTTTCTTCGAAGGGAATGTCGTCGAAGTGCTCGCGTCGCCCAGCGGTCGTAGGGGGCTTATTGGCCTCCGCATCGGCGTTTGCGGCTTGTCGGAGCAGTTCCTTGACGTCGCGTCTCTTCGAAGGGAATGTCGTCGAAGTGCTCGCGTCACCCAGCGGTCGTAGGGGGCTTTTTGGCGTCCGCATCGGCGTTTTCGGTTTGGCGGCGCAGTTCCTTGACGTCGCGTCTCTTCGAAGAGAATGTCGTCGAAGTGCTCCCGTCGCCCAGCGGTCGTAGGTGTCTTTTTGGCGTCCGCATCGGCGTTTTTGGCTTGGTGGCGCAGTTCCTTGACGTCGCGTCTCTTCGAAGGGAATGTCGTCGAAGTGCTCGCGTCACCCAGCGGTCGTAGGGGGCTTTTTGGCGTCCGCATCGGCGTTTTCGGCTTGTCGGCGCAGTTCCTTGACGTCGCGTCTCCTCGAAGGAACTGTCGTCGAAGTGCTCGCGCCGCCCAGCGGTCGTAGGGGGCTTTTTGGCGTCCGCATCGGCGTTTTCGGCTTGTCGGCGCAGTTCCTTGACGTCGCGTCTCTTCGAAGGGAATGTCGTCGAAGTGCTCGCGTCGCCCAGTGGTCGCAGGGGGCTTTTTGGCGTCCGCATCGGCGTTTTCGGCTTGTCGGCGCAGTTCCTTGACGTCGCGTCTCCTCGAAGGAAATGTCGTCGAAGTGCTCGCGTCGCCCAGTGGTCGTAGGGGGCTTTTTGGCGTCCGCATCGGCGTTTTCGGCTTGTCGGCGCAGTTCCTTGACGTCGCGTCTCTTCGAAGGGAATGTCGTCGAAGTGCTCGCGTCGCCCAGTGGTCGTAGGGGGCTTTTTGGCGTCCGCATCGGCGTTTTCGGCTTGTCGGCGCAGTTCCTTGACGTCGCGTCTCTTCGAAGGGAATGTCGTCGAAGTGCTCGCGTCGCCCAGTGGTCGCAGGGGGCTTTTTGGCGTCCGCATCGGCGTTTTCGGCTTGTCGGCGCAGTTCCTTGACGTCGCGTCTCCTCGAAGGAAATGTCGTCGAAGTGCTCGCGCCGCCCAGCGGTCGTAGGGGGCTTTTTGGCGTCCGCATCGGCGTTTTCGGCTTGTCGGCGCAGTTCCTTGACGTCGCGTCTCTTCGAAGGGAATGTCGTCGAAGTGCTCGCGTCACCCAGCGGTCGTAGGGGGCTTTTTGGCGTCCGCATCGGCGTTTTCGGCTTGTCGGCGCAGTTCCTTGACGTCGCGTCTCCTCGAAGGAAATGTCGTCGAAGTGCTCGCGCCGCCCAGCGGTCGTAGGGGGCTTTTTGGCGTCCGCATCGGCGTTTTCGGCTTGTCGGCACAGTTCCTTGACGTCGCGTCTCTTCGAAGGGAATGTCGTCGAAGTGCTCGCGTCGCCCAGTGGTCGCAGGGGGCTTTTTGGCGTCCGCATCGGCGTTTTCGGCTTGTCGGCGCAGTTCCTTGACGTCGCGTCTCTTCGAAGGGAATGTCGTCGAAGTGCTCGCGTCGCCCAGTGGTCGTAGGGGGCTTTTTGGCGTCCGCATCGGCGTTTTCGGCTTGTCGGAGCAGTTCCTTGACGTCGCGTCTCTTCGAAGGGAATGTCGTCGAAGTGCTCGCGTCGCCCAGTGGTCGCAGGGGGCTTTCTGGCGTCCGCATCGGCGTTTTCGGCTTGTCGGCGCAGTTCCTTGACGTCGCGTCTCTTTGAAGGGAATGTCGTCGAAGTGCTCGCGTCGCCCAGTGGTCGTAGGGGGCTTTTTGCCGTCCGCATCGGCGTTTTCGGCTTGGCAGCGCAGATCCTTGACGTCGCGTCTCTTCGAAGGGAATGTCGTCGAAGTGCTCGCGTCACCCAGCGGTCTTAGGGGGCATTTTGCCGTCCGCATCGGCGTTTTCGGTTTGGCGGCGCAGTTCCTTGACGTCGCGTCTCTTCGAAGGAAATGTCGTCGAAGTGCTCGCGTCGCCCAGCGGTCGTAGGGGGCTTTCTGGCGTCCGCATCGGCGTTTTCGGCTTGTCGGCGCAGTTCCTTGACGTCGCGTCTCTTCGAAGGGAATGTCGTCGAAGTGCTCCCGTCGCCCAGCGGTCGTAGGTGTCTTTTTGGTGTTCGCATCGGCGTTTTCGGCTTGTCGGCGCAGTTCCTTGACGTCGCGTTTCTTCGAAGGGAATGTCGTCGAAGTGCTCGCGTCGCCCAGCGGTCGTAGGGGGCTTATTGGCCTCCGCATCGGCGTTTGCGGCTTGTCGGAGCAGTTCCTTGACGTCGCGTCTCTTCGAAGGGAATGTCGTCGAAGTGCTCGCGTCACCCAGCGGTCGTAGGGGGCTTTTTGGCGTCCGCATCGGCGTTTTCGGTTTGGCGGCGCAGTTCCTTGACGTCGCGTCTCTTCGAAGAGAATGTCGTCGAAGTGCTCCCGTCGCCCAGCGGTCGTAGGTGTCTTTTTGGCGTCCGCATCGGCGTTTTTGGCTTGGTGGCGCAGTTCCTTGACGTCGCGTCTCTTCGAAGGGAATGTCGTCGAAGTGCTCGCGTCACCCAGCGGTCGTAGGGGGCTTTTTGGCGTCCGCATCGGCGTTTTCGGCTTGTCGGCGCAGTTCCTTGACGTCGCGTCTCCTCGAAGGAACTGTCGTCGAAGTGCTCGCGCCGCCCAGCGGTCGTAGGGGGCTTTTTGGCGTCCGCATCGGCGTTTTCGGCTTGTCGGCGCAGTTCCTTGACGTCGCGTCTCTTCGAAGGGAATGTCGTCGAAGTGCTCGCGTCGCCCAGTGGTCGCAGGGGGCTTTTTGGCGTCCGCATCGGCGTTTTCGGCTTGTCGGCGCAGTTCCTTGACGTCGCGTCTCCTCGAAGGAAATGTCGTCGAAGTGCTCGCGTCGCCCAGTGGTCGTAGGGGGCTTTTTGGCGTCCGCATCGGCGTTTTCGGCTTGTCGGCGCAGTTCCTTGACGTCGCGTCTCTTCGAAGGGAATGTCGTCGAAGTGCTCGCGTCGCCCAGTGGTCGTAGGGGGCTTTTTGGCGTCCGCATCGGCGTTTTCGGCTTGTCGGCGCAGTTCCTTGACGTCGCGTCTCTTCGAAGGGAATGTCGTCGAAGTGCTCGCGTCGCCCAGTGGTCGCAGGGGGCTTTTTGGCGTCCGCATCGGCGTTTTCGGCTTGTCGGCGCAGTTCCTTGACGTCGCGTCTCCTCGAAGGAAATGTCGTCGAAGTGCTCGCGCCGCCCAGCGGTCGTAGGGGGCTTTTTGGCGTCCGCATCGGCGTTTTCGGCTTGTCGGCGCAGTTCCTTGACGTCGCGTCTCTTCGAAGGGAATGTCGTCGAAGTGCTCGCGTCACCCAGCGGTCGTAGGGGGCTTTTTGGCGTCCGCATCGGCGTTTTCGGCTTGTCGGCGCAGTTCCTTGACGTCGCGTCTCCTCGAAGGAAATGTCGTCGAAGTGCTCGCGCCGCCCAGCGGTCGTAGGGGGCTTTTTGGCGTCCGCATCGGCGTTTTCGGCTTGTCGGCACAGTTCCTTGACGTCGCGTCTCTTCGAAGGGAATGTCGTCGAAGTGCTCGCGTCGCCCAGTGGTCGCAGGGGGCTTTTTGGCGTCCGCATCGGCGTTTTCGGCTTGTCGGCGCAGTTCCTTGACGTCGCGTCTCTTCGAAGGGAATGTCGTCGAAGTGCTCGCGTCGCCCAGTGGTCGTAGGGGGCTTTTTGGCGTCCGCATCGGCGTTTTCGGCTTGTCGGAGCAGTTCCTTGACGTCGCGTCTCTTCGAAGGGAATGTCGTCGAAGTGCTCGCGTCGCCCAGTGGTCGCAGGGGGCTTTTTGGCGTCCGCATCGGCGTTTTCGGCTTGTCGGCGCAGTTCCTTGACGTCGCGTCTCTTCGAAGGGAATGTCGTCGAAGTGCTCGCGTCACCCAGTGGTCGTAGGGGGCTTTTTGGCGTCCGCATCGGCGTTTTCGGCTTGTCGGAGCAGTTCCTTGACGTCGCGTCTCCTCGAAGGAAATGTCGTCGAAGTGCTCGCGTCGCCCAGTGGTCGCAGGGGGCTTTTTGGCGTCCGCATCGGCGTTTTCGGCTTGTCGGAGCAGTTCCTTGACGTCGCGTCTCTTCGAAGGGAATGTCGTCGAAGTGCTCGCGTCGCCCAGTGGTCGTAGGGGGCTTTTTGGCGTCCGCATCGGCGTTTTCGGCTTGTCGGCGCAGTTCCTTGACGTCGCGTCTCTTCGAAGGGAATGTCGTCGAAGTGCTCGCGTCGCCCAGTGGTCGTAGGGGGCTTTTTGGCGTCCGCATCGGCGTTTTCGGCTTGTCGGAGCAGTTCCTTGACGTCGCGTCTCTTCGAAGGGAATGTCGTCGAAGTGCTCGCGTCGCCCAGTGGTCGCAGGGGGCTTTTTGGCGTCCGCATCGGCGTTTTCGACTTGTCAGCGCAGTTCCTTGACGTCGCGTCTCTTCGAAGGGAATGTCGTCGAAGTGCTCGCGTCACCCAGCGGTCGTAGGGGGCTTTTTGGCGTCGGCATCGGCGTTTTCGGCTTGTCGGCGCAGTTCCTTGACGTTGCATCTCTTCGAAGGAAATGTCGTCGAAGTGCTCGCGCCGCCCAGCGGTCGTAGGGGGCTTTTTGGCGTCCGCATCGGCGTTTTCGACTTGTCAGCGCAGTTCCTTGACGTCGCGTCTCTTCGAAGGGAATGTCGTCGAAGTGCTCGCGTCACCCAGCGGTCGTAGGGGGCTTTTTGGCGTCGGCATCGGCGTTTTCGGCTTGTCGGCGCAGTTCCTTGACGTTGCATCTCTTCGAAGGAAATGTCGTCGAAGTGCTCGCGCCGCCCAGCGGTCGTAGGGGGCTTTTTGGCGTCCGCATCGGCGTTTTTGGCTTGTCGGCGCAGATCCTTGACGTCGCGTCTCTTCGAAGGGAATGTCGTCGAAGTGCTCGCGTCACCCAGCGGTCGTAGGTGTCTTTTTGGCGTCCGCATCGGCGTTTTCGGCTTGTCGGCGCAGTTCCTTGACGTTGCATCTCTTCGAAGGAAATGTCGTCGAAGTGCTCGCGCCGCCCAGCGGTCGTAGGGGGCTTTTTGGCGTCCGCATCGGCGTTTTTGGCTTGTCGGCGCAGATCCTTGACGTCGCGTCTCTTCGAAGGGAATGTCGTCGAAGTGCTCGCGTCACCCAGCGGTCGTAGGTGTCTTTTTGGCGTCCGCATCGGCGTTTTCGGCTTGTCGGCGCAGTTCCTTGACGTTGCGTCTCCTCGAAGGAAATGTCGTCGAAGTGCTCGCGTCACCCAGCGGTCGTAGGTGTCTTTTTGGCGTCCGCATCGGCGTTTTTGGCTTGTCGGCGCAGATCCTTGACGTCGCGTCTCTTCGAAGGGAATGTCGTCGAAGTGCTCGCGTCACCCAGCGGTCGTAGGTGTCTTTTTGGCGTCGGCATCGGCGTTTTCGGCTTGTCGGCGCAGTTCCTTGACGTTGCATCTCTTCGAAGGAAATGTCGTCGAAGTGCTCGCGCCGCCCAGCGGTCGTAGGGGGCTTTTTGGCGTCCGCATCGGCGTTTTCGACTTGTCAGCGCAGTTCCTTGACGTCGCGTCTCTTCGAAGGGAATGTCGTCGAAGTGCTCGCGTCACCCAGCGGTCGTAGGGGGCTTTTTGGCGTCGGCATCGGCGTTTTCGGCTTGTCGGCGCAGTTCCTTGACGTTGCATCTCTTCGAAGGAAATGTCGTCGAAGTGCTCGCGCCGCCCAGCGGTCGTAGGGGGCTTTTTGGCGTCCGCATCGGCGTTTTTGGCTTGTCGGCGCAGATCCTTGACGTCGCGTCTCTTCGAAGGGAATGTCGTCGAAGTGCTCGCGTCACCCAGCGGTCGTAGGTGTCTTTTTGGCGTCCGCATCGGCGTTTTCGGCTTGTCGGCGCAGTTCCTTGACGTTGCATCTCTTCGAAGGAAATGTCGTCGAAGTGCTCGCGCCGCCCAGCGGTCGTAGGGGGCTTTTTGGCGTCCGCATCGGCGTTTTTGGCTTGTCGGCGCAGATCCTTGACGTCGCGTCTCTTCGAAGGGAATGTCGTCGAAGTGCTCGCGTCACCCAGCGGTCGTAGGTGTCTTTTTGGCGTCCGCATCGGCGTTTTCGGCTTGTCGGCGCAGTTCCTTGACGTTGCGTCTCCTCGAAGGAAATGTCGTCGAAGTGCTCGCGTCACCCAGCGGTCGTAGGTGTCTTTTTGGCGTCCGCATCGGCGTTTTTGGCTTGTCGGCGCAGATCCTTGACGTCGCGTCTCTTCGAAGGGAATGTCGTCGAAGTGCTCGCGTCACCCAGCGGTCGTAGGTGTCTTTTTGGCGTCGGCATCGGCGTTTTCGGCTTGTCGGCGCAGTTCCTTGACGTTGCATCTCTTCGAAGGAAATGTCGTCGAAGTGCTCGCGCCGCCCAGCGGTCGTAGGGGGCTTTTTGGCGTCCGCATCGGCGTTTTCGGCTTGTCAGCGCAGTTCCTTGACGTCGCGTCTCTTCGAAGGGAATGTCGTCGAAGTGCTCGCGTCGCCCAGCGGTCGTAGGGGGCTTTTTGGCGTCCGCATCGGCGTTTTCGGCTTGTCAGCGCAGTTCCTTGACGTCGCGTCTCTTCGAAGGGAATGTCGTCGAAGTGCTCGCGTCACCCAGCGGTCGTAGGGGGCTTTTTGGCGTCGGCATCGGCGTTTTCGACTTGTCGGCGCAGTTCCTTGACGTTGCGTCTCCTCGAAGGAAATGTCGTCGAAGTGCTCGCGCCGCCCAGCGGTCGTAGGGGGCTTTTTGGCGTCCGCATCGGCGTTTTCGGCTTGTCAGCGCAGTTCCTTGACGTCGCGTCTCTTCGAAGGGAATGTCGTCGAAGTGCTCGCGCCGCCCAGCGGTCGTAGGGGGCTTTTTGGCGTCCGCATCGGCGTTTTCGGCTTGTCAGCGCAGTTCCTTGACGTCGCGTCTCTTCGAAGGAAATGTCGTCGAAGTGCTCGCGCCGCCCAGCGGTCGTAGGGGGCTTTTTGGCGTCCGCATCGGCGTTTTTGACTTGTCGGCGCAGTTCCTTGACGTTGTGTCTCTTCGAAGGGAATGTCGTCGAAGTGCTCGCGTCACCCAGCGGTCGTAGGGGGCTTTTTGGCGTCGGCATCGGCGTTTTCGGCTTGTCGGCGCAGTTCCTTGACGTCGCGTCTCTTCGAAGGGAATGTCGTCGAAGTGGTCGCGTCACCCAGCAGTCGTAGGGGGCTTTTTGGCGTCGGCATCGGCGTTTTCGACTTGTCGGCGCAGTTCCTTGACGTTGCATCTCTTCGAAGGGAATGTCGTCGAACTGCTCGCTTCGCCCAGCGGTCCTAGGGGGCTTTTTGCCGTCCGCATCGGCGTTTTCGGCTTGGCGGCGCAGTTCCTTGACGTCGCGTCTCTTCGAAGGGAATGTCGTCGAAGTGGTCGCGTCACCCAGCGGTCGTAGGGGGCTTTTTGGCGTCGGCATCGGCGTTTTCAACTTGTCGGCGCAGTTCCTTGACGTCGCGTCTCTTCGAAGGGAATGTCGTCGAAGTGCTCGCGTCACCCAGCGGTCGTAGGGGGCTTTTTGGCGTCGGCATCGGCGTTTTCGGCTTGTCGGCGCAGTTCCTTGACGTTGCATCTCTTCGAAGGGAATGTCGTCGAACTGCTCGCTTCGCCCAGCGGTCCTAGGGGGCTTTTTGCCGTCCGCATCGGCGTTTTCGGCTTGGCGGCGCAGTTCCTTGACGTCGCGTCTCTTGGAAGGGAAAGTCGTCGAAGTGGTCGCGTCGCCCAGCGGTCGTAAGGGGTTATTGGCGTCCGTATCGGCGTTTTTGGCTTGTCGGCGCAGTTCCTTGACGTCGCGTCTCTTCGAAGGGAATGTCGTCGAAGTGCTCGCGTCACCCAGCGGTCGTAGGGGGCTTTTTGGCGTCGGCATCGGCGTTTTCGGCTTGTCGGCGCAGTTCCTTGACGTTGCATCTCTTCGAAGGGAATGTCGTCGAACTGCTCGCTTCGCCCAGCGGTCCTAGGGGGCTTTTTGCCGTCCGCATCGGCGTTTTCGGCTTGACGGCGCAGTTCCTTGACGTCGCGTCTCTTCGAAGGGAATGTCGTCGAAGTGGTCGCGTCGCCCAGCGGTCGTAAGGGGTTATTGGCGTCCGTATCGGCGTTTTTGGCTTGTCGGCGCAGTTCCTTGACGTCGCGTCTCTTCGAAGAGAATGTCGTCGAAGTGCTCGCGTCACCCAGCGGTCGTAGGGGGCTTTTTGGCGTCCGCATCGGCTTTTTTGGCATGTCGGCGCAGTTCCTTGACGTCGCGTCTCTTCGAAGGGAATGTCGTCGAAGTGCTCGCGCCACCCAGCGGTCGTAGGGGGCTTTTTGCCGTCCGCATCGGCGTTTTCGGCTTGGCGGCGCAGTTCCTTGACGTCGCGTATTTTCGAAGGCAATGTCGTCGAAGTGCTCGCGTCACCCAGCTTTCGTAGGGGGCTTTTTGGCGTCCGCATCGGCGTTTTCGGCTTGTCGACGCAGTTCCTTGACGTCGCGTCTCTTCGAAGGGAATGTCGTCGAAGTGCTCGCGTCACCCAGCGGTCGTAGGGGGCTTTTTGGCGTCCGCATCGGCGTTTTCGGCTTGGCGGCGCAGATAATTGACGTCGCGTCTCTTCGAAGGGAATGTCGTCGAAGTGCTCCCGTCGCCCAGTGGTCGTAGGGGGCTTTTTGGCGTCCTCATCGGCGTTTTCGGCTTGTCGGCGCAGTTCCTTGACGTCGCGTCTCTTCGAAGGGAATGTCGTCGAAGTGCTCGCGTCATCCAGCGGTCGCAGGGGGCGTGTTGGCGTCCGCATCGGCGTTCTCGGCTTGTCGGCGCAGTTCCTTGACGTCGCATCTCTTCGAAGGGAATGTCGTCAAAGTGCTCGCGTCACCCAGCGGTCGTAGGGGGCTTTTGCAATCCGCATCGGCGTTTTCAGCTTGTCAGCGCAGTTCCTTGACGGCGCGTCTCTTCGAAGGGAATGTCGTCCAAGTGCTCGCGTAGCCCAGCGGTCGTAGGGTTTTTTTTTGCCGTCCGCATCGGCGTTTTCGGCTTGGCGGCGCAGTTCCTTGACGTCGCGTCTCTTCGAATGGAATGTCGTCGAAGTGCTCGCGTCGCCCAGCGGTCGTAGGGGGCTTTTTGGCGTCCGCATCGGCGTTTTCGGCTTGTTGGCGCAGTTCCTTGACTTCGCGTCTCTTCGAAGGGAATGTCGTCGAAGTGCTCGCGTCACCCAGCGGTCGTAGGGGGCTTTTTGGCGTCCGCATCGGCGTTTTCGGCTTGGCGGCGCAGTTCCTTGACGTCGCGTCTCTTCGAAGGGAATGTCGTCGAAGTGCTCCCGTCGCCCAGCGGTCGTAGGAGTCTTTTTTGGCGTCCGCATCGGCGTTTTTGGCTTGTCGGTGCAGATCCTTGACGTCGCGTCTCTTCGAAGGGAATGTCGTCGAAGTGCTCGCGTCACCCAGCGGTCCTAGGGGGCATTTTGCCGTCCGCATCGGCGTTTTCGGCTTGGCGGCGCAGTTCCTTGACGTCGCGTCTCTTCGAAGGGAATGTTGTCGAAGTGCTCCCGTCGCCCAGCGGTCGTAGGAGTCTTTTTGGCGTCCGCATCGGCGTTTTTGGTTTGTCGGCGCAGATCCTTGACGTCGCGTCTCTTCGAAGGGAATGTCGTCGAAGTGCTCGCGTCACCCAGCGGTCCTAGGGGGCATTTTGCCGTCCGCATCGGCGTTTTCGGCTTGGCGGTGCAGTTCCTTGACGTCGCGTCTCTTCGAAGGGAATGTCGTCGAAGTGCTCGCGTCGCCCAGCGGTCGTAGGGGCTTTCTGGCGTCCGCATCGGCGTTTTCGGCTTGTCGGCGCAGTTCCTTGACGTCGCGTCTCTTCGAAGGGAATGTCGTCGAAGTGCTCGCGTCGCCCAGTGGTCGTAGGGGGCTTTTTGCCGTCCGCATCGGCATTTTCGGCTTGGCAGCGCAGATTTTTGACGTCGCGTCTCTTCGAAGGAAATGTCGTCGAAGTGCTCCCGTCGCCCTGCGGTCGTAGGTGTCTTTTTGGCGTCCGCATCGGCGTTTTCGGCATGTCGGCGCAGTTCCTTGACGTCGCGTCTCTTCGAAGGAAATGTCGTCGAAGTGCTCGCGTCGCCCAGCGGTCGTAGGGGGCTTATTGGCGTCCGCATCGGCGTTTTCGGCTTGTCGGAGCAGTTCCTTGACGTCGCGTCTCTTCGAAGGGAATGTCGTCGAAGTGCTCGCGTCACCCAGCGGTCGTAGGGGGCTTTTTGGCGTCCGCATCGGCGTTTTCGGTTTGGCGGCGCAGTTCCTTGACGTCGCGTCTCTTCGAAGAGAATGTCGTCGAAGTGCTCCCGTCGCCCAGCGGTCGTAGGTGTCTTTTTGGCGTCCGCATCGGCGTTTTCGGCATGTCGGCGCAGTTCCTTGACGTCGCGTCTCTTCGAAGGAAATGTCGTCGAAGTGCTCGCGTCGCCCAGCGGTCGTAGGGGGCTTATTGGCGTCCGCATCGGCGTTTTCGGCTTGGCGGCGCAGTTCCTCGACGTCGCGTCTCTTCGAAGGGAATGTCGTCGAAGTGCTCGCGTCGCCCAGCGGTCGTAGGGGGCTTTCTGGCGTCCGCATCGGCGTTTTCGGCTTGTCGGCGCAGTTCCTTGACGTCGCGTCTCTTCGAAGGGAATGTCGTCGAAGTGCTCGCGTCGCCCAGTGGTCGTAGGGGGCTTTTTGCCGTCCGCATCGGCGTTTTCGGCTTGGCAGCGCAGATCCTTGACGTCGCGTCTCTTCGAAGGGAATGTCGTCGAAGTGCTCCCGTCGCCCAGTGGTCGTAGGGGGCTTTTTGGCGTCCTCATCGGCGTTTTCGGCTTGTCGGCGCAGTTCCTTGACGTCGCGTCTCTTCGAAGGGAATGTCGTCGAAGTGCTCGCGTCATCCAGCGGTCGCAGGGGGCGTGTTGGCGTCCGCATCGGCGTTCTCGGCTTGTCGGCGCAGTTCCTTGACGTCGCGTCTCTTCGAAGGGAATGTCGTCGAAGTGCTCGCGTCACCCAGCGGTCTTAGGGGGCATTTTGCCGTCCGCATCGGCGTTTTCGGTTTGGCGGCGCAGTTCCTTGACGTCGCGTCTCTTCGAAGGAAATGTCGTCGAAGTGCTCCCGTCGCCCAGCGGTCGTAGGTGTCTTTTTGGCGTCCGCATCGGCGTTTTCGGCATGTCGGCGCAGTTCCTTGACGTCGCGTCTCTTCGAAGGAAATGTCGTCGAAGTGCTCGCGTCGCCCAGCGGTCGTAGGGGGCTTATTGGCGTCCGCATCGGCGTTTTCGGCTTGTCGGAGCAGTTCCTTGACGTCGCGTCTCTTCGAAGGGAATGTCGTCGAAGTGCTCGCGTCACCCAGCGGTCGTAGGGGGCTTTTTGGCGTCCGCATCGGCGTTTTCGGTTTGGCGGCGCAGTTCCTTGACGTCGCGTCTCTTCGAAGAGAATGTCGTCGAAGTGCTCCCGTCGCCCAGCGGTCGTAGGTGTCTTTTTGGCGTCCGCATCGGCGTTTTCGGCATGTCGGCGCAGTTCCTTGACGTCGCGTCTCTTCGAAGGAAATGTCGTCGAAGTGCTCGCGTCGCCCAGCGGTCGTAGGGGGCTTATTGGCGTCCGCATCGGCGTTTTCGGCTTGGCGGCGCAGTTCCTCGACGTCGCGTCTCTTCGAAGGGAATGTCGTCGAAGTGCTCGCGTCGCCCAGCGGTCGTAGGGGGCTTTCTGGCGTCCGCATCGGCGTTTTCGGCTTGTCGGCGCAGTTCCTTGACGTCGCGTCTCTTCGAAGGGAATGTCGTCGAAGTGCTCGCGTCGCCCAGTGGTCGTAGGGGGCTTTTTGCCGTCCGCATCGGCGTTTTCGGCTTGGCAGCGCAGATCCTTGACGTCGCGTCTCTTCGAAGGGAATGTCGTCGAAGTGCTCCCGTCGCCCAGTGGTCGTAGGGGGCTTTTTGGCGTCCTCATCGGCGTTTTCGGCTTGTCGGCGCAGTTCCTTGACGTCGCGTCTCTTCGAAGGGAATGTCGTCGAAGTGCTCGCGTCATCCAGCGGTCGCAGGGGGCGTGTTGGCGTCCGCATCGGCGTTCTCGGCTTGTCGGCGCAGTTCCTTGACGTCGCGTCTCTTCGAAGGAAATGTCGTCAAAGCGCTCGCGTCACCCAGCGGTCGTAGGGGGCTTTTTGCCGTCCGCATCGGCGTTTTCAACTTGTCGGCGCAGTTTCTTGACGTCGAGTCTCTTCGAAGGGAAGGTCGTCGAAGTGCTCGCGGCGCCCAGCGGTCGTAGGGGGCTTATTGGCGTCCCCATCGGCCTTTTCGGCTTGTCGGCGCAGTTCCTTGACGTCGCGTCTCTTCGAAGGAAATGTCGTCGAAGTGCTCGCGTCACCCAGCGGTCGTAGGGGGCTTTTTGGCGTCCGCATCGGCGTTTTCGGCTTGTCGTCGCAGTTCCTTGACGTCGCGTCTCTTCGAAGGGAATGTCGTCGAAGTGCTTGCGTCGCCCAGCGGTCGTAGGGGGCTTATTGGCGTCCGCATCGGCCTTTTCGGCTTGTCGGCGCAGTTCCTTGACGTCGCGTCTCTTCGAAGGGAATGTCGTCGAAGTGCTCGCGAACCCAGCGGTCGTAGGGGGCTTTTTCGCGTCCGCATCGGCGTTTTCGGCTTGTCGGCGCAGTTCCTTGGCGTCGCGTCTCTTCGAAGGAAATGTCGTCGAAGCGCTCCCGTCACCCAGCGGTCGTAGGGGGCTTTTTGCCGTCCGCATCGGCGTTTTCAGCTTGTCGGCGCAGTTCCTTGTCGTCGTGTCTCTTCGAAGGGAATGTCGTCGGAGTGCTCGCGTCACCCAGCGGTCGTAGGGGGCTGTTTGGCGTCCGCATCGGCGTTTTCGGCTTGTCGGCGCAGTTCCTTGACGTCGCGTCTCTTCGAAGAGAATGTCGTCGAAGTGCTCGCGTCGCCCAGCGGTCGTAGGGGGCTTTTTGCCGTCCGCTTCGGCGTTTTCGGCTTGGCGGCGCAGTTCCTTGACGTCGCGTCTCTCCGAAGGGAATGTCGTCGAAGTGCTCGCGTCACCCAGCAGTGGTATGGGGGCTTTTTGGCGTCCGCATCGCCGTTTTCGGCTTGTCGACGCCGTTCCTTGACGTCGCGTCTCTTCGAACGGAATGTCGTCGAAGTGCTCGCGTCGCCCAGCGGTCGTAGGGGGCTTTTTGGCGTCCGCATCGGCGTTTTCAGCTTGTCGGCGCAGTTCCTTGACGCCGCATCTCTCCGAAGGGAATGTCGTCGAAGTGCTCGCGTCACCCAGCGGTCGTAGGGGGCTTATTGGCGTCCGCATCGGCATTTTCGGCTTGTCGGCGCAGTTCCTTGACGTTGCGTCTCTTCGAACGGAATGTCGACGAAGTGCTCGCGTCACCCAGCGGTCGTAGGGGGCTTCTTGCCGTCCGCATCGGCGTTTTCGGCTTGTCGGCGCAGTTCCTTGACGTCGCGTCTCTTCGAAGGGAATGTCGTCGAAGTGCTCGCGTCGCCCAGCGGTCGTAGGGGGCGTTTTGGCGTCCGCATCGGCGTTTTCGGCTTGTCGGCGCAGTTCCTTGACGTCGCGTCTCTTCGAAGGGAATGTCGTCGAAGTGCTCGCGTCACCCAGCGGTCGTAGGGGGCTTTTTGTCGTCCCCATCGGCGTTTTCGGCTTGTCGGCGCAGTTCCTTGACGTCGCGTCTCTTCGAAGGGAATGTTGTCGAAGTGCTCGCGTCACCCAGCGGTCGTAGGGGGCTTATTGGCGTCCGCATCGGCGTTTTCGGCTTGGCGGCGCAGTTCCTTGACGTCGCGTCTCTTCGAAGGCAATGTCGTCGAAGTGCTCGCGTCGCCCAGCGGTCGTAGAGGGCTTTTTGGCGTCCGCATCGGCGTATTCGGCTTGGCGGCGCAGTTCCTTGGCATCGCGTCTCTTCGAAGGGAATGTCGTCGAAGCGCTCGCGTCACCCAGCGGTCGTAGGGGGCTTTTTGCCGTCCGCATCGGCGTTTTCGGCTTGTCGGCGCAGTTCCTTGACGTCGCGTCTCTTCGAAGGAAATGTCGTCGAAGTGCTCGCGTCACCCAGCGGTCGTAGGGGGCATTTGGCGTCCGCATCGGCGTTTTCGGCTTGTCGGCGCAGTTTCTTGACGTCGCGTCTCTTCGAAGGATATGTCGTCGAAGTGCTCCCGTCGCCCAGCGGTCGTAGGGGTCTTTTTGGCGTCCGCATCGGCGTTTTCGGCTTGTCGGCGCAGTTCCTTGACGTCGCGTCTCTTCGAAGAGAATGTCGTCGAAGTGCTCGCGTCACCCAGCGGTCGTAGGGGGCTTTTTGGCGACCGCATCGCCGTTTTCGGCTTGTCGACGCCGTTCCTTGACGTCGCGGCTCTTCGAAGGGAATGTCGTCGAAGTGCTCGCGTCGCCCAGCGGTCGTAGGGGGCTTTTTGGCGTCCGCATCGGCGTTTTCGGCTTGTCGGCGCAGTTCCTTGACGTCGCGTCTCTTCGAAGGGAATGTCGTCGAAGTGCTCGCGTCACCCAGCGGTCGTAGGGGGCTTTTTGCCGTCCGCATCGGCGTTTTCGGCTTGTCGGCGCAGTTCCTTGACGTCGCGTCTCTTCGAAGGAAATGTCGTCGAAGTGCTCGCGTCACCCAGCGGTCGTAGGGGGCATTTGGCGTCCGCATCGGCGTTTTCGGCTTGTCGGCGCAGTTTCTTGACGTCGCGTCTCTTCGAAGGATATGTCGTCGAAGTGCTCCCGTCGCCCAGCGGTCGTAGGGGTCTTTTTGGCGTCCGCATCGGCGTTTTCGGCTTGTCGGCGCAGTTCCTTGACGTCGCGTCTCTTCGAAGAGAATGTCGTCGAAGTGCTCGCGTCACCCAGCGGTCGTAGGGGGCTTTTTGGCGTCAGCATCGGCGTTTTCGGCTTGTCGGCGCAGTTCCTTGACGTCGCGTCTCTTCGAAGGGAATGTCGTCGAAGTGCTCGCGTCGCCCAGCGGTCGTAGGGGGCTTTTCGGCGTCCACATCGGCGTTTTCGGCTTGGCGGCGCAGTTCCTTGACGTCGCGTCTCTTCGAAGGGAATGTCGTCGAAGTGCTCGCGTCGCCCAGCGGTCATAAGGGGCTTTTTGGCGTCCGCATCGGCGTTTTCGGCTTGGCGTTGCAGTTCCTTGACGTCGCGCCTCTTCGAAGGGAATGTCGTCGAAGTGCTCGCGTCGCCCAGCGGTCGTAGGGGGCTTTTCGGCGTCCGCATCGGAGTTTTCGGCTTGGCGCCGCAGTTCCTTGACGTCGCGTCTCTTCGAAGGGAATGTCGTCGAAGTGCTCGCGTCGCCCAGCGGTCGCAGGGGGCTTTTTGACGTTTGCATCGGCGTTTTCGGCTGGGCGGCGCAGTTCCTTGACGTCGCGTCTCTTCGAAGGGAATGTCGCCGAAGTGCTCCTGCCGCCCATCGGTCGTAGGGGTCTTTTTGGCGTCCACATCGGCGTTTTCGGCTTGTCGGCGCAGTTCCTTGACGTCGCGTCTCTTCGAAGGGAATGTCGTCGAAGTGCTCGCGTTATCCAGCGGTCGTAGGAGGCTTTTTGGAGTCCGCATCGGCGTTTTCGTCTTGTCGGCGCAGTTCCTTGACGTCGCGTCTCTTCGAAGGGAATGTCGTCGAAGTGCTCGCGTCACCCAGCGGTCGTAGGGGGCTTTTTGCTGTCCGCATCGGCGTTTTCAGCTTGTCGGCGCAGTTTCTTGACGTCGCGTCTCTTCGAAGGGAATGTCGTCGAAGTGCTAGCGTCACCCAGTGGTCGTAGGGGGCTTTTTGCCGTCCGCATCGGCGTTTTCAGATTGTCGGCGCAGTTTCTTGACGTCGCGTCTCTTCGAAGGGAATGTCGTCGAAGTGCTCGCGTCACCCAGCGGTCGTAGGGGGCTTTTTGCCGTCCGCATCGGCGTTTTCAGCTTGTCGGCGCAGTTTCTTGACATCGCGTCTCTTCGAAGGGAATGTCGTCGAAGTGCTCGCGTCACCCAGCGGTCGTAGGGGGCTTTTTGCCGTCCGCATCGGCGTTTTCAGCTTGTCGGCGCAGTTCCTTGACGTCGCGTCTCTTCGAAGGAAATGTCGTCGAAGTGCTCCCGTCGCCCAGCGGTTTTAGGGGTCTTTTTGGCGTCCGCATCGGCGTTTTCGACTTGTCGGCGCAGTTCCTTGACGTCGCGTCTCTTCGAAGGGAATGTCGTCGAAATGCTCGCGTCATCCAGCGGTCGTAGGGGTCTTTTTGCCGTCCCCATCGGCGTTTTCGGCTTGTCGGCGCAGTTCCTTGACGTCGCGTCTCTTCGAAGGAACAGTCGTCGAAGTGCTCGCGTCACCCAGCGGTCGTAGGGGGCTTTTTGCCGTACGCATCGGCGTTTTCGGCTTGTCGGCGCAGTTTCTTGACGTCGCGTCTCTTCGAAAGGAATGTCGTCGAAGTGCTCGCGTCGCCCAGCGGTCGTCGGGGGCTTATTGGCGTCCGCATCGGCCTTTTCGGCTTGTCGGCGCAGTTCCTTGACGTCGCGTCTCTTCGAAGGAAATGTCGTCGAAGTGCTCGCGTCACCCAGCGGTCGTAGGGGGCTTTTTGGCGTCCGCATCGGCGTTTTCGGCTTGTCGGCGCAGTTCCTTGACGTCGCGTCTCTTCGAAGGGAATGTCGTCGAAGTGCTCGCGTCGCCCAGCGGTCGTAGGGGGCTTATTGGCGTCCGCATCGGCCTTTTCGGCTTGTCGGCGCAGTTCCTTGACGTCGCGTCTCTTCGAAGGAAATGTCGTCGAAGTGCTCCCGTTGCCCAGCGCTCGTAGGGGTCTTTTTGGCGTCCGCATCGGCGTTTTCGGCTTGTCGGCGCAGTTCCTTGACGTCGCGTCTCTTCGAAGGGAATGTCGCCGAAGTTCTCGCGTCACCCAGCGGTCGTAGGGGGCTTTTTGCCGTCCGCATCGGCGTTTTCGTCTTGTCGGCGCAGTTCCTTGACGTCGCGTCTCTTCGAAGGGAATGTCGTCGAAGTGCTCGCGTCGCCCAGCGGTCGTAGGGGGCTTATTGGCGTCCGCATCGGCGTTTTCGGCTTGTCGGCGCAGTTCCTTGACGTCGCGTCTCTTCGAAGGGAATGTCGTCGAAGTGCTCGCGTCACCTAGCGGTCGTAGGGGGCTTTTTGCCGTCCGCATCGGCGTTTTCGGCTTGTCGGCGCAGTTCCTTGACGTCGCGTCTCTTCGAAGGCAATGTCGTCGAAGTGCTCGCGTCTCCCAGCGGTCGTAGGGGGCTTTTTGGCGTCCGCATCGGCGTTTTCGGCTTGTCGGCGCCGTTCCTTGACGTCGCGTCTCTTCGAAGGAAATGTCGTCGAAGTGCTCGCGTCACCCAGCGGTCGTAGGGGGCTTTTTGCCGTCCGCATCGGCGTTTTCAGCTTGTCCGCGCAGTTTCTTGACATCGCGTCTCTTCGAAGGGAATGTCATCGAAGTGCTCGCGTCACCCAGCGGTCGTAGGGGGCTTTTTGCCGTCCGCATCGGCGTTTTCAGCTTGTCGGCGCAGTTCCTTGGCGTCGCGTCTCTTCGAAGGAAATGTCGTCGAAGTGCTCCCGTCGCCCAGCGGTCGTAGGGGTCTTTTTGGCGTCCGCATCGGCGTTTTCGACTTGTCGGCGCAGTTCCTTGACGTCGCGTCTCTTCAAAGGGAATGTCGTCGAAGTGCTCGCGTCGCCCAGCGGTCGTCGGGGGCTTATTGGCGTCCCCATCGGCCTTTTCGGCTTGTCGGCGCAGTTCCTTGACGTCGCGTCTCTTCGAAGGAAATGTCGTCGAAGTGCTCGCGTCACCCAGCGGTCGTAGGGGGCTTTTTGGCGTCCGCATCGGCGTTTTCGGCTTGTCGGCGCAGTTCCTTGACGTCGCGTCTCTTCGAAGGGAATGTCGTCGAAGTGCTCGCGTCGCGCAGCGGTCGTAGGGGGCTTATTGGCGTCCGCATCGGCCTTTTCGGCTTGTCGGCGCAGTTCCTTGACGTCGCGTCTCTTCGAAGGAAATGTCGTCGA
This sequence comes from Ixodes scapularis, assembly GCF_016920785.2. Lineage (NCBI taxonomy): Eukaryota > Metazoa > Arthropoda > Arachnida > Ixodida > Ixodidae > Ixodes > Ixodes scapularis. Next base: position 50,211,043 of record NW_024609838.1, on the reverse strand, counting down.
AGTGCTCCCGTTGCCCAGCGCTCGTAGGGGTCTTTTTGGCGTCCGCATCGGCGTTTTCGGCTTGTCGGCGCAGTTCCTTGACGTCGCGTCTCTTCGAAGGGAATGTCGCCGAACTTCTCGCGTCACCCAGCGGTCGTAGGGGGCTTTTTGCCGTCCGCATCGGCGTTTTCGTCTTGTCGCCGCAGTTCCTTGACGTCGCGTCTCTTCGAAGGGAATGTCGTCGAAGTGCTCGCGTCGCCCAGCGGTCGTAGGGGGCTTATTGGCGTCCGCATCGGCGTTTTCGGCTTGTCGGCGCAGTTCCTTGACGTCGCGTCTCTTCGAAGGGAATGTCGTCGAAGTGCTCGCGTCACCCAGCGGTCGTAGGGGGCTTTTTGCCGTCCGCATCGGCGTTTTCGGCTTGTCGGCGCAGTGCCTTGACGTCGCGTCTCTTCGAAGGCAATGTCGTCGAAGTGCTCGCGTCTCCCAGCGGTCGTAGGGGGCTTTTTGGCGTCCGCATCGGCGTTTTCGGCTTGTCGGCGCAGTTCCTTGACGTCGCGTCTCTTCGAAGGAAATGTCGTCGAAGTGCTCGCGTCACCCAGCGGTCGTAGGGGGCATTTGGCGTCCGCATCGGCGTTTTCGGCTTGTCGGCGCAGTTTCTTGACGTCGCGTCTCTTCGAAGGATATGTCGTCGAAGTGCTCCCGCCGGCCAGCGGTCGTAGGGGTCTTTTTGGCGTCCGCATCGGCGTTTTCGGCTTGTCGGCGCAGTTCCTTGACGTCGCGTCTCTTCGAAGAGAATGTCGTCGAAGTGCTCGCGTCACCCAGCGGTCGTAGGGGGCTTTTTGGCGTCCGCATCGGCGTCTTCGGCTTGTCGGCGCAGTTCCTTGACGTCGCGTCTCTTCGAAGGGAATGTCGTCGAAGTGCTCGCGTCGCCCAGCGGTCGTAGGGGGCTTTTCGGCGTCCACATCGGCGTTTTCGGCTTGGCGGCGCAGTTCCTTGACGTCGCGTCTCTTCGAAGGGAATGTCATCGAAGTGCTCGCGTCGCCCAGCGGTCGTAAGGGGCTTTTTGGCGTCCGCATCGGCGTTGTCGGCTTGGCGGCGCAGTTCCTTGACGTCGCGTCTCTTCGAAGGGAATGTCGTCGAAGTGCTCGCGTCGCCCAGCGGTCGTAGGGGGCTTTTCGGCGTCCGCATCGGAGTTTTCGGCTTGACGCCGCAGTTCCTTGACGTCGCGTCTCTTCGAAGGGAATGTCATCGAAGTGCTCGCGTCGCCCAGCGGTCACAGGGGCTTTTTGCCGTTTGCATCGGCGTTTTCGGCTGGGCGGCGCAGTTCCTTGACGTCGCGTCTCTTCGAAGGGAATGTCGCCAAAGTGCTCCTGTCGCCCATCGGTCGTAGGGGGCGTTTTGGCGTCCGCATCGGCGTTGTCGGCTTGGCGGCGCAGTTCCTTGACGTCGCGTCTCTTCGAAGGGAATGTCGTCGAAGTGCTCGCGTCGCCCAGCGGTCGTAGGGGGCGTTTTGGCGTCCGCATCGGCGTTTTCGGCTTGTCGGCGCAGTTCCTTGACGTCGCGTCTCTTCGAAGGGAATGTCGTCGAAGTGCTCGCGTCACCCAGCGGTCGTAGGGGGCTTTTTGTCGTCCCCATCGGCGTTTTCGGCTTGTCGGCGCAGTTCCTTGACGTCGCGTCTCTTCGAAGGGAATGTTGTCGAAGTGCTCGCGTCACCCAGCGGTCGTAGGGGGCTTATTGGCGTCCGCATCGGCGTTTTCGGCTTGGCGGCGCAGTTCCTTGACGTCGCGTCTCTTCGAAGGCAATGTCGTCGAAGTGCTCGCGTCGCCCAGCGGTCGTAGAGGGCTTTTTGGCGTCCGCATCGGCGTATTCGGCTTGGCGGCGCAGTTCCTTGGCATCGCGTCTCTTCGAAGGGAATGTCGTCGAAGCGCTCGCGTCACCCAGCGGTCGTAGGGGGCTTTTTGCCGTCCGCATCGGCGTTTTCGGCTTGTCGGCGCAGTTCCTTGACGTCGCGTCTCTTCGAAGGAAATGTCGTCGAAGTGCTCGCGTCACCCAGCGGTCGTAGGGGGCATTTGGCGTCCGCATCGGCGTTTTCGGCTTGTCGGCGCAGTTTCTTGACGTCGCGTCTCTTCGAAGGATATGTCGTCGAAGTGCTCCCGTCGCCCAGCGGTCGTAGGGGTCTTTTTGGCGTCCGCATCGGCGTTTTCGGCTTGTCGGCGCAGTTCCTTGACGTCGCGTCTCTTCGAAGAGAATGTCGTCGAAGTGCTCGCGTCACCCAGCGGTCGTAGGGGGCTTTTTGGCGACCGCATCGCCGTTTTCGGCTTGTCGACGCCGTTCCTTGACGTCGCGGCTCTTCGAAGGGAATGTCGTCGAAGTGCTCGCGTCGCCCAGCGGTCGTAGGGGGCTTTTTGGCGTCCGCATCGGCGTTTTCGGCTTGTCGGCGCAGTTCCTTGACGTCGCGTCTCTTCGAAGGGAATGTCGTCGAAGTGCTCGCGTCACCCAGCGGTCGTAGGGGGCTTTTTGCCGTCCGCATCGGCGTTTTCGGCTTGTCGGCGCAGTTCCTTGACGTCGCGTCTCTTCGAAGGAAATGTCGTCGAAGTGCTCGCGTCACCCAGCGGTCGTAGGGGGCATTTGGCGTCCGCATCGGCGTTTTCGGCTTGTCGGCGCAGTTTCTTGACGTCGCGTCTCTTCGAAGGATATGTCGTCGAAGTGCTCCCGTCGCCCAGCGGTCGTAGGGGTCTTTTTGGCGTCCGCATCGGCGTTTTCGGCTTGTCGGCGCAGTTCCTTGACGTCGCGTCTCTTCGAAGAGAATGTCGTCGAAGTGCTCGCGTCACCCAGCGGTCGTAGGGGGCTTTTTGGCGTCAGCATCGGCGTTTTCGGCTTGTCGGCGCAGTTCCTTGACGTCGCGTCTCTTCGAAGGGAATGTCGTCGAAGTGCTCGCGTCGCCCAGCGGTCGTAGGGGGCTTTTCGGCGTCCACATCGGCGTTTTCGGCTTGGCGGCGCAGTTCCTTGACGTCGCGTCTCTTCGAAGGGAATGTCGTCGAAGTGCTCGCGTCGCCCAGCGGTCATAAGGGGCTTTTTGGCGTCCGCATCGGCGTTTTCGGCTTGGCGTTGCAGTTCCTTGACGTCGCGCCTCTTCGAAGGGAATGTCGTCGAAGTGCTCGCGTCGCCCAGCGGTCGTAGGGGGCTTTTCGGCGTCCGCATCGGAGTTTTCGGCTTGGCGCCGCAGTTCCTTGACGTCGCGTCTCTTCGAAGGGAATGTCGTCGAAGTGCTCGCGTCGCCCAGCGGTCGCAGGGGGCTTTTTGACGTTTGCATCGGCGTTTTCGGCTGGGCGGCGCAGTTCCTTGACGTCGCGTCTCTTCGAAGGGAATGTCGCCGAAGTGCTCCTGCCGCCCATCGGTCGTAGGGGTCTTTTTGGCGTCCACATCGGCGTTTTCGGCTTGTCGGCGCAGTTCCTTGACGTCGCGTCTCTTCGAAGGGAATGTCGTCGAAGTGCTCGCGTTATCCAGCGGTCGTAGGAGGCTTTTTGGAGTCCGCATCGGCGTTTTCGTCTTGTCGGCGCAGTTCCTTGACGTCGCGTCTCTTCGAAGGGAATGTCGTCGAAGTGCTCGCGTCACCCAGCGGTCGTAGGGGGCTTTTTGCTGTCCGCATCGGCGTTTTCAGCTTGTCGGCGCAGTTTCTTGACGTCGCGTCTCTTCGAAGGGAATGTCGTCGAAGTGCTAGCGTCACCCAGTGGTCGTAGGGGGCTTTTTGCCGTCCGCATCGGCGTTTTCAGATTGTCGGCGCAGTTTCTTGACGTCGCGTCTCTTCGAAGGGAATGTCGTCGAAGTGCTCGCGTCACCCAGCGGTCGTAGGGGGCTTTTTGCCGTCCGCATCGGCGTTTTCAGCTTGTCGGCGCAGTTTCTTGACATCGCGTCTCTTCGAAGGGAATGTCGTCGAAGTGCTCGCGTCACCCAGCGGTCGTAGGGGGCTTTTTGCCGTCCGCATCGGCGTTTTCAGCTTGTCGGCGCAGTTCCTTGACGTCGCGTCTCTTCGAAGGAAATGTCGTCGAAGTGCTCCCGTCGCCCAGCGGTTTTAGGGGTCTTTTTGGCGTCCGCATCGGCGTTTTCGACTTGTCGGCGCAGTTCCTTGACGTCGCGTCTCTTCGAAGGGAATGTCGTCGAAATGCTCGCGTCATCCAGCGGTCGTAGGGGTCTTTTTGCCGTCCCCATCGGCGTTTTCGGCTTGTCGGCGCAGTTCCTTGACGTCGCGTCTCTTCGAAGGAACAGTCGTCGAAGTGCTCGCGTCACCCAGCGGTCGTAGGGGGCTTTTTGCCGTACGCATCGGCGTTTTCGGCTTGTCGGCGCAGTTTCTTGACGTCGCGTCTCTTCGAAAGGAATGTCGTCGAAGTGCTCGCGTCGCCCAGCGGTCGTCGGGGGCTTATTGGCGTCCGCATCGGCCTTTTCGGCTTGTCGGCGCAGTTCCTTGACGTCGCGTCTCTTCGAAGGAAATGTCGTCGAAGTGCTCGCGTCACCCAGCGGTCGTAGGGGGCTTTTTGGCGTCCGCATCGGCGTTTTCGGCTTGTCGGCGCAGTTCCTTGACGTCGCGTCTCTTCGAAGGGAATGTCGTCGAAGTGCTCGCGTCGCCCAGCGGTCGTAGGGGGCTTATTGGCGTCCGCATCGGCCTTTTCGGCTTGTCGGCGCAGTTCCTTGACGTCGCGTCTCTTCGAAGGAAATGTCGTCGAAGTGCTCCCGTTGCCCAGCGCTCGTAGGGGTCTTTTTGGCGTCCGCATCGGCGTTTTCGGCTTGTCGGCGCAGTTCCTTGACGTCGCGTCTCTTCGAAGGGAATGTCGCCGAAGTTCTCGCGTCACCCAGCGGTCGTAGGGGGCTTTTTGCCGTCCGCATCGGCGTTTTCGTCTTGTCGGCGCAGTTCCTTGACGTCGCGTCTCTTCGAAGGGAATGTCGTCGAAGTGCTCGCGTCGCCCAGCGGTCGTAGGGGGCTTATTGGCGTCCGCATCGGCGTTTTCGGCTTGTCGGCGCAGTTCCTTGACGTCGCGTCTCTTCGAAGGGAATGTCGTCGAAGTGCTCGCGTCACCTAGCGGTCGTAGGGGGCTTTTTGCCGTCCGCATCGGCGTTTTCGGCTTGTCGGCGCAGTTCCTTGACGTCGCGTCTCTTCGAAGGCAATGTCGTCGAAGTGCTCGCGTCTCCCAGCGGTCGTAGGGGGCTTTTTGGCGTCCGCATCGGCGTTTTCGGCTTGTCGGCGCCGTTCCTTGACGTCGCGTCTCTTCGAAGGAAATGTCGTCGAAGTGCTCGCGTCACCCAGCGGTCGTAGGGGGCTTTTTGCCGTCCGCATCGGCGTTTTCAGCTTGTCCGCGCAGTTTCTTGACATCGCGTCTCTTCGAAGGGAATGTCATCGAAGTGCTCGCGTCACCCAGCGGTCGTAGGGGGCTTTTTGCCGTCCGCATCGGCGTTTTCAGCTTGTCGGCGCAGTTCCTTGGCGTCGCGTCTCTTCGAAGGAAATGTCGTCGAAGTGCTCCCGTCGCCCAGCGGTCGTAGGGGTCTTTTTGGCGTCCGCATCGGCGTTTTCGACTTGTCGGCGCAGTTCCTTGACGTCGCGTCTCTTCAAAGGGAATGTCGTCGAAGTGCTCGCGTCGCCCAGCGGTCGTCGGGGGCTTATTGGCGTCCCCATCGGCCTTTTCGGCTTGTCGGCGCAGTTCCTTGACGTCGCGTCTCTTCGAAGGAAATGTCGTCGAAGTGCTCGCGTCACCCAGCGGTCGTAGGGGGCTTTTTGGCGTCCGCATCGGCGTTTTCGGCTTGTCGGCGCAGTTCCTTGACGTCGCGTCTCTTCGAAGGGAATGTCGTCGAAGTGCTCGCGTCGCGCAGCGGTCGTAGGGGGCTTATTGGCGTCCGCATCGGCCTTTTCGGCTTGTCGGCGCAGTTCCTTGACGTCGCGTCTCTTCGAAGGAAATGTCGTCGAAGTGCTCCCGTTGCCCAGCGCTCGTAGGGGTCTTTTTGGCGTCCGCATCGGCGTTTTCGGCTTGTCGGCGCAGTTCCTTGACGTCGCGTCTCTTCGAAGGGAATGTCGCCGAACTTCTCGCGTCACCCAGCGGTCGTAGGGGGCTTTTTGCCGTCCGCATCGGCGTTTTCGTCTTGTCGCCGCAGTTCCTTGACGTCGCGTCTCTTCGAAGGGAATGTCGTCGAAGTGCTCGCGTCGCCCAGCGGTCGTAGGGGGCTTATTGGCGTCCGCATCGGCGTTTTCGGCTTGTCGGCGCAGTTCCTTGACGTCGCGTCTCTTCGAAGGGAATGTCGTCGAAGTGCTCGCGTCACCCAGCGGTCGTAGGGGGCTTTTTGCCGTCCGCATCGGCGTTTTCGGCTTGTCGGCGCAGTGCCTTGACGTCGCGTCTCTTCGAAGGCAATGTCGTCGAAGTGCTCGCGTCTCCCAGCGGTCGTAGGGGGCTTTTTGGCGTCCGCATCGGCGTTTTCGGCTTGTCGGCGCAGTTCCTTGACGTCGCGTCTCTTCGAAGGAAATGTCGTCGAAGTGCTCGCGTCACCCAGCGGTCGTAGGGGGCATTTGGCGTCCGCATCGGCGTTTTCGGCTTGTCGGCGCAGTTTCTTGACGTCGCGTCTCTTCGAAGGATATGTCGTCGAAGTGCTCCCGCCGGCCAGCGGTCGTAGGGGTCTTTTTGGCGTCCGCATCGGCGTTTTCGGCTTGTCGGCGCAGTTCCTTGACGTCGCGTCTCTTCGAAGAGAATGTCGTCGAAGTGCTCGCGTCACCCAGCGGTCGTAGGGGGCTTTTTGGCGTCCGCATCGGCGTCTTCGGCTTGTCGGCGCAGTTCCTTGACGTCGCGTCTCTTCGAAGGGAATGTCGTCGAAGTGCTCGCGTCGCCCAGCGGTCGTAGGGGGCTTTTCGGCGTCCACATCGGCGTTTTCGGCTTGGCGGCGCAGTTCCTTGACGTCGCGTCTCTTCGAAGGGAATGTCATCGAAGTGCTCGCGTCGCCCAGCGGTCGTAAGGGGCTTTTTGGCGTCCGCATCGGCGTTGTCGGCTTGGCGGCGCAGTTCCTTGACGTCGCGTCTCTTCGAAGGGAATGTCGTCGAAGTGCTCGCGTCGCCCAGCGGTCGTAGGGGGCTTTTCGGCGTCCGCATCGGAGTTTTCGGCTTGACGCCGCAGTTCCTTGACGTCGCGTCTCTTCGAAGGGAATGTCATCGAAGTGCTCGCGTCGCCCAGCGGTCACAGGGGCTTTTTGCCGTTTGCATCGGCGTTTTCGGCTGGGCGGCGCAGTTCCTTGACGTCGCGTCTCTTCGAAGGGAATGTCGCCAAAGTGCTCCTGTCGCCCATCGGTCGTAGGGGTCTTTTTGGCGTCCGCATCGGCGTTTTCGGCTTGTCGGCGCAGTTCCTTGACGTCGCGTCGGGAATGTCGTCGAAGTGCTCGCGTTATCCAGCGGTCGTAGGAGGCTTTTTGGAGTCCGCATCGGCGTTTTCGTCTTGTCGGCGCAGTTCCTTGACGTCGCGTCTCTTCGAAGGGAATGTCGTCGAAGTGCTCGCGTCACCCAGCGGTCGTAGGGGGCTTTTTGCTGTCCGCATCGGCGTTTTCAGCTTGTCGGCGCAGTTTCTTGACGTCGCGTCTCTTCGAAGGGAATGTCGTCGAAGTGCTAGCGTCACCCAGTGGTCGTAGGGGGCTTTTTGCCGTCCGCATCGGCGTTTTCAGATTGTCGGCGCAGTTTCTTGACGTCGCGTCTCTTCGAAGGGAATGTCGTCGAAGTGCTCGCGTCACCCAGCGGTCGTAGGGGGCTTTTTGCCGTCCGCATCGGCGTTTTCAGCTTGTCGGCGCAGTTTCTTGACATCGCGTCTCTTCGAAGGGAATGTCGTCGAAGTGCTCGCGTCACCCAGCGGTCGTAGGGGGCTTTTTGCCGTCCGCATCGGCGTTTTCAGCTTGTCGGCGCAGTTCCTTGACGTCGCGTCTCTTCGAAGGAAATGTCGTCGAAGTGCTCCCGTCGCCCAGCGGTTTTAGGGGTCTTTTTGGCGTCCGCATCGGCGTTTTCGACTTGTCGGCGCAGTTCCTTGACGTCGCGTCTCTTCGAAGGGAATGTCGTCGAAATGCTCGCGTCATCCAGCGGTCGTAGGGGTCTTTTTGCCGTCCCCATCGGCGTTTTCGGCTTGTCGGCGCAGTTCCTTGACGTCGCGTCTCTTCGAAGGAACAGTCGTCGAAGTGCTCGCGTCACCCAGCGGTCGTAGGGGGCTTTTTGCCGTACGCATCGGCGTTTTCGGCTTGTCGGCGCAGTTTCTTGACGTCGCGTCTCTTCGAAAGGAATGTCGTCGAAGTGCTCGCGTCGCCCAGCGGTCGTCGGGGGCTTATTGGCGTCCGCATCGGCCTTTTCGGCTTGTCGGCGCAGTTCCTTGACGTCGCGTCTCTTCGAAGGAAATGTCGTCGAAGTGCTCGCGTCACCCAGCGGTCGTAGGGGGCTTTTTGGCGTCCGCATCGGCGTTTTCGGCTTGTCGGCGCAGTTCCTTGACGTCGCGTCTCTTCGAAGGGAATGTCGTCGAAGTGCTCGCGTCGCCCAGCGGTCGTAGGGGGCTTATTGGCGTCCGCATCGGCCTTTTCGGCTTGTCGGCGCAGTTCCTTGACGTCGCGTCTCTTCGAAGGAAATGTCGTCGAAGTGCTCCCGTTGCCCAGCGCTCGTAGGGGTCTTTTTGGCGTCCGCATCGGCGTTTTCGGCTTGTCGGCGCAGTTCCTTGACGTCGCGTCTCTTCGAAGGGAATGTCGCCGAAGTTCTCGCGTCACCCAGCGGTCGTAGGGGGCTTTTTGCCGTCCGCATCGGCGTTTTCGTCTTGTCGGCGCAGTTCCTTGACGTCGCGTCTCTTCGAAGGGAATGTCGTCGAAGTGCTCGCGTCGCCCAGCGGTCGTAGGGGGCTTATTGGCGTCCGCATCGGCGTTTTCGGCTTGTCGGCGCAGTTCCTTGACGTCGCGTCTCTTCGAAGGGAATGTCGTCGAAGTGCTCGCGTCACCCAGCGGTCGTAGGGGGCTTTTTGCCGTCCGCATCGGCGTTTTCGGCTTGTCGGCGCAGTTCCTTGACGTCGCGTCTCTTCGAAGGCAATGTCGTCGAAGTGCTCGCGTCTCCCAGCGGTCGTAGGGGGCTTTTTGGCGTCCGCATCGGCGTTTTCGGCTTGTCGGCGCCGTTCCTTGACGTCGCGTCTCTTCGAAGGAAATGTCGTCGAAGTGCTCGCGTCACCCAGCGGTCGTAGGGGGCTTTTTGCCGTCCGCATCGGCGTTTTCAGCTTGTCGGCGCAGTTTCTTGACATCGCGTCTCTTCGAAGGGAATGTCATCGAAGTGCTCGCGTCACCCAGCGGTCGTAGGGGGCTTTTTGCCGTCCGCATCGGCGTTTTCAGCTTGTCGGCGCAGTTCCTTGGCGTCGCGTCTCTTCGAAGGAAATGTCGTCGAAGTGCTCCCGTCGCCCAGCGGTCGTAGGGGTCTTTTTGGCGTCCGCATCGGCGTTTTCGACTTGTCGGCGCAGTTCCTTGACGTCGCGTCTCTTCGAAGGGAATGTCGTCGAAGTGCTCGCGTCGCCCAGCGGTCGTCGGGGGCTTATTGGCGTCCCCATCGGCCATTTCGGCTTGTCGGCGCAGTTCCTTGACGTCGCGTCTCTTCGAAGGAAATGTCGTCGAAGTGCTCGCGTCACCCAGCGGTCGTAGGGGGCTTTTTGGCGTCCGCATCGGCGTTTTCGGCTTGTCGGCGCAGTTCCTTGACGTCGCGTCTCTTCGAAGGGAATGTCGTCGAAGTGCTCGCGTCGCCCAGCGGTCGTAGGGGGCTTATTGGCGTCCGCATCGGCCTTTTCGGCTTGTCGGCGCAGTTTCTTGACGTCGCGTCTCTTCGAAGGAAATGTCGTCGAAGTGCTCCCGTTGCCCAGCGCTCGTAGGGGTCTTTTTGGCGTCCGCATCGGCGTTTTCGGCTTGTCGGCGCAGTTCCTTGACGTCGCGTGTCTTCGAAGGGAATGTCGCCGAAGTTCTCGCGTCACCCAGCGGTCGTAGGGGGCTTTTTGCCGTCCGCATCGGCGTTTTCGTCTTGTCGCCGCAGTTCCTTGACGTCGCGTCTCTTCGAAGGGAATGTCGTCGAAGTGCTCGCGTCGCCCAGCGGTCGTAGGGGGCTTATTGGCGTCCGCATCGGCGTTTTCGGCTTGTCGGCGCAGTTCCTTGACGTCGCGTCTCTTCGAAGGGAATGTCGTCGAAGTGCTCGCGTCACCCAGCGGTCGTAGGGGGCTTTTTGCCGTCCGCATCGGCGTTTTCGGCTTGTCGGCGCAGTTCCTTGACGTCGCGTCACTTCGAAGGCAATGTCGTCGAAGTGCTCGCGTCTCCCAGCGGTCGTAGGGGGCTTTTTGGCGTCCGCATCGGCGTTTTCGGCTTGTCGGCGCAGTTCCTTGACGTCGCGTCTCTTCGAAGGAAATGTCGTCGAAGTGCTCGCGTCACCCAGCGGTCGTAGGGGGCATTTGGCGTCCGCATCGGCGTTTTCGGCTTGTCGGCGCAGTTTCTTGATGTCGCGTCTCTTCGAAGGATATGTCGTCGAAGTGCTCCCGCCGGCCAGCGGTCGTAGGGGTCTTTTTGGCGTCCGCATCGGCGTTTTCGGCTTGTCGGCGCAGTTCCTTGACGTCGCGTCTCTTCGAAGAGAATGTCGTCGAAGTGCTCGCGTCACCCAGCGGTCGTAGGGGGCTTTTTGGCGTCCGTATCCGCGTCTTCGGCTTGTCGGCGCAGTTCCTTGACGTCGCGTCTCTTCGAAGGGAATGTCGTCGAAGTGCTCGCGTCGCGCAGCGGTCGTAGGGGGCTTATTGGCGTCCGCATCGGCCTTTTCGGCTTGTCGGCGCAGTTTCTTGACGTCGCGTCTCTTCGAAGGATATGTCGTCGAAGTGCTCCCGCCGGCCAGCGGTCGTAGGGGTCTTTTTGGCGTCCGCATCGGCGTTTTCGGCTTGTCGGCGCAGTTCCTTGACGTCGCGTCTCTTCGAAGAGAATGTCGTCGAAGTGCTCGCGTCACCCAGCGGTCGTAGGGGGCTTTTTGGCGTCCGCATCGGCGTCTTCGGCTTGTCGGCGCAGTTCCTTGACGTCGCGTCTCTTCGAAGGGAATGTCGTCGAAGTGCTCGCGTCGCCCAGCGGTCGTAGGGGGCTTTTCGGCGTCCACATCGGCGTTTTCGGCTTGGCGGCGCAGTTCCTTGACGTCGCGTCTCTTCGAAGGGAATGTCATCGAAGTGCTCGCGTCGCCCAGCGGTCGTAAGGGGCTTTTTGGCGTCCGCATCGGCGTTGTCGGCTTGGCGGCGCAGTTCCTTGACGTCGCGTCTCTTCGAAGGGAATGTCGTCGAAGTGCTCGCGTCGCCCAGCGGTCGTAGGGGGCTTTTCGGCGTCCGCATCGGAGTTTTCGGCTTGACGCCGCAGTTCCTTGACGTCGCGTCTCTTCGAAGGGAATGTCATCGAAGTGCTCGCGTCGCCCAGCGGTCACAGGGGCTTTTTGCCGTTTGCATCGGCGTTTTCGGCTGGGCGGCGCAGTTCCTTGACGTCGCGTCTCTTCGAAGGGAATGTCGCCAAAGTGCTCCTGTCGCCCATCGGTCGTAGGGGTCTTTTTGGCGTCCGCATCGGCGTTTTCGGCTTGTCGGCGCAGTTCCTTGACGTCGCGTCGGGAATGTCGTCGAAGTGCTCGCGTTATCCAGCGGTCGTAGGAGGCTTTTTGGAGTCCGCATCGGCGTTTTCGTCTTGTCGGCGCAGTTCCTTGACGTCGCGTCTCTTCGAAGGGAATGTCGTCGAAGTGCTCGCGTCACCCAGCGGTCGTAGGGGGCTTTTTGCTGTCCGCATCGGCGTTTTCAGCTTGTCGGCGCAGTTTCTTGACGTCGCGTCTCTTCGAAGGGAATGTCGTCGAAGTGCTAGCGTCACCCAGTGGTCGTAGGGGGCTTTTTGCCGTCCGCATCGGCGTTTTCAGATTGTCGGCGCAGTTTCTTGACGTCGCGTCTCTTCGAAGGGAATGTCGTCGAAGTGCTCGCGTCACCCAGCGGTCGTAGGGGGCTTTTTGCCGTCCGCATCGGCGTTTTCAGCTTGTCGGCGCAGTTTCTTGACATCGCGTCTCTTCGAAGGGAATGTCGTCGAAGTGCTCGCGTCACCCAGCGGTCGTAGGGGGCTTTTTGCCGTCCGCATCGGCGTTTTCAGCTTGTCGGCGCAGTTCCTTGACGTCGCGTCTCTTCGAAGGAAATGTCGTCGAAGTGCTCCCGTCGCCCAGCGGTTTTAGGGGTCTTTTTGGCGTCCGCATCGGCGTTTTCGACTTGTCGGCGCAGTTCCTTGACGTCGCGTCTCTTCGAAGGGAATGTCGTCGAAATGCTCGCGTCATCCAGCGGTCGTAGGGGTCTTTTTGCCGTCCCCATCGGCGTTTTCGGCTTGTCGGCGCAGTTCCTTGACGTCGCGTCTCTTCGAAGGAACAGTCGTCGAAGTGCTCGCGTCACCCAGCGGTCGTAGGGGGCTTTTTGCCGTACGCATCGGCGTTTTCGGCTTGTCGGCGCAGTTTCTTGACGTCGCGTCTCTTCGAAAGGAATGTCGTCGAAGTGCTCGCGTCGCCCAGCGGTCGTCGGGGGCTTATTGGCGTCCGCATCGGCCTTTTCGGCTTGTCGGCGCAGTTCCTTGACGTCGCGTCTCTTCGAAGGAAATGTCGTCGAAGTGCTCGCGTCACCCAGCGGTCGTAGGGGGCTTTTTGGCGTCCGCATCGGCGTTTTCGGCTTGTCGGCGCAGTTCCTTGACGTCGCGTCTCTTCGAAGGGAATGTCGTCGAAGTGCTCGCGTCGCCCAGCGGTCGTAGGGGGCTTATTGGCGTCCGCATCGGCCTTTTCGGCTTGTCGGCGCAGTTCCTTGACGTCGCGTCTCTTCGAAGGAAATGTCGTCGAAGTGCTCCCGTTGCCCAGCGCTCGTAGGGGTCTTTTTGGCGTCCGCATCGGCGTTTTCGGCTTGTCGGCGCAGTTCCTTGACGTCGCGTCTCTTCGAAGGGAATGTCGCCGAAGTTCTCGCGTCACCCAGCGGTCGTAGGGGGCTTTTTGCCGTCCGCATCGGCGTTTTCGTCTTGTCGGCGCAGTTCCTTGACGTCGCGTCTCTTCGAAGGGAATGTCGTCGAAGTGCTCGCGTCGCCCAGCGGTCGTAGGGGGCTTATTGGCGTCCGCATCGGCGTTTTCGGCTTGTCGGCGCAGTTCCTTGACGTCGCGTCTCTTCGAAGGGAATGTCGTCGAAGTGCTCGCGTCACCCAGCGGTCGTAGGGGGCTTTTTGCCGTCCGCATCGGCGTTTTCGGCTTGTCGGCGCAGTTCCTTGACGTCGCGTCTCTTCGAAGGCAATGTCGTCGAAGTGCTCGCGTCTCCCAGCGGTCGTAGGGGGCTTTTTGGCGTCCGCATCGGCGTTTTCGGCTTGTCGGCGCCGTTCCTTGACGTCGCGTCTCTTCGAAGGAAATGTCGTCGAAGTGCTCGCGTCACCCAGCGGTCGTAGGGGGCTTTTTGCCGTCCGCATCGGCGTTTTCAGCTTGTCGGCGCAGTTTCTTGACATCGCGTCTCTTCGAAGGGAATGTCATCGAAGTGCTCGCGTCACCCAGCGGTCGTAGGGGGCTTTTTGCCGTCCGCATCGGCGTTTTCAGCTTGTCGGCGCAGTTCCTTGGCGTCGCGTCTCTTCGAAGGAAATGTCGTCGAAGTGCTCCCGTCGCCCAGCGGTCGTAGGGGTCTTTTTGGCGTCCGCATCGGCGTTTTCGACTTGTCGGCGCAGTTCCTTGACGTCGCGTCTCTTCGAAGGGAATGTCGTCGAAGTGCTCGCGTCGCCCAGCGGTCGTCGGGGGCTTATTGGCGTCCCCATCGGCCATTTCGGCTTGTCGGCGCAGTTCCTTGACGTCGCGTCTCTTCGAAGGAAATGTCGTCGAAGTGCTCGCGTCACCCAGCGGTCGTAGGGGGCTTTTTGGCGTCCGCATCGGCGTTTTCGGCTTGTCGGCGCAGTTCCTTGACGTCGCGTCTCTTCGAAGGGAATGTCGTCGAAGTGCTCGCGTCGCCCAGCGGTCGTAGGGGGCTTATTGGCGTCCGCATCGGCCTTTTCGGCTTGTCGGCGCAGTTTCTTGACGTCGCGTCTCTTCGAAGGAAATGTCGTCGAAGTGCTCCCGTTGCCCAGCGCTCGTAGGGGTCTTTTTGGCGTCCGCATCGGCGTTTTCGGCTTGTCGGCGCAGTTCCTTGACGTCGCGTGTCTTCGAAGGGAATGTCGCCGAAGTTCTCGCGTCACCCAGCGGTCGTAGGGGGCTTTTTGCCGTCCGCATCGGCGTTTTCGTCTTGTCGCCGCAGTTCCTTGACGTCGCGTCTCTTCGAAGGGAATGTCGTCGAAGTGCTCGCGTCGCCCAGCGGTCGTAGGGGGCTTATTGGCGTCCGCATCGGCGTTTTCGGCTTGTCGGCGCAGTTCCTTGACGTCGCGTCTCTTCGAAGGGAATGTCGTCGAAGTGCTCGCGTCACCCAGCGGTCGTAGGGGGCTTTTTGCCGTCCGCATCGGCGTTTTCGGCTTGTCGGCGCAGTTCCTTGACGTCGCGTCACTTCGAAGGCAATGTCGTCGAAGTGCTCGCGTCTCCCAGCGGTCGTAGGGGGCTTTTTGGCGTCCGCATCGGCGTTTTCGGCTTGTCGGCGCAGTTCCTTGACGTCGCGTCTCTTCGAAGGAAATGTCGTCGAAGTGCTCGCGTCACCCAGCGGTCGTAGGGGGCATTTGGCGTCCGCATCGGCGTTTTCGGCTTGTCGGCGCAGTTTCTTGATGTCGCGTCTCTTCGAAGGATATGTCGTCGAAGTGCTCCCGCCGGCCAGCGGTCGTAGGGGTCTTTTTGGCGTCCGCATCGGCGTTTTCGGCTTGTCGGCGCAGTTCCTTGACGTCGCGTCTCTTCGAAGAGAATGTCGTCGAAGTGCTCGCGTCACCCAGCGGTCGTAGGGGGCTTTTTGGCGTCCGTATCCGCGTCTTCGGCTTGTCGGCGCAGTTCCTTGACGTCGCGTCTCTTCGAAGGGAATGTCGTCGAAGTGCTCGCGTCGCCCAGCGGTCGTAGGGGGCTTTTCGGCGTCCACATCGGCGTTTTCGGCTTGGCGGCGCAGTTCCTTGACGTCGCGTCTCTTCGAAGGGAATGTCATCGAAGTGCTCGCGTCGCCCAGCGGTCGTAAGGGGCTTTTTGGCGTCCGCATCGGCGTTTTCGGCTTGGCGGCGCAGTTCCTTGACGTCGCGTCTCTTCGAAGGGAATGTCGTCGAAGTGCTCGCGTCGCCCAGCGGTCGTAGGGGGCTTTTCGGCGTCCGCATCGGAGTTTTCGGCTTGACGCCGCAGTTCCTTGACGTCGCGTCTCTTCGAAGGGAATGTCGTCGAAGTGCTCGCGTCGCCCAGCGGTCGCAGGGGGCTTTTTGCCGTTTGCATTGGCGTTTTCGGCTGGGCGGCGCAGTTCCTTGACGTCGCGTCTCTTCGAAGGGAATGTCGCCAAAGTGCTCCTGTCGCCCATCGGTCGTAGGGGTCTTTTTGGCGTCCGCATCGGCGTTTTCGGCTTGTCGGCGCAGTTCCTTGACGTCGCGTCGGGAATGTCGTCGAAGTGCTCGCGTTATCCAGCGGTCGTAGGAGGCTTTTTGGAGTCCGCATCGGCGTTTTCGTCTTGTCGGCGCAGTTCCTTGACGTCGCGTCTCTTCGAAGGGAATGTCGTCGAAGTGCTCGCGTCACCCAGCGGTCGTTGGGGGCTTTTTGCCGTCCGCATCGGCGTTTTCAGCTTTTCGGCGCAGTTCCTTGACGTCGCGTCTCTTCGAAGGGAATGTCGTCGAAGTGCTCGCGTCATCCAGCGGTCGCAGGGGTCTTTTTGGCGTCCCCATCGGCGTTTTCGGCTTGTCGGCGCAGTTCCTTGACGTCGCGTCTCTTCGAAGGGACAGTCGTCGAAGTGCTCGCGTCACCCAGCGGTCGTAGGGGGCTTTTTGCCGTCCGCATCGGCGTTTTCAACTTGTCGGCGCAGTTTCTTGACGTCGCGTCTCTTCGAAGGGAATGTCGTCGAAGTGCTCGCGTCGCCCAGCGGTCGTAGCGGGCTTATTGGCGACCGCATCGGCCTTTTCGGCTTGTCGGCGCAGTTCCTTGACGTCGCGTCTCTTCGAAGGAAATGTCGTCGAAGTGCTCGCGTCACCCAGCGGTCGTAGGGGGCTTTTTGGCGTCCGCATCGGCGTTTTCGGCTTGTCGGCGCAGTTCCTTGACGTCGCGTCTCTTCGAAGGGAATGTCGTCGAAGTGCTCGCGTCGCCCAGCGGTCGTAGGGTGCTTATTGGCGTCCGCATCGGCGTTTTCGGCTTTTCGGCGCAGTTCCTTGACGTCGCGTCTCTTCGAAGGGAATGTCGTCGAAGTGCTCGCGTCGCCCAGCGGTCGTAGGGGGCTTATTGGCGTCCGCATCGGCGTTTTCGGCTTGTCGGCGCAGTTCCTTGACGTCGCGTCTCTTCGAAGGGAATGTCGTCGAAGTGCTCGCGTCACCCAGCGGTCGTAGGGGGCTTTTTGCCGTCCGCATCGGCGTTTTCGGCTTCTCGGCGCAGTTCCTTGACGTCGCGTCTCTTCGAAGGCAATGTCGTCGAAGTGCTCGCGTCTCCCAGCGGTCGTAGGGGGTTTTTTGGCGTCCGCATCGGCGTTTTCGGCTTGTCGGCGCAGTTCCTTGACGTCGCGTCTCTTCGAACGGAATGTCGTCGAAGTGCTCGCGTCACCCAGCGGTCGTAGGGGGCTTATTGGCGTCCGCATCGGCATTTTAGGCTTGTCGGCGCAGTTCCTTGACATCGCGTCTCTTCGAAGAAAATATCGTCGAAGTGCTCGCGTCACCCAGCGGTCGTAGGGGGCTCATTGGCGTCCGCATCGGCATTTTCGGCTTGTCAGCGCAGTTCCTTGACGTCGGGTCTCTTCGAAGGGAATGTCGTCGAAGTGCTCGCGTCACCCAGCGGTCGTAGGGGGCTTTTTGCCGTCCGCATCGGCGTTTTCGGCTTGTCGGCGCAGTTCCTTGACGTCGCGCCTCTTCGAAGGAAATGTCGTCGAAGTGCTCCCGTCACCCAGCGGTCGTAGGGGGCTTTTTGGCGTCCGCATCGGCGTTTTCGGCTTGTCGGCGCAGTTCCTTGACGTTGCGTCTCTTCGAAGGGAATGTCGTCGAAGTGCTCGCGTCACCCAGCGGTCGTAGGGGGCTTTTTGCCGTCCGCATCGGCGTTTTCGGCTTGTCGGCGCAGTTCCTTGACGTCGCGTCTCTTCGAAGGGAATGTCGTCGAAGTGCTCGTTTCGCCCAGCGGACGTAGGGGGCTTATTGGCGTCCGCATCGGCCTTTTCGGCTATTCGGCGCAGTTCCTTGACGTCGCGTCTCTTCGAAGAAAATGTCGTCGACTTGCTCCCGTCACCCAGCGGTCGTAGGGGGCTTTTTGGCGTCCGCATCGGCGTTTTCGGCTTGTCGGCGCAGTTCCTTGACGTTGCGTCTATCGAACGGAATGTCGTCGAAGTGCTCGCGTCACCCAGCGGTCGTAGGGGGCTTTTTGGCGTCCGCATCGGCGTTTTCGGCTTGTCGGCGCAGTTTCTTGACGTCGCGTCTCTTCGAAGGGAATGTCGTCAAAGTGCTCGCGTCACCCAGCGGTGGTAGGGGGCTTATTGGCGTCCGCATCGGCGTTTTTGGCTTGTCGGCGCAGTTCCTTGACGTCGCGTCTCTTCGAAGGTAATGTCGTCGAAGTGCTCGCGTCACCCAGCGGTCGTAGGGGGCTTTTTGCCGTCCGCATCGGCGTTTTCGGCTTGTCGGCGCAGTTCCTTGACGTCGCGTCTCTTCGAAGGGAATGTTGTCGAAGTGCTCGCGTCGCCCAGCGGTCGTAGGGGGCTTATTGGCGTCCGCATCGGCCTTTTCGGCTTGTCGGCGCAGTTCCTTGACGTCGCGTCTCTTCGAAGGAAAAGTCGTCGAAGTGCTCCCGTCACCCAGCGGTCGTAGGGGGCTTTTTGGCGTCCGCATCGGCGTTTTCGGCTTGTCGGCGCAGTTCCTTGACGTCGCGTCTCTTCGAAGGGAATGTCGTCGAAGTGCTCCCGTCACCCAGCGGTCGTAGGGGGCTTTTTGGCGTCCGCATCGGCGTTTTCGGCTTGTCGGCGCAGTTCCTTGACGTCGCGTCTCTTCGAAGGGAATTTCGTCGAAGTGCTCGCGTCACCCAGCGGTCGTAGGGGGCTTTTTGGCGTCCGCATCGGCGTTTTCGGCTTGTCGGCGAAGTTCCTTGACGTCGCGTCTCTTCGAAGGAAATGTCGTCGAAGTGCTCGCGTCACCCAGCGGTCGTAGGGGGCTTTTTGGCGTCCGCATCGGCGTTTTCGGCTTGTCGGCACAGTTCCTTGACGTCGCGTCTCTTCGAAGGGAATGTCGTCGAAGTGCTCGCGTCACCCAGCGATCGTAGGGGGCTTTTTGGCGTCCGCATCGGCGTTTTCGGCTTGTCGGCGCAGTTCCTTGACGTCGCGTCTCTTCGAAGAAAATGTCGTCGAAGTGCTCGCGTCGCCCAGCGGTCGTAGGGGGCTTTTTGTCGTCCGCATCGGCGTTTTCCGCTTGTCGGCGCAATTCCTTGACGTCGCGTCTCTTCGAAGGGAATGTCGTCGAAGTGTTCGCGTCACCCAGCGGTCGTAGTTCCTTGGCGTCCGCATCGGCGTTTTCGGCTTGTCGGCGCAGTTCCTTGACGTCGCATCTCTTCGAAGGGAATGTCGTCGAAGTGCCGCGTCGCCCAGCGGTCGTAGGGGGCTTTTTGGCGTCCGCATCGGCGTTTTTGGCTTGTCGGCGCAGTTCCTTGACGTCGCGTCTCTTCGAAGGGAATGTCGTCGAAGTGCTCGCGTCACCCAGCGGTCGTAGGGGGCTTTTTGCCGTCCGCATCGGCGTTTTCGGCTTGTCGGCGCAGTTCCTTGACGTCGCGTCTCTTCGAAGGGAATGTCGCCGAAGTGCTCGCGTCACCCAGCGGTCGTAGGGGGCTTTTTGGCGTCCGCATCGGCGTTTTCGGCTTGTCGGCGCAGTTCCTTGACGTCGCGTCTCTTCGAAGGAAATGTCGTCGAAGTGCTCGAGTCGCCCAGCGGTCGTAGGGGGCTTTTTGCCGTCCGCATCGGCGTTCTCGGCTTGGCGGCGCAGTTCCTTGACGTCGCGTCTCTTCGAAGGGAATGTCGTCGAAGTGCTCGCGTCACCCAGCGGTCGGTGGGGGCTTTTTGGCGCCCGTATCGGCGTTTTCGGCTTGTCGGCGCAGTTCCTTGACGTCGCGTCTCTTCGAAGGAAATGTCGTCGAAGTGCTCGAGTCGAACAGCGGTCGTAGGGGGCTTTTTGCCGTCCGCTTCGGCGTTTTCGGCTTGGCGGCGCCGTTCCTTGACGTCGCGTCTCTCCGAAGGGAATGTCGTCGAAGTGCTCGCGTCACCCAGCGGTGGTATGGGGGCTTTTTGGCGTCCGCAACGCCGTTTTCGGCCTGTCGGCGCAGTTCCTTGACGTCGCGTCTCTTCGAAGGGAATGTCGTCGAAGTGCTCGCGTCACCCAGCGGTCGTAGGGGGCTTATTGGCGTCCGCATCGGCGTTTTCGGCTTGTCGGCGCAGTTCCTTGACGTCGCGTCTCTTCGAAGGTAATGTCGTCGAAGTGCTCGCGTCACCCAGCGGTCGTAGGGGGCTTTTCGCCGTCCTCATCGGCGTTTTCGGCTTGTCGGCGCAGTTCCTTGACGTCGCGTCTCTTCGAAGGGAATGTTGTCGAAGCGCTCGCGTCGCCCAGCGGTCGTAGGGGGATTATTGGCGTCCGCATAGGCCTTTTCGGCTTGTCGGCGCAGTTCCTTGACGTCGCGTATCTTCGAAGGAAAAGTCGTCGAAGTGCTCCCGTCACCCAGCGGTCGGAGGGGGCTTTTTGGCGTCCGCATCGGCGTTTTCGGCTTGTCGGCGCAGTTCCTTGACGTCGCGTCTCTTCGAAGGGAATGTCGTCGAAGTGCTCGCGTCGCCCAGCGGTCGTAGGGGGCTTTTTGGCGTCCGCATCGCCGTTTTCGGGTTGTCGGCGCAGTTCCTTGACGTCGCGTCTCTTCGAAGAGAATGTCGTCGAAGTGCTCACGAACCCAGCGGTCGTAGGGGGCTTTTTGGCGTCCGCATCGGCGTTTTCGGCTTGTCGGCTCAGTTCCTTGGCGTCGCGTCTCTTCGAAGGAAATGTCGTCGAAGCGCTCCCGTCACCCAGCGGTCGTAGGGGGCTTTTTGGCGTCCGCATCAGCGTTTTCGGCTTGTCATCGCAGTTCCTTGACGTCGCGTCTCTTCGAAGGGAATGTCGTCGAAGTGCTCGCGTCACCCAGCGGTCGTAGGGGGCTTTTTGACGTCCGCATCGGCGTTTTCGGCTCGTCAGCGCAGTTCCTTGACGTCGCGTCTGTTCGAAGGGAATGTCGTCGAAGTGCTCGCGTTACCCAGCGGTCGTAGGGGGCTTTTTGGCGTCCGCATCGGCGTTTTCGGCTTGGCGGCGCAGTTCCTTGACGTCGCGTCTCTTCGAAGGGAATGTCGTCGAAGTGCTCGCGTCACCCAGCGGTCGTAGGGGGCTTTTTGCCGTACGCATCGGCGTTTTCAGCGTGTCGGCGCAGTTCCTTGTCGTCGCGTCTCTTCGAAGGGAATTTCGTCGAAGTGCTCGCGTCACCCAGCGGTCGTAGGGGGCTTTTTGGCGTCCGCATCGGCGTTTTCGGCTTGTCGGCGAAGTTCCTTGACGTCGCGTCTCTTCGAAGGAAATGTCGTCGAAGTGCTCGCGTCACCCAGCGGTCGTAGGGGGCTTTTTGGCGTCCGCATCGGCGTTTTCGGCTTGTCGGCGCAGTTCCTTGACGTCGCGTCTCTTCGAAGGGAATGTCGTCGAAGTGCTCGCGTCACCCAGCGATCGTAGGGGGCTTTTTGGCGTCCGCATCGGCGTTTTCGGCTTGTCGGCGCAGTTCCTTGACGTCGCGTCTCTTCGAAGAAAATGTCGTCGAAGTGCTCGCGTCGCCCAGCGGTCGTAGGGGGCTTTTTGCCGTCCGCATCGGCGTTTTCCGCTTGTCGGCGCAATTCCTTGACGCCGCGTCTCTTCGAAGGGAATGTCGTCGAAGTGTTCGCGTCACCCAGCGGTCGTAGTTCCTTGGCGTCCGCATCGGCGTTTTCGGCTTGTCGGCGCAGTTCCTTGACGTCGCATCTCTTCGAAGGGAATGTCGTCGAAGTGCCGCGTCGCCCAGCGGTCGTAGGGGGCTTTTTGGCGTCCGCATCGGCGTTTTTGGCTTGTCGGCGCAGTTCCTTGACGTCGCGTCTCTTCGAAGGGAATGTCGTCGAAGTGCTCGCGTCACCCAGCGGTCGTAGGGGGCTTTTTGCCGTCCGCATCGGCGTTTTCGGCTTGTCGGCGCAGTTCCTTGACGTCGCGTCTCTTCGAAGGGAATGTCGCCGAAGTGCTCGCGTCACCCAGCGGTCGTAGGGGGCTTTTTGGCGTCCGCATCGGCGTTTTCGGCTTGTCGGCGCAGTTCCTTGACGTCGCGTCTCTTCGAAGGAAATGTCGTCGAAGTGCTCGAGTCGCCCAGCGGTCGTAGGGGGCTTTTTGCCGTCCGCATCGGCGTTCTCGGCTTGACGGCGCAGTTCCTTGACGTCGCGTCTCTTCGAAGGGAATGTCGTCGAAGTGCTCGCGTCACCCAGCGGTCGGTGGGGGCTTTTTGGCGCCCGCATCGGCGTTTTCGGCTTGTCGGCGTAGTTCCTTGACGTCGCGTCTCTTCGAAGGAAATGTCGTCGAAGTGCTCGAGTCGAACAGCGGTCGTAGGGGGCTTTTTGCCGTCCGCTTCGGCGTTTTCGGCTTGGCGGCGCCGTTCCTTGACGTCGCGTCTCTCCGAAGGGAATGTCGTCGAAGTGCTCGCGTCACCCAGCGGTGGTATGGGGGCTTTTTGGCGTCCGCAACGCCGTTTTCGGCCTGTCGGCGCAGTTCCTTGACGTCGCGTCTCTTCGAAGGGAATGTCGTCGAAGTGCTCGCGTCACCCAGCGGTCGTAGGGGGCTTATTGGCGTCCGCATCGGCGTTTTCGGCTTGTCGGCGCAGTTCCTTGACGTCGCGTCTCTTCGAAGGTAATGTCGTCGAAGTGCTCGCGTCACCCAGCGGTCGTAGGGGGCTTTTCGCCGTCCTCATCGGCGTTTTTGGCTTGTCGGCGCAGTTCCTTGACGTCGCGTCTCTTCGAAGGGAATGTTGTCGAAGTGCTCGCGTCGCCCAGCGGTCGTAGGGGGATTATTGGCGTCCGCATCGGCCTTTTCGGCTTGTCGGCGCAGTTCCTTGACGTCGCGTATCTTCGAAGGAAAGTCGTCGAAGTGCTCCCGTCACCCAGCGGTCGTAGGGGGCTTTTTGGCGTCCGCATCGGCGTTTTCCGCTTGTCGGCGCAGTTGCTTGACGTCGCGTCTCCTCGAAGGGAATGTCGTCGAAGTGCTCGCGTCACCCAGCGGTCGTAGGGGGCTTTTTGGCGTCCGCATCGGCGTTTTCGGCTTGTCGGCGCAGTTCCTTGACGTCGCGTCTCCTCGAAGGGAATGTCGTCGAAGTGCTCGCGTCGCCCAGCGGTCGGAGGGGGCTTTTTGGCGTCCGCATCGGCGTTTTCGGCTTGTCGGCGCAGTTCCTTGACGTCGCGTCTCTTCGAAGGGAATGTCGTCGAAGTGCTCGCGTCGCCCAGCGGTCGTAGGGGGCTTTTTGGCGTCCGCATCGCCGTTTTCGGGTTGTCGGCGCAGTTCCTTGACGTCGCGTCTCTTCGAAGAGAATGTCGTCGAAGTGCTCGCGAACCCAGCGGTCGTAGGGGGCTTTTTGGCGTCCGCATCGGCGTTTTCGGCTTGTCGGCTCAGTTCCTTGGCGTCGCGTCTCTTCGAAGGAAATGTCGTCGAAGCGCTCCCGTCACAAGCGGTCGTAGGGGGCTTTTTGGCGTCCGCATCAGCGTTTTCGGCTTGTCATCGCAGTTCCTTGACGTCGCGTCTCTTCGAAGGGAATGTCGTCGAAGTGCTCGCGTCACCCAGCGGTCGTAGGGGGCTTTTTGGCGTCCGCATCGGCGTTTTCGGCTCGTCAGCGCAGTTCCTTGACGTCGCGTCTGTTCGAAGGGAATGTCGTCGAAGTGCTCGCGTTACCCAGCGGTCGTAGGGGGCTTTTTGGCGTCCGCATCGGCGTTTTCGGCTTGGCGGCGCAGTTCCTTGACGTCGCGTCTCTTCGAAGGGAATGTCGTCGAAGTGCTCGCGTCACCCAGCGGTCGTAGGGGGCTTTTTGCCGTACGCATCGGCGTTTTCAGCGTGTCGGCGCAGTTCCTTGTCGTCGCGTCTCTTCGAAGGGAATGTCGTCGGAGTGCTCGCGTCACCCAGCGGTCGTAGGGGGCTTATTGGCGTCCGCATCGGTGTTTTCGGCTTGTCGGCGCAGTTCCTTGACGTCGCGTCTCTCTGAACGGAATGTCGTCGAAGTGCTCGCGTCACCCAGCGGTGGTATGGGGGCTGTTTGGCGTCCGCATCGCCGTTTTCGGCTTGTCGACGCCGTTCCTTGACGTCGCGTCTCTTCGAACGGAATGTCGTCGAAGTGCTCGCGTCGCCCAGCGGTCGTAGGGGGCTTTTTGGCGTCCGCATCGGCGTTTTCGGCTTGTCGGCGCAGTTCCTTGACGTCGCGTCTCTCCGAAGGGAATGTCGTCGAAGTGCTCGCGTCACCCAGCGGTCGTAGGGGGCTTTTTGCCGTACGCATCGGCGTTTTCAGCGTGTCGGCGCAGTTCCTTGTCGTCGCGTCTCTTCGAAGGGAATGTCGTCGGAGTGCTCGCGTCACCCAGCGGTCGTAGGGGGCTTATTGGCGTCCGCATCGGTGTTTTCGGCTTGTCGGCGCAGTTCCTTGACGTCGCGTCTCTCTGAACGGAATGTCGTCGAAGTGCTCGCGTCACCCAGCGGTGGTATGGGGGCTGTTTGGCGTCCGCATCGCCGTTTTCGGCTTGTCGACGCCGTTCCTTGACGTCGCGTCTCTTCGAACGGAATGTCGTCGAAGTGCTCGCGTCACCCAGCGGTCGTAGGGGGCTTTTTGCCGTACGCATCGGCGTTTTCAGCGTGTCGGCGCAGTTCCTTGTCGTCGCGTCTCTTCGAAGGGAATGTCGTCGGAGTGCTCGCGTCACCCAGCGGTCGTAGGGGGCTTATTGGCGTCCGCATCGGTGTTTTCGGCTTGTCGGCGCAGTTCCTTGACGTCGCGTCTCTCTGAACGGAATGTCGTCGAAGTGCTCGCGTCACCCAGCGGTGGTATGGGGGCTGTTTGGCGTCCGCATCGCCGTTTTCGGCTTGTCGACGCCGTTCCTTGACGTCGCGTCTCTTCGAACGGAATGTCGTCGAAGTGCTCGCGTCGCCCAGCGGTCGTAGGGGGCTTTTTGCCGTCCGCATCGGCGTTTTCGGCTTGTCGGCGCAGTTCCTTGACGTCGCGTCTCTCCGAAGGGAATGTCGTCGAAGTGCTCGCGTCACCCAGCGGTCGTAGGGGGCTTATTGGCGTTCGCATCGGCATTTTCGGCTTGTCGGCGCAGTTCCTTGACGTTGCGTCTCTTCGAAGGGAATGTCGTCGAAGTGCTCGCGTCACCCAGCGGTCGTAGGGGGCTTTTTGCCGTCCGCATCGGCGTTTTCGGCTTGTCGGCGCAGTTCCTTGACGTCGCGTCTCTTCGAAGGGAATGTCGTCGAAGTGCTCGTTTCGCCCAGCGGACGTAGGGGGCTTATTGGCGTCCGCATCGGCCTTTTCGGCTTGTCGGCTCAGTTCCTTGGCGTCGCGTCTCTTCGAAGGAAATGTCGTCGAAGCGCTCCCGTCACCCAGCGGTCGTAGGGGGCTTTTTGGCGTCCGCATCGGCGTTTTCGGCTTGTCGGCGTAGTTCCTTGACGTTGCGTCTATCGAACGGAATGTCGTAAAAGTGCTCGCGTCACCCAGCGGTCATAGGGGGCTTTTTGGCGTCCGCATCGGCGTTTTCGGCTTGTCGGCGCAGTTTCTTGACGTCGCGTCTCTTTGAAGGGAATGTCGTCGAAGTGCTCGCGTCAGCCAGCGGTCGTAGGGGGCTTATTGGCGTCCGCATCGGCGTTTTCGGCTTGTCGGCGCAGTTCCTTGACGTCGCGTCTCTTCGAAGGTAATGTCGTCGAAGTGCTCGCGTCACCCAGCGGTCGTAGGGGGCTTTTTGCCGTCTGCATCGGCGTTTTCGGCTTGTCGGCGCAGTTCCTTGACGTCGCTTCTCTTCGAAGGGAATGTCGTCGAAGTTCTCGCCTCACCCAGCGGTCGTAGGGGGCTTTTTGGCGTCCGCATCGGCGTTTTCGGCTTGTCGGCGCAGTTTCTTGACGTCGCGTCTCTTCGAAGGGAATGTCGTCGAAGTGCTCGCGTCACCCAGCGGTCGTAGGGGGCTTATTGGCGTCCGCATCGGCGTTTTCGGCTTGTCGGCGCAGTTCCTTGACGTCGCGTCTCTTCGAAGGTAAAGTCGTCGAAGTGCTCGCGTCACCCAGCGGTCGTAGGGGGCTTTTTGCCGTCTGCATCGGCGTTTTCGGCTTGTCGGCGCAGTTCCTTGACGTCGCGTCTCTTCGAAGGGAATGTTGTCGAAGTGCTCGCGTCGCCCAGCGGTCGTAGGGGGCTTATTGGCGTCCGCATCGGCCTTTTCGGCTTGTCGGCGCAGTTCCTTGACGTCGCGTCTCTTCGAAGGGAATGTCGTCGAAGTGCTCGCGTGGCACAGCGGTCGTAGGGGCTTTTTGGCGTCCGCATCGGCGTTTTTGGCTTGTCGGCGCAGTTCCTTGACGTCGCTTCTCTTCGAAGGGAATGTCGTCGAAGTGCTCGCCTCACCCAGCGGTCGTAGGGGGCTTTTTGGCGTCCGCATCGGCGTTTTCGGCTTGTCGGCGCAGTTCCTTGACGTCGCGACTCTTCGAAGGGAATGTCGTCGAACTGCTCGCGTTGCCCAGCGGTCGTAGGGGGCTTTTTGCCGTCCGCTTCGGCGTTTTCGGCTTGGCGGCGCAGTTCCTTGACGTCGCGTCTCTCCGAAGGGAATGTCGTCGAAGTGCTCGCGTCACCCAGCGGTGGTATGGGGGCTTTTTGGCGTCCGCATCGCCGTTTTCGGCTTGTCGACGCCGTTCCTTGACGTCGCGTCTCTTCGAACGGAATGTCGTCGAAGTGCTCGCGTCGCCCAGCGGTCGTAGGGGGCTTTTTGGCGTCCGCATCGGCGTTTTCAGCTTGTCGGCGCAGTTCCTTGACGTCGCGTCTCTCCGAAGGGAATGTCGTCGAAGTGCTCGCGTCACCCAGCGGTCGTAGGGGGCTTATTGGCGTTCGCATCGGCATTTTCGGCTTGTCGGCGCAGTTCCTTGACGTTGCGTCTCATCGAAGGGAATGTCGTCGAAGTGCTCGCGTCACCCAGCGGTCGTAGGGGGCTTTTTGCCGTCCGCATCGGCGTTTTCGGCTTGTCGGCGCAGTTCCTTGACGTCGCGTCTCTTCGAAGGGAATGTCGTCGAAGTGCTCGTTTCGCCCAGCGGACGTAGGGGGCTTATTGGCGTCCGCATCGGCCTTTTCGGCTTGTCGGCGCAGTTCCTTGACGTCGCGTCTCTTCGAAGGAAATGTCGTCGAAGTGCTCCCGTCACCCAGCGGTCGTAGGGGGCTTTTTGGCGTCCGCATCGGCTTTTTCGGCTTGTCGGCGCAGTTCCTTGACGTTGCGTCTATCGAACGGAATGTCGTCGAAGTGCTCGCGTCACCCAGCGGTCGTAGGGGGCTTTTTTTCGTCCGCATCGGCGTTTTCGGCTTGTCGGCGCAGTTTCTTGACGTCGCGTCTCTTCGAAGGGAATGTCTTCGAAGTGCTCGCGTCACCCAGCGGTCGTAGGGGGCTTATTGGCGTCCGCATCGGCGTTTTCGGCTTGTCGGCGCAGTTCCTTGACGTCGCGTCTCTTCGAAGGTAATGTCGTCGAAGTGCTCGCGTCACCCAGCGATCGTAGGGGGCTTTTTGCCGTCCGCATCGGCGTTTTCGGCTTGTCGGCGCAGTTCCTTGACGTCGCGTCTCTTCGAAGGGAATGTTGTCGAAGTGCTCGCGTCGCCCAGCGGTCGTAGGGGGCTTATTGGCGTACGCATCGGCCTTTTCGGCTTGTCGGCGCAGTTCCTTGACGTCGCGTCTCTTCGAAGGAAAAGTCGTCGAAGTGCTCCCGTCACCCAGCCGTCGTAGGGGGCTTTTTGGCGTCCGCATCGGCGTTTTCGGCTTGTCGGTGCAGTTCCTTGACGTCGCGTCTCTTCGAAGGGAATGTCGTCGAAGTGCTCGCGTCACCCAGCGGTCGTAGGGGGCTTTTTCGCGTCCGCATCGGCGTTTTCGGCTCGTCAGCGCAGTTCCTTGACGTCGAGTCTCTTCGAAGGGAATGTCGTCGAAGTGCTCGCGTCACCCAGCGGTCGTAGGGGGCTTTTTGCCGTCCGCATCGGCGTTTTCAGCTTGTCGGCGCAGTTCCTTGTCGTCGCGTCTCTTCGAAGGGAATGTCGTCGGAGTGCTCGCGTCACCCCGCGGTCGTAGGGGGCTTTTTGGCGTCCGCATCGGCGTTTTCGGCCTGTCGGCGCAGTTCCTTGACGTCGCGTCTCTTCGAAGGGAATGTCGTCGAAGTGCTCGCGTCACCCAGCGGTCGTAGGGGGCTTTTTGGCGTCCGCATCGGCGTTTTCGGCTTGTCGGCGCAGTTCCTTGACGTCGCGTCTCTTCGAAGGGAATGTCGTCGAAATGCTCGCGTCGCCCAGCGGTCGTAGGGGGCTTTTTGCCGTCCGCATCGGCGTTTTCCGCTTGTCGGCGCAGGTCCTTGACGTCGCGTCTTTTCGAAGGGAATGTCGTCGAAGTGCTCGCGTCACCCAGCGGTCGTAGGGGGCTTTTTGGCGTCCGCATCGGCGTTTTCGGCTTGTCGGCGCAGTTCCTTGACTTCGCGTCTCTTCGAAGGAAATGTCGTCGAAGTGCTCGAGTCGCCCAGCGGTCGTAGGGGGCTTTTTGCCGTCCGCATCGGCGTTCTCGGCTTGGCGGCGCAGTTCCTTGGCGTCGCGTCTCTTCGAAGGGAATGTCGTCGAAGTGCTCGCGTCACCCAGCGGTCGGTGGGGGCTTTTTGGCGCCCGCATCGGCGTTTTCGGATTGTCGGCGCAGTTCCTTGACGTCGCGTCTCTTCGAAGGGAATGTCGTCGAAGTGCTCGCGTCACCCAGCGGTCGTAGGGGGCTTTTTGGCGTCTACATCGGCGCTTTCGGCTTGTCGGCGCAGTTCCTTGACGTCGCGTCTCTTCGAAGGGAATGTCGTCGAAGTGCTCGCGTCGCCCAGCGGTCATAGGGGGCTTTTTGGCGTCCGCATCGGCGTTCTCGGTTTGTCGGCGCAGTTCCTTGACGTCGCTTCTCTTCGAAGGGAATGTCGTCGAAGTGCTCGCCTCACCCAGCGGTCGTAGGGGGCTTTTTGGCGTCCGCATCGGCGTTTTCGGCTTGTCGGCGCAGTTCCTTGACGTCGCGACTCTTCGAAGGGAATGTCGTCGAACTGCTCGCGTTGCCCAGCGGTCGTAGGGGGCTTTTTGCCGTCCGCTTCGGCGTTTTCGGCTTGGCGGCGCCGTTCCTTGACGTCGCGTCTCTCCGAAGGAAATGTCGTCGAAGTGCTCGCGTCACCCAGCGGTGGTATGGGGGCTTTTTGGCGTCCGCATCGCCGTTTTCGGCCTGTCGGCGCAGTTCCTTGACGTCGCGTCTCTTCGAAGGTAATGTCGTCGAAGTGCTCGCGTCACCCAGCGGTCGTAGGGGGCTTTTTGCCGTCCGCATCTGCGTTTTCGGCTTGTCGGCGCAGTTCCTTGACGTCGCGTATCTTCGAAGGGAATGTTGTCGAAGTGCTCGCGTCGCCCAGCGGTCGTAGGGGGATTATTGGCGTCCGCATCGGCCTTTTCGGCTTGTCGGCGCAGTTCCTTGACGTCGCGTCTCTTCGAAGGAAAAGTCGTCGAAGTGCTCGCGTCACCCAGCGGTCGTAGGGGGCTTTTTGGCGTCCGCATCGGCGTTTTCGGCTTGTCGGCGCAGTTAATTGACGTCGCGTCTCCTCGAAGGGAATGTCGTCGAAGTGCTCGCGTCGCCCAGCGGTCGGAGGGGGCTTTTTGGCGTCCGCATCGGCGTTTTCGGCTTGTCGGCGCAGTTCCTTGACGTCGCGTCTCTTCGAAGGGAATGTCGTCGAAGTGCTCGCGTCGCCCAGCGGTCGTAGGGGGCTTTTTGGCGTCCGCATCGCCGTTTTCGGCCTGTCGGCCCAGTTCCTTGACGTCGCGTCTCTTCGAAGGTAATGTCGTCGAAGTGCTCGCGTCACCCAGCGGTCGTAGGGGGCTTTTTGCCTTCCGCATCGGCGTTTTCGGCTTGTCGGCGCAGTTCCTTGATGTCGCGTTTCTTCGAAGGGAATGTTGTCGAAGTGCTCGCGTCGCCCAGCGGTCGTAGGGGGATTATTGGCGTCCGCATCGGCCTTTTCGGCTTGTCGGCGCAGTTCCTTGACGTCGCGTCTCTTCGAAGGAAAAGTCGTCGAAGTGCTCGCGTCACCCAGCGGTCGTAGGGGGCTTTTTGGCGTCCGCATCGGCGTTTTCGGCTTGTCGGCGCAGTTCCTTGACGTCGCGTCTCCTCGAAGGGAATGTCGTCGAAGTGCTCGCGTCGCCCAGCGGTCGGAGGGGGCTTTTTGGCGTCCGCATCGGCGTTTTCGGCTTGTCGGCGCAGTTTCTTGACGTCGCGTCTCTTCGAAGGGAATGTCGTCGAAGTGCTCGCGTCGCCCAGCGGTCGTAGGGGGCTTTTTGGCGTCCGCATCGCCGTTTTCAGCTTGTCGGCGCAGTTCCTTGACGTCGCGTCTCTTCGAAGAGAATGTCGTCGAAGTGCTCGCGAACCCAGCGGTCGTAGGGGGCTTTTTGGCGTCCGCATCGGCGTTTTCGGCTTGTCGGCGCAGTTCCTTGGCGTCGCGTCTCTTCGAAGGAAATGTCGTCGAAGCGCTCCCGTCACCCAGCGGTCGTAGGGGGCTTTTTGGCGTCCGCATCAGCGTTTTCGGCTTGTCAACGCAGTTCCTTGACGTCGCGTCTCTTCGAAGGGAATGTCGTCGAAGTGCTCGCGTCACCCAGCGGTCGTAGGGGGCTTTTTGGCGTCCGCATCGGCGTTTTCGGCTCGTCAGCGCAGTTCCTTGACGTCGCGTCTCTTCGAAGGGAATGTCGTCGAAGTGCTCGCGTCACCCAGCGGTCGTAGGGGGCTTTTTGGCGTCCACATCGGCGCTTTCGGCTTGTCGGCGCAGTTCCTTGACGTCGCGTCTCTTCGAAGGAAATGTCGTCGAAGTGCTCGCGTCGCCCAGCGGTCGTAGGGGGCTTTTTGGCGTCCGCATCGGCGTTTTCGGCTTGTCGGCGCAGTTCCTTGACGTCGCTTCTCTTCGAAGGGAATGTCGTCGAAGTGCTCGCCTCACCCAGCGGTCGTAGGGGGCTTTTTGGCGTCCGCATCGGCGTTTTCGGCTTGTCGGCGCAGTTCCTTGACGTCGCGACTCTTCGAAGGGAATGTCGTCGAACTGCTCGTGTTGCCCAGCGGTCGTAGGGGGCTTTTTGCCGTCCGCTTCGGCGTTTTCGGCTTGGCGGCGCCGCTCCTTGACGTCGCGTCTCTCCGAAGGGAATTCCGTCGAAGTTCTTGCGTCACCCAGCGGTGGTATGGGGGCTTTTTGGCGTCCGCATCGCCGTTTTCGGCCTGTCGGCGCAGTTCCTTGTCGTCGCGTCTCTTCGAAGGGAATGTCGTCGGAGTGCTCGCGTCACCCAGCGGTCGTAGGGGGCTGTTTGGCGTCCGCATCGGCGTTTTCGGCTTGTCGGCGCAGTTCCTTGACGTCGCGTCTCTTCGAAGGGAATGTCGTCGAAGTGCTCGCGTCGCCCAGCGGTCGTAGGGGGCTTTTTGGCGTCCGCATCGGCGTTTTCGGCTTGTCGGCGCAGTTCCTTGACGTCGCGTCTCTTCGAAGGGAATGTCGTCGAAGTGCTCGCGTCACCCAGCGGTGGTAGGGGGCTTATTGGCGTCCGCATCGGTGTTTTCGGCTTGTCGGCGCAGTTCCTTGACGTCGCGTCTCTTTGAACGGAATGTCATCGAAGTGCTCGCGTCACCCAGCGGTCGTAGGGGGCTTTTTGGCGTCCGCATCGGCGTTTTCGGCTTGTCGGCGCAGTTCCTTAACGTCGCGTCTCTTCGAAGGGAATGTCGTCGAAGTGCTCGCGTCGCCCAGCGGTCGTAGGGGGATTATTGGCGTCCGCATCGGCCTTTTCGGCTTGTTGGCGCAGTTCCTTGACGTCGCGTCTCTTCGAAGGAAAAGTCGTCGAAGTGCTCCCGTCACCCAGCGGTCGTAGGGGGCATTTGGCGTCCGCATCGGCGTTTTCGGCTTGTCGGCGCAGTTGCTTGACGTCGCGTCTCCTCGAAGGGAATGTCGTCGAAGTGCTCGCGTCACCCAGCGGTCGTAGGGGGCTTTTTGGCGTCCGCATCGGCGTTTTCGGCTTGTCGGCGCAGTTCCTTGACGTCGCGTCTCCTCGAAGGGAATGTCGTCGAAGTGCTCGCGTCGCCCAGCGGTCGGAGGGGGCTTTTTGGCGTCCGCATCGGCGTTTTCGGCTTGTCGGCGCAGTTCCTTAACGTCGCGTCTCTTCGAAGGGAATGTCGTCGAAGTGCTCGCGTCGCCCAGCGGTCGTAGGGGGCTTTTTGCCGTCCGCATCGGCGTTTTCCGCTTGTCGGCGCAGTTCCTTGACGTCGCGTCTCTTCGAACGGTATGTCGTCGAAGTGCTCGCGTCACCCAGCGGTCGTAGGGGGCTTTTTGGCGTCCGCATCGGCGTTTTCGGCTTGTCGGCGCAGTTCCTTGACGTCGCGTCTCTTCGAAGGGAATGTCGTCGAAATGCTCGCGTCGCCCAGCGGTCGTAGGGGGCTTTTTGCCGTCCGCATCGGCGTTTTCGGCTTGTCAACGCAGTTCCTTGACGTCGCGTCTCTTCGAAGGTAATGTCGTCGAAGTGCTCGGGTCACCCAGCGGTCGTAGGGGGCTTTTTGGCGTCCGCATCGGCGTTTTCGGCTCGTCAGCGCAGTTCCTTGACGTCGCGTCTCTTCGAAGGGAATGTCGTCGAAGTGCTCGCGTCACCCAGCGGTCGTAGGGGGCTTTTTGGCGTCCGCATCGGCGTTTTCGGGTGGCGGCGCAGTTCCTTGACGTCGCGTCTCTTCGAAGGGAATGTCGTCGAAGTGCTCGCGTCACCCAGCGGTCGTAGGGGGCTTTTTGCCGTCCGAATCGGCGTTTTCAGCGTGCCGGCGCAGTTCCTTGTCGTCGCGTCTCTTCGAAGGGAATGTCGTCGGAGTGCTCGCGTCACCCAGCGGTCGTAGGGGGCTGTTTGGCGTCCGCATCGGCGTTTTCGGCTTGTCGGCGCAGTTCCTTGACGTCGCGTCTCTTCGAAGGGAATGTCGTCGAAGTGCTCGCGTCGCCCAGCGGTCGTAGGGGGCTTTTTGGCGTCCGCATCGGCGTTTTCGGCTTGTCGGCGCAGTTCCTTGACGTCGCGTCTCTTCGAAGGGAATGTCGTCGAAGTGCTCGCGTCACCCAGCGGTGGTAGGGGGCTTATTGGCGTCCGCATCGGTGTTTTCGGCTTGTCGGCGCAGTTCCTTGACGTCGCGTCTCTTTGAACGGAATGTCATCGAAGTGCTCGCGTCACCCAGCGGTCGTAGGGGGCTTTTTGGCGTCCGCATCGGCGTTTTCGGCTTGTCGGCGCAGTTCCTTAACGTCGCGTCTCTTCGAAGGGAATGTCGTCGAAGTGCTCGCGTCGCCCAGCGGTCGTAGGGGGCTTTTTGCCGTCCGCATCGGCGTTTTCCGCTTGTCGGCGCAGTTCCTTGACGTCGCGTCTCTTCGAAGGGAATGTCGTCGAAGTGTTCGCGTCACCCAGCGGTCGTAGGGGGCTTTTTGCCGTCCGCATCGGCGTTTTCCGCTTGTCGGCGCAGTTCCTTGACGTCGCGTCTCTTCGAAGGGAATGTCGTCGAAGTGCTCGCGTCGCCCAGCGGTCGTAGGGGGCTTTTTGCCGTCCGCATCGGCGTTTTCCGCTTGTCGGCGCAGTTCCTTGACGTCGCGTCTCTTCGAAGGGAATGTCGTCGAAGTGCTCGCGTCACCCAGCGATCGTAGGGGGCTTTTTGGCGTCCGCATCGGCGTTTTCGGCTTGTCGGCGCAGTTCCTTGACGTCGCGTCTCTTCGAAGGGAATGTCGTCGAAATGCTCGCGTCGCCCAGCGGTCGTAGGGGGCTTTTTGCCGTCCGCATCGGCGTTTTCCGCTTGTCGGCGCAGTTCCTTGACGTCGCGTCTCTTCGAAGGGAATGTCGTCGAAGTGTTCGCGTCACCCAGCGGTCGTAGTTCCTTGGCGTCCGCATCGGCGTTTTCGGCTTGTCGGCGCAGTTCCTTGACGTCGCATCTCTTCGAAGGGAATGTCGTCGAAGTGCCGCGTCGCCCAGCGGTCGTAGGGGGCTTTTTGGCGTCCGCATCGGCGTTTTTGGCTTGTCGGCGCAGTTCCTTGACGTCGCGTCTCTTCGAAGGGAATGTCGTCGAAGTGCTCGCGTCACCCAGCGGTCGTAGGGGGCTTTTTGCCGTCCGCATCGCCGTTTTCGGCTTGTCGGCGCAGTTCCTTGACGTCGCGTCTCTTCGAAGGGAATGTCGTCGAAGTGCTCGCGTCACCCAGCGGTCGTAGGGGGCTTTTTGGCGTCCGCATCGGCGTTTTCGGCTTCTCGGCGCAGTTCCTTGACGTCGCGTCTCTTCGAAGGAAATGTCGTCGAAGTGCTCGAGTCGCCCAGCGGTCGTAGGGGGCTTTTTGCCGTCCGCATCGGCGTTCACGGCTTGGCGGCGCAGTTCCTTGACGTCGCGTCTCTTCGAAGGGAATGTCGTCGAAGTGCTCACGTCACCCAGCGGTCGGTGGGGGCTTTTTGGCGCCCGCATCGGCGTTTTCGGATTGTCGGCGCAGTTCCTCGACGTCGCGTCTCTTCGAAGGGAATGTCGTCGAAGTGCTCGCGTCACCCAGCGGTCGTAGGGGGCTTTTTGGCGTCCACATCGGCGCTTTCGGCTTGTCGGCGCAGTTCCTTGACGTCGCGTCTCTTCGAAGGGAATGTCGTCGAAGTGCTCGCGTCGCCCAGCGGTCGTAGGGGGCTTTTTGGCGTCCGCATCGGCGTTTTCGGCTTGTCGGCGCAGTTCCTTGACGTCGCTTCTCTTCGAAGGGAATGTCGTCGAAGTGCTCGCCTCACCCAGCGGTCGTAGGGGGCTTTTTGGCGTCCGCATCGGCGTTTTCGGCTTGTCGGCGCAGTTCCTTGACGTCGCGACTCTTCGAAGGGAATGTCGTCGAACTGCTCGTGTTGCCCAGCGGTCGTAGGGGGCTTTTTGCCGTCCGCTTCGGCGTTTTCGGCTTGGCGGCGCCGTTCCTTGACGTCGCGTCTCTCCGAAGGGAATTTCGTCGAAGTGCTCGCGTCACCCAGCGGTGGTATGGGGGCTTTTTGGCGTCCGCATCGCCGTTTTCGGCCTGTCGGCGCAGTTCCTTGACGTCGCGTCTCTTCGAAGGGAATGTCGTCGAAGTGCTCGCGTCACCCAGCGGTCGTAGGGGGCTTATTGGCGTCCGCATCGGCGTTTTCGGCTTGTCGGCGCAGTTCCTTGACGTCGCGTCTCTTCGAAGGTAATGTCGTCGAAGTGCTCGCGTCACCCAGCGGTCGTAGGGGGCTTTTTGCCGTCCGCATCGGCGTTTTCGGCTTGTCGGCGCAGTTCCTTGACGTCGCGTCTCTTCGAAGGGAATGTTGTCGAAGTGCTCGCGTCGCCCAGCGGTCGTAGGGGGATTATTGGCGTCCGCATCGGCCTTTTCGGCTTGTCGGTGCAGTTCCTTGACGTCGCGTCTCTTCGAAGGAAAAGTCGTCGAAGTGCTCCCGTCACCCAGCGGTCGTAGGGGGCTTTTTGGCGTCCGCATCGGCGTTTTCGGCTTGTCGGCGCAGTTGCTTGACGTCGCGTCTCCTCGAAGGGAATGTCGTCGAAGTGCTCGCGTCACCCAGCGGTCGTAGGGGGCTTTTTGGCGTCCGCATCGGCGTTTTCGGCTTGTCGCCGCAGTTCCTTGACGTAGCGTCTCCTCGAAGGGAATGTCGTCGAAGTGCTCGCGTCGCCCAGCGGTCGTAGGGGGCTTTTTGCCGCCGCATCGGCGTTTTCAGCTTGTCGGCGCAGTTCCTTGACGTCGCGTCTCTCCGAAGGGAATGTCGTCGAAGTGCTCGCGTCACCCAGCGGTCGTAGGGGGCTTATTGGCGTTCGCATCGGCATTTTCGGCTTGTCGGCGCAGTTCCTTGACGTTGCGTCTCTTCGAAGGGAATGTCGTCGAAGTGCTCGCGTCACCCAGCGGTCGTCGGGGGCTTTTTGCCGTCCGCATCGGCGTTTTCGGCTTGTCGGCGCAGTTCCTTGACGTCGCGTCTCTTCGAAGGGAATGTCGTCGAAGTGCTCGTTTCGCCCAGCGGACGTAGGGGGCTTATTGGCGTCTGCATCGGCCTTTTCGGCTTGTCGGCGCAGTTCCTTGACGTCGCGTCTCTTCGAAGGAAATGTCGTCGAAGTGCTCGCGTCACCCAGCGGTCGTAGGGGGCTTATTGGCGTCCGCATCGGCCTTTTCGGCTTGTCGGCGCAGTTCCTTGACGTCGCGTCTCTTCGAAGGGAATGTCGTCGAAGTGCTCGTTTCGCCCAGCGGACGTAGGGGGCTTATTGGCGTCCGCATCGGCGTTTTCGGCTTGTCGGCGCAGTTTCTTGACGTCGCGTCTCTTCGAAGGGAATGTCGTCGAAGTGCTCGCGTCACCCAGCGGTCGTAGGGGGCTTATTGGCGTCCGCATCGGCGTTTTCGGCTTGTCGGCGCAGTTCCTTGACGTCGCGTCTCTTCGAAGGTAATGTCGTCGAAGTGCTCGCGTCACCCAGCGGTCGTAGGGGGCTTTTTGCCGTCTGCATCGGCGTTTTCGGCTTGTCGGCGCAGTTCCTTGACGTCGCTTCTCTTCGAAGGGAATGTCGTCGAAGTGCTCGCCTCACCCAGCGGTCGTAGGGGGCTTTTTGGCGTCCGCATCGGCGTTTTCGGCTTGTCGGCGCAGTTTCTTGACGTCGCGTCTCTTCGAAGGGAATGTCGTCGAAGTGCTCGCGTCACCCAGCGGTCGTAGGGGGCTTATTGGCGTCCGCATCGGCGTTTTCGGCTTGACGGCGCAGTTCCTTGATGTCGCGTCTCTTCGAAGGTAAAGTCGTCGAAGTGCTCGCGTCACCCAGCGGTCGTAGGGGGCTTTTTGCCGTCTGCATCGGCGTTTTCGGCTTGTCGGCGCAGTTCCTTGACGTCGCGTCTCTTCGAAGGGAATGTTGTCGAAGTGCTCGCGTCGCCCAGCGGTCGTAGGGGGCTTATTGGCGTCCGCATCGGCCTTTTCGGCTTGTCGGCGCAGTTCCTTGACGTCGCGTCTCTTCGAAGGGAATGTCGTCGAAGTGCTCGCGTGGCACAGCGGTCGTAGGGGCTTTTTGGCGTCCGCATCGGCGTTTTTGGCTTGTCGGCGCAGTTCCTTGACGTCGCTTCTCTTCGAAGGGAATGTCGTCGAAGTGCTCGCGTCGCCCAGCGGTCGTAGGGGGCTTTTTGGCGTCCGCATCGGCGTTTTCAGCTTGTCGGCGCAGTTCCTTGACGTCGCGTCTCTCCGAAGGGAATGTCGTCGAAGTGCTCGCGTCACCCAGCGGTCGTAGGGGGCTTATTGGCGTTCGCATCGGCATTTTCGGCTTGTCGGCGCAGTTCCTTGACGTTGCGTCTCATCGAAGGGAATGTCGTCGAAGTGCTCGCGTCAC
Source organism: Ixodes scapularis (assembly GCF_016920785.2). NCBI lineage: Eukaryota > Metazoa > Arthropoda > Arachnida > Ixodida > Ixodidae > Ixodes > Ixodes scapularis. The sequence goes on along the minus strand of NW_024609838.1, from coordinate 50,174,345 downwards.
CCAGCGGTCGTAGGGGGCTTTTTGCCGTCCGCATCGGCGTTTTCGGCTTGTCGGCGCAGTTCCTTGACGTCGCGACTCTTCGAAGGGAATGTCGTCGAACTGCTCGCGTTGCCCAGCGGTCGTAGGGGGCTTTTTGCCGTCCGCTTCGGCGTTTTCGGCTTGGCGGCGCAGTTCCTTGACGTCGCGTCTCTCCGAAGGGAATGTCGTCGAAGTGCTCGCGTCACCCAGCGGTGGTATGGGGGCTTTTTGGCGTCCGCATCGCCGTTTTCGGCTTGTCGACGCCGTTCCTTGACGTCGCGTCTCTTCGAACGGAATGTCGTCGAAGTGCTCGCGTCGCCCAGCGGTCGTAGGGGGCTTTTTGGCGTCCGCATCGGCGTTTTCGGCTTGTCGGCGCAGTTCCTTGACGTCGCGTCTTTTCGAAGGGAATGTCGTCGAAGTGCTCGCGTCACCCAGCGGTCGTAGGTGGCTTATTGGCGTCCGCATCGGTGTTTTCGGCTTGTCGGCGCAGTTCCTTGACGTCGCGTCTCTTCGAAGGGAATGTCGTCGAAGTGCTCGCGTCACCCAGCGGTCGTAGGGGGCTTTTTGCCGTCCGCATCGGCGTTTTCGGCTTGTCGGCGCAGTTCCTTGACGTCGCGTCTCTTCGAAGGGAATGTCGTCGAAGTGCTCGCGTTACCCAGCGGTCGTAGGGGGCTTTTTGGCGTCCGCATCGGCGTTTTCGGCTTGTCGGCGCAGTTCCTTGACGTCGCGTCTCTTCGAAGGGAATGTCGTCAAAGTGCTCGCGTCGCCCAGCGGTCGTAGGGGGCTTTTTGCCGTCCGCATCGGCGTTTTCGGCTTGGCGGCGCAGTTCCTTGACGTCGCGTCTCTTCGAAGGGAATGTCGTCGAAGTGCTCGCGTCACCCAGCGGTCGTAGGGGGCTTTTAGCCGTCCGCATCGGCGTTTTCAGCTTGTCGGCGCAGTTCCTTGTCGTCGCGTCTCTTCAAAGGGAATGTCGTCGGAGTGCTCGCGTCACCCAGCGGTCGTAGGGGGCTGTTTGGCGTCTGCATCGGCGTTTTCGGCTTGTCGGCGCAGTTCCTTGACGTCGCGTCTCTTCGAAGGGAATGTCGTCGAAGTGCTCGCGTCGCCCAGCGGTCGTAGGGGGCTTTTTGGTGTCCGCATCGGCGTTTTCGGCTTGTCGGCGCAGTTCCTTGACGTCGCGTCTCTTCGAAGGGAATGTCGTCGAAGTGCTCGCGTCACCCAGCGGTCGTAGGGGGCTTATTGGCGTCCGCATCGGCGTTTTCGGCTTGTCGGCGCAGTTCCTTGACGTCGCGTCTCTTCGAACGGAATGTCGTCGAAGTGCTCGCGTCACCCAGCGGTCGTAGGGGGCTTTTTGGCGTCCGCATCGGCGTTTTCGGCTTGTCGGTGCAGTTCCTTGACGTCGCGTCTCTTCGAAGGGAATGTCGTCGAAGTGCTCGCGTCGCCCAGGGGTCGTAGGGGGCTTTTTGCCGTCCGCATCGGCGTTTTCCGCTTGTCGGCGCAGTTCCTTGACGTCGCGTCTCTTCGAAGGGAATGTCGTCGAAGTGTTCGCGTCACCCAGCGGTCGTAGTTCCTTGGCGTCCGCATCGGCGTTTTCGGCTTGTCGGCGCAGTTCCTTGACGTCGCATCACTTCGAAGGGAATGTCGTCGAAGTGTCGCGTCACCCAGCGGTCGTAGGGGGCTTTTTGGCGTCCGCATCGTCGTTTTCGGCTTGTCGGCGCAGTTCCTTGACGTCGCGTCTCTCCGAAGGGAATGTCGTCGAAGTGCTCGCGTCACCCAGCGGTCGTAGGGGGCTTATTGGCGTCCGCATCGGCATTTTCGGCTTGTCGGCGCAGTTCCTTGACGTTGCGTGTCTTCGAAGGGAATGTCGTCGAAGTGCTCGCGTCACCCAGCGGTCGTAGGGGGCTTTTTTCCGTCCGCATCGGAACTTTCGGCTTGTCGGCGCAGTTCCTTGACGTCGCGTCTCTTCGAAGGGAATGTCGTCGAAGTGCTCGCGTCGCCCAGCGGACATAGGGGGCTTATTGGCGTCCGCATCGGCCTTTTCGGCTTGTCGGCGCAGTTCCTTGACGTTGCGTCTCTTCGAAGGAAATGTCGTCGAAGTGCTCCCGCCACCCAGCGGTCGTAGGGGGCTTTTTGGCGTCCGCATCGGCGTTTTCGGCTTGTCGGCGCAGTTCCTTGACGTCGCGTCTCTTCGAAGGAAATGTTGTCGAAGTGCTCGCGTCGCCCAGCGGTCGTAGGGGGATTATTGGCGTCCGCATCGGCCTTTTCGGCTTGTCGGCGCAGTTCCTTGACGTCGCGTCTCTTCGAAGGAAAAGTCGTCGAAGTGCTCCCGTCACCCAGCGGTCGTAGGGGGCTTTTTGGCGTCCGCATCGGCGTTTTCGGCTTGTCGGCGCAGTTCCTTGACATCGCGTCTCTTCGAAGGGAATGTCGTCGAAGTGCTTGCGTCGCCCAGCGGTCGGAGGGGGCTTTTTGGTGTCCGCATCGGCGTTTTCGGCTTGTCGGCGCAGTTCCTTGACATCGCGTCTCTTCGAAGGGAATGTCGTCGAAGTGCTCGCGAACCCAGCGGTCGTAGGGGGCTTTTTGGCGTCCGCATCGGCGTTTTCGGCTTGTCGGCGCAGTTCCTTGACGTCGCGTCTCCTCGAAGGGAATGTCGTCGAAGTGCTTGCGTCGCCCAGCGGTCGGAGGGGGCTTTTTGGCGTCCGCATCGGCGTTTTCGGCTTGTCGGCGCAGTTCCTTGACATCGCGTCTCTTCGAAGGGAATGTCGTCGAAGTGCTCGCGAACCCAGCGGTCGTAGGGGGCTTTTTGGCGTCCTCATCGGCGTTTTCGGCTTGTCGGCGCAGTTCCTTGGCGTCGCGTCTCTTCGAAGGAAATGTCGTCGAAGCGCTCCCGTCACCCAGCGGTCGTAGGGGGCTTTTTGGCGTCCGCATCAGCGTTTTCGGCTTGTCAACGCAGTTCCTTGACGTCGCGTCTCTTCGAAGGGAATGTCGTCGAATTGCTCGCGTCACCCAGCGGTCGTAGGGGGCTTTTTGGCGTCCGCATCGGCGTTTTCAGCTTGTCGGCGCAGTTCCTTGACGTCGCGTCTCTTCGAAGGGAATGTCGTCGAAGTGCTCGCGTCACCCAGCGGTCGTAGGGGGCTTTTTGGCGTCCGCATCGGCGTTTTCGGCTTGGCGGCGCAGTTCCTTGACGTCGCGTCTCTTCGAAGGGAATGTCGTCGAAGTGCTCGCGTCACCCAGCGGTCGTAGGGGGCTTTTCGCCGTCCGCATCGGCGTTTTCAGCGTGTCGGCGCAGTTCCTTGTCGTCGAGTCTCTTCGAAGGGAATGTCGTCGGAGTGCTCGCGTCACCCAGCGGTCGTAGGGGGCTGTTTGGCGTCCGCATCGGCGTTTTCGGCTTGTCGGCGCAGTTCCTTGACGTCGCGTCCCTTCGAAGGGAATGTCGTCGAAGTGCTCGCGTCGCCCAGCGGTCGTAGGGGGCTTTTTTTCGTCCGCATCGGCGTTTTCGGCTTGTCGGCGCATTTCCTTGACGTCGCGTCTCTTCGAAGGGAATGTCGTCGAAGTGCTCGCGTCACCCAGCGGTCGTAGGGGCTTATTGGCGTCCGCATCGGTGTTTTCGGCTTGTCGGCGCAGTTCCTTGACGTCGCGTCTCTTTGAACGGAATGTCGTCGAAGTGCTCGCGTCACCCAGCGGTCGTAGGGGGCTTTTTGGCGTCCGCATCGGCATTTTCGGCTTGTCGGCGCAGTTCCTTGACGTCGCGTCTCTTCGAAGGGAATGTCGTCGAAGTGCTCGCGTCGCCCAGCGGTCGTAGGGGGCTTTTTGCCGTCCGCATCGGCGTTTTCCGCTTGTCGGCGCAGTTCCTTGACGTCGCGTCTCTTCGAAGGGAATGTCGTCGAAGTGTTCGCGTCACCCAGCGGTCGTAGTTCCTTGGCGTCCGCATCGGCGTTTTCGGCTTGTCGGCGCAGTTCCTTGACGTCGCGTCTCTTCGAAGGGAATGTCGTCGAAGTGCTCGCGTTACCCAGCGGTCGTAGGGGGCTTATTGGCGTCCGCATTGGCGTTTTCGGCTTGTCGGCGCAGTTCCTTGACGTCGCGTCTCTTCGAAGGGATGTCGTCGAAGTGCTCGCGTCGCCCAGCGCTCGTAGGGGGCATTTTGCCGTCCGCATCGGCGTTTTCGGCTTGGCGGCGCAGTTCCTTGACGTCGGGTCTCTTCGAAGGGAATGTCGTCGAAGTGCTCGCGTCACCCAGCGGTCGTAGGGGGCTTTTTGCCGTCCGCATCGGCGTTTTTGGCTTGTCGGCGCAGTTCCTTGACGTCGCGTCTCTTCGAAGGGAATGTCGTCGAAGTGCTCGCGTCACCCAGCGGTCGTAGGGGGCTTTTTGCCGTCCGCATCGGCGTTTTCGGCTTGTCGGCGCAGTTCCTTGACGTCGCGTCTCTTCGAAGGGAATGTCGTCGAAGTGCTCGCGTTACCCAGCGGTCGTAGGGGGCTTATTGGCGTCCGCATTGGCGTTTTCGGCTTGTCGGCGCAGTTCCTTGACGTCGCGTCTCTTCGAAGGGATGTCGTCGAAGTGCTCGCGTCGCCCAGCGCTCGTAGGGGGCTTTTTGCCGTCCGCATCGGCGTTTTCGGCTTGGCGGCGCAGTTCCTTGACGTCGCGTCTCTTCGAAGGGAATGTCGTCGAAGTGCTCGCGTCACCCAGCGGTCGTAGGGGGCTTTTTGCCGTCCGCATCGGCGTTTTCAGCTTGTCGGCGCAGTTCCTTGTCGTCGCGTCTCTTCCAAGGGAATGTCGTCGGAGTGCTCACGTCACCCAGCGGTCGTAGGGGGCTGTTTCGCGTCCGCATCGGCGTTTTCGGCTTGTCGGCGCAGTTCCTTGACGTCGCGTCTCTTCGAAGGGAATGTCGTCGAAGTGCTCGCGTCGCCCAGCGGTCGTAGGGGGCTTTTTGGCGTCCGCATCGGCGTTTTCGGCTTGTCAGCGCAGTTCCTTGACGTCGCGTCTCTTCGAAGGGAATGACGTCGAAGTGCTCGCGTCACCCAGCGGTCGTAGGGGGCTTATTGGCGTCCGCATCGGCGTTTTTGGCTTGTCGGCGCGGTTCCTTGACGTCGCGTCTCTTCGAACGGAATGTCGTCGAAGTGCTCGCGTCACCCAGCGGTCGTAGGGGGCTTTTTGGCGTCCGCATCGGCGTTTTCGGCTTGTCGGCGCAGTTTTTTGACGTCGCGTCTCTTCGAAGGGAATGTCGTCGAAGTGCTCGCGTCGCCCAGCGGTCGTAGGGGGCTTTTTGCCGTCCGCATCGGCGTTTTCCGCTTGTCGGCGCATTTCCTTGACGTCGCGTCTCTTCGAAGGGAATGTCGTCGAAGTGTTCGCGTCACCCAGCGGTCGTAGTTCCTTGGCGTCCGCATCGGCGTTTTCGGCTTGTCGGCGCAGTTCCTTGACGTCGCATCTCTTCGAAGGGAATGTCGTCGAAGTGTCGCGTCACCCAGCGGTCGTAGGGGGCTTTTTGGCGTCCGCATCGGCGTTTTCAGCTTGTCGGCGCAGTTCCTTAACGTCGCGTCTCTCCGAAGGGAATGTCGTCGAAGTGCTCGCGTCACCCAGCGGTCGTAGGGGCTTTTTGGCGTCCGCATCGGCGTTTTCGGCTTGTCGGTGCAGTTCCTTGACGTCGCTTCTCTTCGAAGGGAATGTCGTCGAAGTGCTCGCCTCACCCAGCGGTCGTAGGGGGCTTTTTGGCGTCCGCATCGGCGTTTTCGGCTTGTCGGCGCAGTTCCTTGACATCGCGACTCTTCGAAGAGAATGTCGTCGAACTGCTCGCGTTGCCCAGCGGTCGTAGGGGGCTTTTTGCCGTCCGCTTCGGCGTTTTCGGCTTGGCGGCGCAGTTCCTTGACGTCGCGTCTCTCCGAAGGGAATGTCGTCGAAGTGCTCGCGTCACCCAGCGGTGGTATGGGGGCTTTTTGGCGTCCGCATCGCCGTTTTCGGCTTGTCGACGCCGTTCCTTGACGTCGCGTCTCTTCGAAGGGAATGTTGTCGAAGTGCTCGCGTCGCCCAGCGGTCGTAGGGGGCTTTTTCGCGTCCGCATCGGCGTTTTCAGCTTGTCGGCGCAGTTCCTTGACGTCGCGTCTCTCCGAAGGGAATGTCGTCGAAGTGCTCGCGTCACCCAGCGGTCTTAGGGGGCTTATTGGCGTCCGCATCGGCATTTTCGGCTTGTCGGCGCAGTTCCTTGACGTTGCGTCTCTTCGAAGGAAATGTCGTCGAAGTGCTCCCGCCACCCAGCGGTCGTAGGGGGCTTTTTGGCGTCCGCATCGGCGTTTTCGGCTTGTCGGCGCAGTTCCTTGACGTTGCGTCTCTTCGAACGGAATGTCGTCGAAGTGCTCGCGTCACCCAGCGGTCGTAGGGGGCTTTTTGGCGTCCGCATCGGCGTTTTCGGCTTGTCGGCGCAGTTTCTTGACGTCGCGTCTCTTCGAAGGGAATGTCGTCGAAGTGCTCGCGTCACCCAGCGGTCGTAGGGGGCTTATTGGCGTCCGCATTGGCGTTTTCGGCTTGTCGGCGCAGTTCCTTGACGTCGCGTCTCTTCGAAGGTAATGTCGTCGAAGTGCTCGCGTCACCCAGCGGTCGTAGGGGGCTTTTTGCCGTCCGCATCGGCGTTTTCGGCTTGTCGGCGCAGTTCCTTGCCATCGCGTCTCTTCGAAGGGAATGTTGTCGAAGTGCTCGCGTCGCCAGCGGTCGTAGGGGGCTTATTGGCGTCCGCATCGGCCTTTTCGGCTTGTCGGCGCAGTTCCTTGACGTCGCATCTCTTCGAAGGAAAAGTCGTCGAAGTGCTCCCGTCACCCAGCGGTCGTAGGGGGCTTTTTGGCGTCCGCATCGGCGTTTTCGGCTTGTCGGCGCAGTTCCTTGACGTCGCGTCTCTTCGAAGGGAATGTCGTCGTAGTGCTCCCGTCAACCAGCGGTCGTAGGGGGCTTTTTGGCGTCCGCATCGGCGTTTTCGCCTTGTCGGCGATGTTCCTTGACGTCGCGTCTCTTCGAAGGAAATGTCGTCGAAGTGCTCGCGTCACCCAGCGGTCGTAGGGGGCTTTTTGGCGTCCGCATCGGCGTTTTCGGCTTGTCGGCGCAGTTCCTTGACGTCGCGTCTCTTCGAAGGGAATGTCGTCGAAGTGCTCGCGTCACCCAGCGGTCGTAGGGGGCATTTTGGCGTCCGCATCGGCGTTTTCCACTTGTCGGTGCAGTTCCTTGACGTCGCGTCTCTTCGAAGGGAATGTCGTCGAAGTGCTCGCGTCGCCCAGCGGTCGTAGGGGGCTTTTTGGCGTCCGCATCGGCGTTTTCGGCTTGTCGGTGCAGTTCCTTGACGTCGCGTCTCTTCGAAGGGAATGTTGTCGAAGTGCTCGCGTCGCCAGCGGTCGTAGGGGGCTTATTGGCGTCCGCATCGGCGTTTTCAGCTTGTCGGCGCAGTTCCTTGTCGTCGCGTATCTTCGAAGGGAATGTCGTCGGAGTGCTCGCGTCACCCAGCGGTCGTAGGGGGCTTTTTGGCGTCCGCATCGGCGTTTTCGGCTTGTCGGCGCAGTTCCTTGACGTCGCGTCTCTTCGAAGGGAATGTCGTCGAAGTGCTCGCGTCGCCCAGTGGTCGTAGGGGGCTTTTTGGCGTCCGCATCGGCGTTTTCGGCTTGTCGGCGCAGTTCCTTGACGTCTTGTCTCTTCGAAGGGAATGTCGTCGAAGTGCTCGCGTCACCCAGCGGTCGTAGGGGGCTTATTGGCGTCCGCATCGGCGTTTTCGGCTTGTCGGCGCAGTTCCTTGACGTCGCGTCTCTTCGAACGGAATGTCGTCGAAGTGCTCGCGTCACCCAGCGGTCGTAGGAGCTTTTTGGCGTCCGCATCGGCGTTTTCGGCTTGTCGGCGCAGTTCCTTGACGTCGCGTCTCTTCGAAGGGAATGTCGTCGAAATGCTCGCGTCGCCCAGCGGTCGTAGGGGGCTTTTTGGCGTCCGCATCGGCGTTTTTGGCTTGTCGGCGCAGTTCCTTGACGTCGCGTCTCTTCGAAGGGAATGTCGTCGAAGTGCTCGCGTCACCCAGCGGTCGTAGGGGGCTTTTTGCCGTCCGCATCGGCGTTTTCGGCTTATCGGCGCAGTTCCTTGACGTCGCGTCTCTTCGAAGGGAATGTCGTCGAAGTGCTCGCGTCACCCAGCGGTCGTAGGGGGCTTTTTGGCGTCCGCATCGGCGTTTTCGGCTTGTCGGCGCAGTTCCTTGACGTCGCGTCTCTTCGAAGGAATTGTCGTCGAAGTGCTCGAGTCGCCCAGCGGTCGTAGGGGGCTTTTTGCCGTCCGCATCGGCGTTCTCGGCTTGGCGGCGCAGTTCCTTGACGTCGCGTCTCTTCGAAGGGAATGTCGTCGAAGTGCTCGCGTCACCCAGCGGTCGGTGGGGGCTTTTTGGCGCCCGCATCGGCGTTTTCGGATTGTCGGCGCAGATCCTTGACGTCGCGTCTCTTCGAAGGGAATGTCGTCGAAGTGCTCGCGTCACCCAGCGGTCGTAGGGGGCTTTTTGGCGTCCACATCGGCGCTTTCGGCTTGTCGGCGCAGTTCCTTGAAGTCGCGTCTCTTCGAAGGGAATGTCGTCGAAGTGCTCGCGTCGCCCAGCGGTCGTGGGGGGCTTTTTGGCGTCCGCATCGGCGTTTTCGGCTTGTCGGCGCAGTTCCTTGACGTCGCTTCTCTTTGAAGGGAATGTCGTCGAAGTGCTCGCCTCACCCAGCGGTCGTAGGGGGCTTTTTGGCGTCCGCATCGGCGTTTTCGGCTTGTCGGCGCAGTTCCTTGACGTCGCGACTCTTCGAAGGGAATGTCGTCGAACTGCTCGCGTTGCCCAGCGGTCGTAGGGGGCTTTTTGCCGGCCGCTTCGGCGTTTTCGGCTTGGCGGCGTCGTTCCTTGACGTCGCGTCTCTCCGAAGGGAATGTCGTCGAAGTGCTCGCGTCACCCAGCGGTGGTATGGGGGCTTTTTGGCGTCCGCATCGCCGTTTTCGGCTTTTCGACGCCGTTCCTTGACGTCGCGTCTCTTCGAACGGAATGTCGTCGAAGTGCTCGCGTCGCCCAGCGGTCGTAGGGGGCTTTTTGGCGTCCGCATCGGCGTTTTCAGCTTGACGGCGCAGTTCCTTGACGTCGCGTTTCTCCGAAGGGAATGTCGTCGAAGTGCTCGCGTCACCCAGCGGTCGTAGGTGGCTTTTTGCCGTCCGCATCGGCGTTTTCGGCTTGGCAACGCAGTTCCTTGACGTCGCGTCTCTTCGAAGGGAATGTCGTCGAAGTGCTCGCGTCACCCAGCGGTCGTAGGGGGCTTATTGGCGTCCGCATCGGTGTTTTCGGCTTGTCGGCGCAGTTCCTTGACGTCGCGTCTCTTTGAACGGAATGTCGTCGAAGTGCTCGCGTCACCCAGCGGTCGTAGGGGGCTTTCTGGCGTCCGCATCGGCGTTTTCGGCTTGTCGGCGCAGTTTTTTGACGTCGCGTCTCTTCGAAGGGAATGTCGTCGAAGTGCTCGCGTCGCCCAGCGGTCGTAGGGGGCTTTTTGCCGTCCGCATCGGCGTTTTCCGCTTGTCGGCGCAGTTCCTTGACGTCGCGTCTCTTCGAAGGGAATGTCGTCGAAGTGTTCGCGTCACCCAGCGTTCGTAGTTCCTTGGCGTCCGCATCGGCGTTTTCGGCTTGTCGGCGCAGTTCCTTGACGTCGCATCTCTTCGAAGGGAATGTCGTCGAAGTGTCGCGTCGCCCAGCGGTCGTAGGGGGCTTTTTGGCGTCCGCATCGGCGTTTTTGGCTTGTCGGCGCAGTTCCTTGACGTCGCGTCTCTTCGAAGGGAATGTCGTCGAAGTGCTCGCGTCACCCAGCGGTCGTAGGGGGCTTTTTGCCGTCCGCATCGGCGTTTTCGGCTTGTCGGCGCAGTTCCTTGACGTCGCGTCTCTTCGAAGGGAATGTCGTCGAAGTGCTCGCGTTACCCAGCGGTCGTAGGGGGCTTATTGGCGTCCGCATCGGCGTTTTCGGCTTGTCGGCGCAGTTCCTTGACGTCGCGTCTCTTCGAAGGGAATGTCGTCGAAGTGCTCGGGTCGCCCAGCGCTCGTAGGGGGCTTTTTGCCGTCCGCATCGGCGTTTTCGGCTTGGCGGCGCAGTTCCTTGACGTCGCGTCTCTTCGAAGGGAATGTTGTCGAAGTGCTCGCGTCACCCAGCGGTCGTAGCGGGCTTTTTGCCGTCCGCATCGGCGTTTTCGGCTTGTCGGTGCAGTTCCTTGACGTCGCTTCTCTTCGAAGGGAATGTCGTCGAAGTGCTCGCCTCACCCAGCGGTCGTAGGGGGCTTTTTGGCGTCCGCATCGGCGTTTTCGGCTTGTCGGCGCAGTTCCTTGACATCGCGACTCTTCGAAGGGAATGTCGTCGAACTGCTCGCGTTGCCCAGCGGTCGTAGGGGGCTTTTTGCCGTCCGCTTCGGCGTTTTCGGCTTGGCGGCGCAGTTCCTTGACGTCGCGTCTCTCCGAAGGGAATGTCGTCGAAGTGCTCGCGTCACCCAGCGGTGGTATGGGGGCTTTTTGGCGTCCGCATCGCCGTTTTCGGCTTGTCGACGCCGTTCCTTGACGTCGCGTCTCTTCGAAGGGAATGTTGTCGAAGTGCTCGCGTCGCCCAGCGGTCGTAGGGGGCTTTTTCGCGTCCGCATCGGCGTTTTCAGCTTGTCGGCGCAGTTCCTTGACGTCGCGTCTCTCCGAAGGGAATGTCGTCGAAGTGCTCGCGTCACCCAGCGGTCTTAGGGGGCTTATTGGCGTCCGCATCGGCATTTTCGGCTTGTCGGCGCAGTTCCTTGACGTTGCGTCTCTTCGAAGGAAATGTCGTCGAAGTGCTCCCGCCACCCAGCGGTCGTAGGGGGCTTTTTGGCGTCCGCATCGGCGTTTTCGGCTTGTCGGCGCAGTTCCTTGACGTTGCGTCTCTTCGAACGGAATGTCGTCGAAGTGCTCGCGTCACCCAGCGGTCGTAGGGGGCTTTTTGGCGTCCGCATCGGCGTTTTCGGCTTGTCGGCGCAGTTTCTTGACGTCGCGTCTCTTCGAAGGGAATGTCGTCGAAGTGCTCGCGTCACCCAGCGGTCGTAGGGGGCTTATTGGCGTCCGCATTGGCGTTTTCGGCTTGTCGGCGCAGTTCCTTGACGTCGCGTCTCTTCGAAGGTAATGTCGTCGAAGTGCTCGCGTCACCCAGCGGTCGTAGGGGGCTTTTTGCCGTCCGCATCGGCGTTTTCGGCTTGTCGGCGCAGTTCCTTGACATCGCGTCTCTTCGAAGGGAATGTTGTCGAAGTGCTCGCGTCGCCAGCGGTCGTAGGGGGCTTATTGGCGTCCGCATCGGCCTTTTCGGCTTGTCGGCGCAGTTCCTTGACGTCGCATCTCTTCGAAGGAAAAGTCGTCGAAGTGCTCCCGTCACCCAGCGGTCGTAGGGGGCTTTTTGGCGTCCGCATCGGCGTTTTCGGCTTGTCGGCGCAGTTCCTTGACGTCGCGTCTCTTCGAAGGGAATGTCGTCGAAGTGCTCCCGTCAACCAGCGGTCGTAGGGGGCTTTTTGGCGTCCGCATCGGCGTTTTCGCCTTGTCGGCGATGTTCCTTGACGTCGCGTCTCTTCGAAGGAAATGTCGTCGAAGTGCTCGCGTCACCCAGCGGTCGTAGGGGGCTTTTTGGCGTCCGCATCGGCGTTTTCGGCTTGTCGGCGCAGTTCCTTGACGTCGCGTCTCTTCGAAGGGAATGTCGTCGAAGTGCTCGCGTCACCCAGCGGTCGTAGGGGGCATTTTGGCGTCCGCATCGGCGTTTTCCACTTGTCGGTGCAGTTCCTTGACGTCGCGTCTCTTCGAAGGGAATGTCGTCGAAGTGCTCGCGTCGCCCAGCGGTCGTAGGGGGCTTTTTGGCGTCCGCATCGGCGTTTTCGGCTTGTCGGTGCAGTTCCTTGACGTCGCGTCTCTTCGAAGGGAATGTTGTCGAAGTGCTCGCGTCGCCAGCGGTCGTAGGGGGCTTATTGGCGTCCGCATCGGCGTTTTCAGCTTGTCGGCGCAGTTCCTTGTCGTCGCGTATCTTCGAAGGGAATGTCGTCGGAGTGCTCGCGTCACCCAGCGGTCGTAGGGGGCTTTTTGGCGTCCGCATCGGCGTTTTCGGCTTGTCGGCGCAGTTCCTTGACGTCGCGTCTCTTCGAAGGGAATGTCGTCGAAGTGCTCGCGTCGCCCAGTGGTCGTAGGGGGCTTTTTGGCGTCCGCATCGGCGTTTTCGGCTTGTCGGCGCAGTTCCTTGACGTCTTGTCTCTTCGAAGGGAATGTCGTCGAAGTGCTCGCGTCACCCAGCGGTCGTAGGGGGCTTATTGGCGTCCGCATCGGCGTTTTCGGCTTGTCGGCGCAGTTCCTTGACGTCGCGTCTCTTCGAACGGAATGTCGTCGAAGTGCTCGCGTCACCCAGCGGTCGTAGGAGCTTTTTGGCGTCCGCATCGGCGTTTTCGGCTTGTCGGCGCAGTTCCTTGACGTCGCGTCTCTTCGAAGGGAATGTCGTCGAAATGCTCGCGTCGCCCAGCGGTCGTAGGGGGCTTTTTGGCGTCCGCATCGGCGTTTTTGGCTTGTCGGCGCAGTTCCTTGACGTCGCGTCTCTTCGAAGGGAATGTCGTCGAAGTGCTCGCGTCACCCAGCGGTCGTAGGGGGCTTTTTGCCGTCCGCATCGGCGTTTTCGGCTTGTCGGCGCAGTTCCTTGACGTCGCGTCTCTTCGAAGGGAATGTCGTCGAAGTGCTCGCGTCACCCAGCGGTCGTAGGGGGCTTTTTGGCGTCCGCATCGGCGTTTTCGGCTTGCCGGCGCAGTTCCTTGACGTCGCGTCTCTTCGAAGGAATTGTCGTCGAAGTGCTCGAGTCGCCCAGCGGTCGTAGGGGGCTTTTTGCCGTCCGCATCGGCGTTCTCGGCTTGGCGGCGCAGTTCCTTGACGTCGCGTCTCTTCGAAGGGAATGTCGTCGAAGTGCTCGCGTCACCCAGCGGTCGGTGGGGGCTTTTTGGCGCCCGCATCGGCGTTTTCGGATTGTCGGCGCAGATCCTTGACGTCGCGTCTCTTCGAAGGGAATGTCGTCGAAGTGCTCGCGTCACCCAGCGGTCGTAGGGGGCTTTTTGGCGTCCACATCGGCGCTTTCGGCTTGTCGGCGCAGTTCCTTGAAGTCGCGTCTCTTCGAAGGGAATGTCGTCGAAGTGCTCGCGTCGCCCAGCGGTCGTGGGGGGCTTTTTGGCGTCCGCATCGGCGTTTTCGGCTTGTCGGCGCAGTTCCTTGACGTCGCTTCTCTTTGAAGGGAATGTCGTCGAAGTGCTCGCCTCACCCAGCGGTCGTAGGGGGCTTTTTGGCGTCCGCATCGGCGTTTTCGGCTTGTCGGCGCAGTTCCTTGACGTCGCGACTCTTCGAAGGGAATGTCGTCGAACTGCTCGCGTTGCCCAGCGGTCGTAGGGGGCTTTTTGCCGGCCGCTTCGGCGTTTTCGGCTTGGCGGCGTCGTTCCTTGACGTCGCGTCTCTCCGAAGGGAATGTCGTCGAAGTGCTCGCGTCACCCAGCGGTGGTATGGGGGCTTTTTGGCGTCCGCATCGCCGTTTTCGGCTTTTCGACGCCGTTCCTTGACGTCGCGTCTCTTCGAACGGAATGTCGTCGAAGTGCTCGCGTCGCCCAGCGGTCGTAGGGGGCTTTTTGGCGTCCGCATCGGCGTTTTCAGCTTGACGGCGCAGTTCCTTGACGTCGCGTTTCTCCGAAGGGAATGTCGTCGAAGTGCTCGCGTCACCCAGCGGTCGTAGGTGGCTTTTTGCCGTCCGCATCGGCGTTTTCGGCTTGGCAACGCAGTTCCTTGACGTCGCGTCTCTTCGAAGGGAATGTCGTCGAAGTGTTCGCGTCACCCAGCGGTCGTAGTTCCTTGGCGTCCGCATCGGCGTTTTCGGCTTGTCGGCGCAGTTCCTTGACGTCGCATCTCTTCGAAGGGAATGTCGTCGAAGTGTCGCGTCGCCCAGCGGTCGTAGGGGGCTTTTTGGCGTCCGCATCGGCGTTTTTGGCTTGTCGGCGCAGTTCCTTGACGTCGCGTCTCTTCGAAGGGAATGTCGTCGAAGTGCTCGCGTCACCCAGCGGTCGTAGGGGGCTTTTTGCCGTCCGCATCGGCGTTTTCGGCTTGTCGGCGCAGTTCCTTGACGTCGCGTCTCTTCGAAGGGAATGTCGTCGAAGTGCTCGCGTTACCCAGCGGTCGTAGGGGGCTTATTGGCGTCCGCATCGGCGTTTTCGGCTTGTCGGCGCAGTTCCTTGACGTCGCGTCTCTTCGAAGGGAATGTCGTCGAAGTGCTCGGGTCGCCCAGCGCTCGTAGGGGGCTTTTTGCCGTCCGCATCGGCGTTTTCGGCTTGGCGGCGCAGTTCCTTGACGTCGCGTCTCTTCGAAGGGAATGTTGTCGAAGTGCTCGCGTCACCCAGCGGTCGTAGCGGGCTTTTTGCCGTCCGCATCGGCGTTTTCAGCTTGTCGGCGCAGTTCCTTGTCGTCGCGTCTCTTCAAAGGGAATGTCGTCGGAGTGCTTGCGTCACCCAGCGGTCGTAGGGGGCTGTTTGGCGTCCGCATCGGCGTTTTCGGCTTGTCGGCGCAGTTCCTTGACGTCGCGTCTCTTCGAAGGGAATGTCGTCGAAGTGCTCGCGTCGCCCAGCGGTCGTAGGGGGCTTTTTGGCGTCCGCATCGGCGTTTTCGGCTTGTCAGCGCAGTTCCTTGACGTCGCGTCTCTTCGAAGGGAATGACGTCGAAGTGCTCGCGTCACCCAGCGGTCGTAGGGGGCTTATTGGCGTCCGCATCGGCGTTTTCGGCTTGTCGGCGCAGTTCCTTGACGTCGCGTCTCTTCGAACGGAATGTCGTCGAAGTGCTCGCGTCACCCAGCGGTCGTAGGGGTTTTTTTGGCGTCCGCATCGGCGTTTTCGGCTTGTCGGCGCAGTTTTTTGACGTCGCGTCTCTTCGAAGGGAATGTCGTCGAAGTGCTCGCGTCGCCCAGCGGTCGTAGGGGGCTTTTTGCCGTCCGCATCGGCGTTTTCCGCTTGTCCGCGCATTTCCTTGACGTCGCGTATCTTCGAAGGGAATGTCGTCGAAGTGTTC
The DNA here is from genome assembly GCF_016920785.2 of Ixodes scapularis. Taxonomy (NCBI): domain Eukaryota; kingdom Metazoa; phylum Arthropoda; class Arachnida; order Ixodida; family Ixodidae; genus Ixodes; species Ixodes scapularis. The sequence goes on along the minus strand of NW_024609838.1, from coordinate 50,159,263 downwards.
GCGTCACCCAGCGGTCGTAGTTCCTTGGCGTCCGCATCGGCGTTTTCGGCTTGTCGGCGCAGTTCCTTGACGTCGCATCTCTTCGAAGGGAATGTCGTCGAAGTGTCGCGTCACCCAGCGGTCGTAGGGGGCTTTTTGGCGTCCGCATCGGCGTTTTCAGCTTGTCGGCGCAGTTCCTTGACGTCGCGTCTCTCCGAAGGGAATGTCGTCGAAGTGCTCGCGTCACCCAGCGGTCGTATTGGCTTTTTGGCGTCCGCATCGGCGTTTTCGGCTTGTCGGTGCAGTTCCTTGACGTCGCTTCTCTTCGAAGGGAATGTCGTCGAAGTGCTCGCCTCACCCAGCGGTCGTAGGGGGCTTTTTGGCGTCCGCCTCGGCGTTTTCGGCTTGTCGGCGCAGTTCCTTGACATCGCGACTCTTCGAAGGGAATGTCGTCGAACTGCTCGCGTTGCCCAGCGGTCGTAGGGGGCTTTTTGCCGTCCGCTTCGGTGTTTTCGGCTTGGCGGCGCAGTTCCTTGACGTCGCGTCTCTCCGAAGGGAATGTCGTCGAAGTGCTCGCGTCACCCAGCGGTGGTATGGGGGCTTTTTGGCGTCCGCATCGCCGTTTTCGGCTTGTCGACGCCGTTCCTTGACGTCGCGTCTCTTCGAAGGGAATGTTGTCGAAGTGCTCGCGTCGCCCAGTGGTCGTAGGGGGCTTTTTCGCGTCCGCATCGGCGTTTTCAGCTTGTCGGCGCAGTTCCTTGACGTCGCGTCTCTCCGAAGGGAATGTCGTCGAAGTGCTCGCGTCACCCAGCGGTCTTAGGGGGCTTATTGGCGTCCGCATCGGCATTTTCGGCTTGTCGGCGCAGTTCCTTGACGTTGCGTCTCTTCGAAGGAAATGTCGTCGAAGTGCTCCCGTCACCCAGCGGTCGTAGGGGGCTTTTTGGCGTGCGCATCGGCGTTTTCGGCTTGTCGGCGCAGTTACTTGACGTTGCGTCTCTTCGAACGGAATGTCGTCGAAGTGCTCGCGTCACCCAGCGGTCGTAGGGGGCTTTTTGGCGTCCGCATCGGCGTTTTCGGCTTGTCGGCGCAGTTTCTTGACGTCGCGTCTCTTCGAAGGGAATGTCGTCGAAGTGCTCGCGTCACCCAGCGGTCGTAGGGGGCTTATTGGCGCCCGCATTGGCGTTTTCGGCTTGTCGGCGCAGTTCCTTGACGTCGCGTCTCTTCGAAGGTAATGTCGTCGAAGTGCTCGCGTCACCCAGCGGTCGTAGGGGGCTTTTTGCCGTCCGCATCGGCGTTTTCGGCTTGTCGGCGCAGTTCCTTCACATCGCGTCTCTTCGAAGGGAATGTTGTCGAAGTGCTCGCGTCGCCAGCGGTCGTAGGGGGCTTATTGGCGTCCGCATCGGCCTTTTCGGCTTGTCGGCGCAGTTCCTTGACGTCGCATCTCTTCGAAGGAAAAGTCGTCGAAGTGCTCCCGTCACCCAGCGGTCGTAGGGGGCTTTTTGGCGTCCGCATCGGCGTTTTCGGCTTGTCGGCGCAGTTCCTTGACGTCGCGTCTCTTCGAAGGGAATGTCGTCGAAGTGCTCCCGTCACCCAGCGGTCGTAGGGGGCTTTTTGGCGTCCGCATCGGCGTTTCCGGCTTGTCGGCGATGTTCCTTGACGTCGCGTCTCTTCGAAGGAAATGTCGTCGAAGTGCTCGCGTCACCCAGCGGTCGTAGGGGGCTTTTTGGCGTCCGCATCGGCGTTTTCGGCTTGTCGGCGCAGTTCCTTGACGTCGCGTCTCTTCGAAGGGAATGTCGTCGAAGTGCTCGCGTCACCCAGCGGTCGTAGGGGGCATTTTGGCGTCCGCATCGGCGTTTTCGGCTTGTCGGTGCAGTTCCTTGACGTCGCGTCTCTTCGAAGGGAATGTCGTCGAAGTGCTCGCGTCGCCCAGCGGTCGTAGGGGCCTTTTTGGCGTCCGCATCGGCGTTTTCGGCTTGTCGGTGCAGTTCCTTGACGTCGCGTCTCTTCGAAGGGAATGTCGTCGAAGTGCTCGCGTCACCCAGCGCTCGTAGGGGGCTTTTTGGCGTCCGCATCGGCGTTTTCGGCTCGTCAGCGCAGTTCCTTTACGTCGCGTCTCTTCGAAGGGAATGTCGTCGAAGTGCTCGCGTCACCCACCGGTCGTAGGGGGCTTTTTGCCGTCCGCATCGGCGTTTTCAGCTTGTCGGCGCAGTTCCTTGTCGTCGCGTCTCTTCGAAGGGAATGTCGTCGGAGTGCTCGCGTCACCCAGCGGTCGTAGGGGGCTTTTTGGCGTCCGCATCGGCGTTTTCGGCTTGTCGGCGCAGTTCCTTGACGTCGCGTCTCTTCGAAGGAAATGTCGTCGAAGTGCTCGCGTCGCCCAGCGGTCGTAGGGGGCTTTTTGGCGTCCGCATCGGCGTTTTCGGCTTGTCGGCGCAGTTCCTTGACGTCGCGTCTCTTCGAAGGGAATGTCGTCGAAGTGCTCGCGTCACCCAGCGGTCGTAGGGGGCTTATTGGCGTCCGCATCGGCGTTTTCGGCTTGTCGGCGCAGTTCCTTGACGTCGCGTCTCTTCGAACGGAATGTCGTCGAAGTGCTCGCGTCACCCAGCGGTCGTAGGAGCTTTTTGGCGTCCGCATCGGCGTTTTCGGCTTGTCGGCGCAGTTCCTTGACGTCGCGTCTCTTCGAAGGGAATGTCGTCGAAATGCTCGCGTCGCCCAGCGGTCGTAGGGGTCTTTTTGGCGTCCGCATCGGCGTTTTTGGCTTGTCGGCGCAGTTCCTTGACGTCGCGTCTCTTCGAAGGGAATGTCGTCGAAGTGCTCGCGTCACCCAGCGGTCGTAGGGGGCTTTTTGCCGTCCGCATCGGCGTTTTCGGCTTGTCGGCGCAGTTCCTTGACGTCGCGTCTCTTCGAAGGGAATGTCGTCGAAGTGCTCGCGTCACCCAGCGGTCGTAGGGGGCTTTTTGGCGTCCGCATCGGCGTTTTCGGCTTGTCGGTGCAGTTCCTTGACGTCGCGTCTCTTCGAAGGGAATGTTGTCGAAGTGCTCGCGTCGCCAGCGGTCGTAGGGGGCTTATTGGCGTCCGCATCGGCGTTTTCAGCTTGTCGGCGCAGTTCCTTGTCGTCGCGTCTCTTCGAAGGGAATGTCGTCGGAGTGCTCGCGTCACCCAGCGGTCGTAGGGGGCTTTTTGGCGTCCGCATCGGCGTTTTCGGCTTGTCGGCGCAGTTCCTTGACGTCGCGTCTCTTCGAAGGGAATGTCGTCGAAGTGCTCGCGTCGCCCAGTGGTCGTAGGGGGCTTTTTGGCGTCCGCATCGGCGTTTTCGGCTTGTCGGCGCAGTTCCTTGACGTCGCGTCTCTTCGAAGGGAATGTCGTCGAAGTGCTCGCGTCACCCAGCGGTCGTAGGGGGCTTATTGGCGTCCGCATCGGCGTTTTCGGCTTGTCGGCGCAGTTCCTTGTCGTCGCGTCTCTTCGAACGGAATGTCGTCGAAGTGCTCGCGTCACCCAGCGGTCGTAGGAGCTTTTTGGCGTCCGCATCGGCGTTTTCGGCTTGTCGGCGCAGTTCCTTGACGTCGCGTCTCTTCGAAGGGAATGTCGTCGAAATGCTCGCGTCGCCCAGCGGTCGTAGGGGGCTTTTTGGCGTCCGCATCGGCGTTTTTGGCTTGTCGGCGCAGTTCCTTGACGTCGCGTCTCTTCGAAGGGAATGTCGTCGAAGTGCTCGCGTCACCCAGCGGTCGTAGGGGGCTTTTTGCCGTCCGCATCGGCGTTTCCGGCTTGTCGGCGCAGTTCCTTGACGTCGCGTCTCTTCGAAGGGAATGTCGTCGAAGTGCTCGCGTCACCCAGCGGTCGTAGGGGGCTTTTTGGCGTCCGCATCGGCGTTTTCGGCTTGTCGGCGCAGTTCCTTGACGTCGCGTCTCTTCAAGGAATTGTCGTCGAAGTGCTCGAGTCGCCCAGCGGTCGTAGGGGGCTTTTTGCCGTCCGCATCGGCGTTCTCGGCTTGGCGGCGCAGTTCCTTGACGTCGCGTCTCTTCGAAGGGAATGTCGTCGAAGTGCACGCGTCACCCAGCGGTCGGTGGGGGCTTTTTGGCGCCCGCATCGGCGTTTTCGGATTGTCGGCGCAGATCCTTGACGTCGCGTCTCTTCGAAGGGAATGTCGTCGAAGTGCTCGCGTCACCCAGCGGCCGTAGGGGGCTTTTTGGCGTCCACATCGGCGCTTTCGGCTTGTCGGCGCAGTTCCTTGAAGTCGCGTCTCTTCGAAGGGAATGTCGTCGAAGTGCTCGCGTCGCCCAGCGTTCGTGGGGGGCTTTTTGGCGTCCGCATCGGCGTTTTCGGCTTGTCGGCGCAGTTCCTTGACGTCGCTTCTCTTTGAAGGGAATGTCGTCGAAGTGCTCGCCTCACCCAGCGGTCGTAGGGGGCTTTTTGGCGTCCGCATCGGCGTTTTCGGCTTGTTGGCGCAGTTCCTTGACGTCGCGACTCTTCGAAGGGAATGTCGTCGAACTGCTCGCGTTGCCCAGCGGTCGTAGGGGGCTTTTTGCCGTCCGCTTCGGCGTTTTCGGCTTGGCGGCGCCGTTCCTTGACGTCGCGTCTCTCCGAAGGGAATGTCGTCGAAGTGCTCGCGTCACCCAGCGGTGGTATGGGGTCTTTTTGGCGTCCGCATCGCCGTTTTCGGCTTTTCGACGCCGTTCCTTGACGTCGCGTCTCTTCGAACGGAATGTCGTCGAAGTGCTCGCGTCGACCAGCGGTCGTGGGGGGCTTTTTGGCGTCCGCATCGGCGTTTTCAGCTTGACGGCGTTGTTCCTTGACGTCGCGTTTCTCCGAAGGGAATGTCGTCGAAGTGCTCGCGTCACCCAGCGGTCGTAGGGGGCTATTTGCCGTCCGCATCGGCGTTTTCGGCTTGGTGGCGCAGTTCCTTGACGTCGCGTCTCTCCGAAGAAAATGTCGTCGAAGTGCTCGCGTCACCCAGCGGTGGTAGGGGGCTTTTTGCCGTCCGCATCGGCGTTTTCGGCTTGGCAACGCAGTTCCTTGACGTCGCGTCTCTTCGAAGGGAATGTCGTCGAAGTGCTCGCGTCACCCAGCGGTCGTAGGGGGCTTATTGGCGTCCGCATCGGTGTTTTCGGCTTGTCGGCGCGGTTCCTTGACGTCGCGTCTTTTTGAACGGAATGTCGTCGAAGTGCTCGCGTCACCCAGCGGTCGTAGGGGGCTTTTTGGCGTCCGCATCGGCGTTTTCGGCTTGTCGGCGCAGTTCCTTGACGTCGCGTCTCTTCGAAGGGAATGTCGTCGAAGTGCTCGCGTCGCCCAGCGGTCGTAGGGGGCTTTTTGCCGTCCGCATCGGCGTTTTCCGCTTGTCGGCGCAGTTCCTTGACGTCGCGTCTCTTCGAAGGGAATGTCGTCGAAGTGTTCGCGTCACCCAGCGCTCGTAGTTCCTTGGCGTCCGCATCGGCGTTTTCGGCTTGTCGGCGCAGTTCCTTGACGTCGCATCTCTTCGAAGGGAATGTCGTCGAAGTGTCGCGTCGCCCAGCGGTCGTAGGGGGCTTTTTGGCGTCCGCATCGGCGTTTTTGGCTTGTCGGCGCAGTTCCTTGACGTCGCGTCTCTTCGAAGGGAATGTCGTCGAAGTGCTCGCGTCACCCAGCGGTCGTAGGGGGCTTTTTGCCGTCCGCATCGGCGTTTTCGGCTTGTCGGCGCAGTTCCTTGACGTCGCGTCTCTTCGAAGGGAATGTCGTCGAAGTGCTCGCGTTACCCAGCGGTCGTAGGGGGCTTATTGGCGTCCGCATCGGCGTTTTCGGCTTGTCGGCGCAGTTCCTTGACGTCGCGTCTCTTCGAAGGGAATGTCGTCGAAGTGCTCGCGTCGCCCAGCGCTCGTAGGGGGCTTTTTGCCGTCCGCATCGGCGTTTTCGGCTTGGCGGCGCAGTTCCTTGACGTCGCGTCTCTTCGAAGGGAATGTTGTCGAAGTGCTCGCGTCACCCAGCGGTCGTAGGGGGCTTTTTGCCGTCCGCATCGGCGTTTTCAGCTTGTCGGCGCAGTTCCTTGTCGTCGCGTCTCTTCAAAGGGAATGTCGTCGGAATGCTCGCGTCACCCAGCGGTCGTAGGGGGCTGTTTGGCGTCCGCATCGGCGTTTTCGGCTTGTCGGCGCAGTTCCTTGACGTCGCGTCTCTTCGAAGGGAATGTCGTCGAAGTGCTCGCGTCGCCCAGCGGTCGTAGGGGGCTTTTTGGCGTCCGCATCGGCGTTTTCGGCTTGTCAGCGCAGTTCCTTGACGTCGCGTCTCTTTGAAGGGAATGACGTCGAAGTGCTCGCGTCACCCAGCGGTCGTAGGGGGCTTATTGGCGTCCGCATCGGCGTTTTCGGCTTGTCGGCGCAGTTCCTTGACGTCGCGTCTCTTCGAACGGAATGTCGTCGAAGTGCTCGCGTCACCCAGCGGTCGTAGGGGGCTTTTTGGCGTCCGCATCGGCGTTTTCGGCTTGTCGGCGCAGTTTTTTGACGTCGCGTCTCTTCGAAGGGAATGTCGTCGAAGTGCTCGCGTCGCCCAGCGGTCGTAGGGGGCTTTTTGCCGTCCGCATCGGCGTTTTCCGCTTGTCGGCGCATTTCCTTGACGTCGCGTCTCTTCGAAGGGAATGTCGTCGAAGTGTTCGCGTCACCCAGCGGTCGTAGATCCTTGGCGTCCGCATCGGCGTTTTCGGCTTGTCGGCGCAGTTCCTTGACGTCGCATCTCTTCGAAGGGAATGTCGTCGAAGTGTCGCGTCACCCAGCGGTCGTAGGGGGCTTTTTGGCGTCCGCATCGGCGTTTTCAGCTTGTCGGCGCAGTTCCTTGACGTCGTGTCTCTCCGAAGGGAATGTCGTCGAAGTGCTCGCGTCACCCAGCGGTCGTAGGGGCTTTTTGGCGTCCGCATCGGCGTTTTCGGCTTGTCGGTGCAGTTCCTTGACGTCGCTTCTCTTCGAAGGGAATGTCGTCGAAGTGCTCGCCTCACCCAGCGGTCGTAGGGGGCTTTTTGGCGTCCGCATCGGCGTTTTCGGCTTGTCGGCGCAGTTCCTTGACATCGCGACTCTTCGAAGGGAATGTCGTCGAACTGCTCGCGTTGCCCAGCGGTCGTAGGGGGCTTTTTGCCGTCCGCTTCGGCGTTTTCGGCTTGTCGGCGCAGTTCCTTGACGTCGCATCTCTTCGAAGGGAATGTCGTCGAAGTGTCGCGTCGCCCAGCGGTCGTAGGGGGCTTTTTGGCGTCCGCATCGCCGTTTTTGGCTTGTCGGCGCAGTTCCTTGACGTCGCGTCTCTTCGAAGGGAATGTCGTCGAAGTGCTCGCGTCACCCAGCGGTCGTAGGGGGCTTTTTGCCGTCCGCATCGGCGTTTTCGGCTTGTCGGCGCAGTTCCTTGACGTCGCGTCTCTTCGAAGGGAATGTCGTCGAAGTGCTCGCGTTACCCAGCGGTCGTAGGGGGCTTATTGGCGTCCGCATCGGCGTTTTCGGCTTGTCGGCGCAGTACCTTGACGTCGCGTCTCTTCGAAGGGAATGTCGTCGAAGTGCTCGCGTCGCCCAGCGCTCGTAGGGGGCTTTTTGCCGTCCGCATCGGCGTTTTCGGCTTGGCGGCGCAGTTCCTTGACGTCGCGTCTCTTCGAAGGGAATGTTGTCGAAGTGCTCGCGTCACCCAGCGGTCGTAGGGGGCTTTTTGCCGTCCGCATCGGCGTTTTCAGCTTGTCGGCGCAGTTCCTTGTCGTCGCGTCTCTTCAAAGGGAATGTCGTCGGAGTGCTCGCGTCACCCAGCGGTCGTAGGGGGCTGTTTGGCGTCCGCATCGGCGTTTTCGGCTTTACGGCGCAGTTCCTTGACGTCGCGTCTCTTCGAAGGGAATGTCGTCGAAGTGCTCGCGTCGCCCAGCGGTCGTAGGGGGCTTTTTGGCGTCCGCATCGGCGTTTTCGGCTTGTCAGCGCAGTTCCTTGACGTCGCGTCTCTTTGAAGGGAATGACGTCGAAGTGCTCGCGTCACCCAGCGGTCGTAGGGGGCTTATTGGCGTCCGCATCGGCGTTTTCGGCTTGTCGGCGCAGTTCCTTGACGTCGCGTCTCTTCGAACGGAATGTCGTCGAAGTGCTCGCGTCACCCAGCGGTCGTAGGGGGCTTTTTGGCGTCCGCATCGGCGTTTTCGGCTTGTCGGCGCAGTTTTTTGACGTCGCGTCTCTTCGAAGGGAATGTCGTCGAAGTGCTCGCGTCGCCCAGCGGTCGTAGGGGGCTTTTTGCCGTCCGCATCGGCGTTTTCCGCTTGTCGGCGCATTTCCTTGACGTCGCGTCTCTTCGAAGGGAATGTCGTCGAAGTGTTCGCGTCACCCAGCGGTCGTAGATCCTTGGCGTCCGCATCGGCGTTTTCGGCTTGTCGGCGCAGTTCCTTGACGTCGCATCTCTTCGAAGGGAATGTCGTCGAAGTGTCGCGTCACCCAGCGGTCGTAGGGGGCTTTTTGGCGTCCGCATCGGCGTTTTCAGCTTGTCGGCGCAGTTCCTTGACGTCGCGTCTCTCCGAAGGGAATGTCGTCGAAGTGCTCGCGTCACCCAGCGGTCGTAGGGGCTTTTTGGCGTCCGCATCGGCGTTTTCGGCTTGTCGGTGCAGTTCCTTGACGTCGCTTCTCTTCGAAGGGAATGTCGTCGAAGTGCTCGCCTCACCCAGCGGTCGTAGGGGGCTTTTTGGCATCCGCATCGGCGTTTTCGGCTTGTCGGCGCAGTTCCTTGACATCGCGACTCTTCGAAGGGAATGTCGTCGAACTGCTCGCGTTGCCCAGCGGTCGTAGGGGGCTTTTTGCCGTCCGCTTCGGCGTTTTCGGCTTGGCGGCGCAGTTCCTTGACGTCGCGTCTCTCCGAAGGGAATGTCGTCGAAGTGCTCGCGTCACCCAGCGGTGGTATGGGGGCTTTTTGGCGTCCGCATCGCCGTTTTCGGCTTGTCGACGCCGTTCCTTGACGTCGCGTCTCTTCGAAGGGAATGTTGTCGAAGTGCTCGGGTCGCCCAGCGGTCGTAGGGGGCTTTTTCGCGTCCGCATCGGCGTTTTCAGCTTGTCGGCGCAGTTCCTTGACGTCGCGTCTCTCCGAAGGGAATGTCGTCGAAGTGCTCGCGTCACCCAGCGGTCGTAGGGGGCTTATTGGCGTCCGCATCGGCGTTTTCGGCTTGTCGGCGCAGTTCCTTGACGTCGCGTCTCTTCGAACGGAATGTCGTCGAAGTGCTCGCGTCACCCAGCGGTCGTAGGGGGCTTTTTGGCGTCCGCATCGGCGTTTTCGGCTTGTCGGCGCAGTTTTTTGACGTCGCGTCTCTTCGAAGGGAATGTCGTCGAAGTGCTCGCGTCGCCCAGCGGTCGTAGGGGGCTTTTTGCCGTCCGCATCGGCGTTTTCCGCTTGTCGGCGCATTTCCTTGACGTCGCGTCTCTTCGAAGGGAATGTCGTCGAAGTGTTCGCGTCACCCAGCGGTCGTAGATCCTTGGCGTCCGCATCGGCGTTTTCGGCTTGTCGGCGCAGTTCCTTGACGTCGCATCTCTTCGAAGGGAATGTCGTCGAAGTGTCGCGTCACCCAGCGGTCGTAGGGGGCTTTTTGGCGTCCGCATCGGCGTTTTCAGCTTGTCGGCGCAGTTCCTTGACGTCGCGTCTCTCCGAAGGGAATGTCGTCGAAGTGCTCGCGTCACCCAGCGGTCGTAGGGGCTTTTTGGCGTCCGCATCGGCGTTTTCGGCTTGTCGGTGCAGTTCCTTGACGTCGCTTCTCTTCGAAGGGAATGTCGTCGAAGTGCTCGCCTCACCCAGCGGTCGTAGGGGGCTTTTTGGCGTCCGCATCGGCGTTTTCGGCTTGTCGGCGCAGTTCCTTGACATCGCGACTCTTCGAAGGGAATGTCGTCGAACTGCTCGCGTTGCCCAGCGGTCGTAGGGGGCTTTTTGCCGTCCGCTTCGGCGTTTTCGGCTTGTCGGCGCAGTTCCTTGACGTCGCATCTCTTCGAAGGGAATGTCGTCGAAGTGTCGCGTCGCCCAGCGGTCGTAGGGGGCTTTTTGGCGTCCGCATCGCCGTTTTTGGCTTGTCGGCGCAGTTCCTTGACGTCGCGTCTCTTCGAAGGGAATGTCGTCGAAGTGCTCGCGTCACCCAGCGGTCGTAGGGGGCTTTTTGCCGTCCGCATCGGCGTTTTCGGCTTGTCGGCGCAGTTCCTTGACGTCGCGTCTCTTCGAAGGGAATGTCGTCGAAGTGCTCGCGTTACCCAGCGGTCGTAGGGGGCTTATTGGCGTCCGCATCGGCGTTTTCGGCTTGTCGGCGCAGTACCTTGACGTCGCGTCTCTTCGAAGGGAATGTCGTCGAAGTGCTCGCGTCGCCCAGCGCTCGTAGGGGGCTTTTTGCCGTCCGCATCGGCGTTTTCGGCTTGGCGGCGCAGTTCCTTGACGTCGCGTCTCTTCGAAGGGAATGTTGTCGAAGTGCTCGCGTCACCCAGCGGTCGTAGGGGGCTTTTTGCCGTCCGCATCGGCGTTTTCAGCTTGTCGGCGCAGTTCCTTGTCGTCGCGTCTCTTCAAAGGGAATGTCGTCGGAGTGCTCGCGTCACCCAGCGGTCGTAGGGGGCTGTTTGGCGTCCGCATCGGCGTTTTCGGCTTTACGGCGCAGTTCCTTGACGTCGCGTCTCTTCGAAGGGAATGTCGTCGAAGTGCTCGCGTCGCCCAGCGGTCGTAGGGGGCTTTTTGGCGTCCGCATCGGCGTTTTCGGCTTGTCAGCGCAGTTCCTTGACGTCGCGTCTCTTTGAAGGGAATGACGTCGAAGTGCTCGCGTCACCCAGCGGTCGTAGGGGGCTTATTGGCGTCCGCATCGGCGTTTTCGGCTTGTCGGCGCAGTTCCTTGACGTCGCGTCTCTTCGAACGGAATGTCGTCGAAGTGCTCGCGTCACCCAGCGGTCGTAGGGGGCTTTTTGGCGTCCGCATCGGCGTTTTCGGCTTGTCGGCGCAGTTTTTTGACGTCGCGTCTCTTCGAAGGGAATGTCGTCGAAGTGCTCGCGTCGCCCAGCGGTCGTAGGGGGCTTTTTGCCGTCCGCATCGGCGTTTTCCGCTTGTCGGCGCATTTCCTTGACGTCGCGTCTCTTCGAAGGGAATGTCGTCGAAGTGTTCGCGTCACCCAGCGGTCGTAGATCCTTGGCGTCCGCATCGGCGTTTTCGGCTTGTCGGCGCAGTTCCTTGACGTCGCATCTCTTCGAAGGGAATGTCGTCGAAGTGTCGCGTCACCCAGCGGTCGTAGGGGGCTTTTTGGCGTCCGCATCGGCGTTTTCAGCTTGTCGGCGCAGTTCCTTGACGTCGCGTCTCTCCGAAGGGAATGTCGTCGAAGTGCTCGCGTCACCCAGCGGTCGTAGGGGCTTTTTGGCGTCCGCATCGGCGTTTTCGGCTTGTCGGTGCAGTTCCTTGACGTCGCTTCTCTTCGAAGGGAATGTCGTCGAAGTGCTCGCCTCACCCAGCGGTCGTAGGGGGCTTTTTGGCATCCGCATCGGCGTTTTCGGCTTGTCGGCGCAGTTCCTTGACATCGCGACTCTTCGAAGGGAATGTCGTCGAACTGCTCGCGTTGCCCAGCGGTCGTAGGGGGCTTTTTGCCGTCCGCTTCGGCGTTTTCGGCTTGGCGGCGCAGTTCCTTGACGTCGCGTCTCTCCGAAGGGAATGTCGTCGAAGTGCTCGCGTCACCCAGCGGTGGTATGGGGGCTTTTTGGCGTCCGCATCGCCGTTTTCGGCTTGTCGACGCCGTTCCTTGACGTCGCGTCTCTTCGAAGGGAATGTTGTCGAAGTGCTCGCGTCGCCCAGCGGTCGTAGGGGGCTTTTTCGCGTCCGCATCGGCGTTTTCAGCTTGTCGGCGCAGTTCCTTGACGTCGCGTCTCTCCGAAGGGAATGTCGTCGAAGTGCTCGCGTCACCCAGCGGTCTTAGGGGGCTTATTGGCGTCCGCATCGGCATTTTCGGCTTGTCGGCGCAGTTCCTTGACGTTGCGTCTCTTCGAAGGAAATGTCGTCGAAGTGCTCCCGTCACCCAGCGGTCGTAGGGGGCTTTTTGGCGTCCGCATCGGCGTTTTCGGCTTGTCGGCGCAGTTCCTTGACGTTGCGTCTCTTCGAACGGAATGTCGTCGAAGTGCTCGCGTCACCCAGCGTTCGTAGGGGGCTTTTTGGCGTCCGCATCGGCGTTTTCGGCTTGTCGGCGCAGAGTCTTGACGTCGCGTCTCTTCGAAGGGAATGTCGTCGAAGTGCTCGCGTCACCCAGCGGTCGTAGGGGGCTTATTGGCGCCCGCATTGGCGTTTTCGGCTTGTCGGCGCAGTTCCTTGACGTCGCATCTCTTCGAAGGTAATGTCGTCGAAGTGCTCGCGTCACCCAGCGGTCGTAGGGGGCTTTTTGCCGTCCGCATCGGCGTTTTCGGCTTGTCGGCGCAGTTCCTTGACATCGCGTCTCTTCGAAGGGAATGTTGTCGAAGTGCTCGCGTCGCCAGCGGTCGTAGGGGGCTTATTGGCGTCCGCATCGGCCTTTTCGGCTTGTCGGCGCAGTTCCTTGACGTCGCATCTCTTCGAAGGAAAAGTCGTCGAAGTGCTCCCGTCACCCTGCGGTCGTAGGGGGCTTTTTGGCGTCCGCATCGGCGTTTTCGGCTTGACGGCGCAGTTCCTTGACGTCGCGTCTCTTCGAAGGTAATGTCGTTGAAGTGCTCGCGTCGCCCAGCGGTCGTAGGGGGCTTTTTGCCGTCCGCATCGGCGTTTTCCGCTTGTCGGCGCAGTTCCTTGACGTCGCGTCTCTTCGAAGGGAATGTCGTCGAAGTGTTCGCGTCACCCAGCGGTCGTAGTTCCTTGGCGTCCGCATCGGCGTTTTCGGCTTGTCGGCGCAGTTCCTTGACGTCGCATCTCTTCGAAGGGAATGTCGTCGAAGTGTCGCGTCGCCCAGCGGTCGTAGTTCCTTGGCGTCCGCATCGGCGTTTTCGGCTTGTCGGCGCAGTTCCTTGACGTCGCATCTCTTCGAAGGGAATGTCGTCGAAGTGTCGCGTCGCCCAGCGGTCGTAGGGGGCTTTTTGGCGTCCGCATCGGCGTTTTTGGCTTGTCGGCGCAGTTCCTTGACGTCGCGTCTCTTCGAAGGGAATGTCGTCGAAGTGCTCGCGTCACCCAGCGGTCGTAGGGGGCTTTTTGCCGTCCGCATCGGCGTTTTCGGCTTGTCGGCGCAGTTCCTTGACCTCGCGTCTCTTCGAAGGGAATGTCGTCGAAGTGCTCGCGTTACCCAGCGGTCGTAGGGGGCTTATTGGCGTCCGCATCGGCGTTTTCGGCTTGTCGGCGCAGTTCCTTGACGTCGCGTCTCTTCGAAGGGAATGTCGTCGAAGTGCTCGCGTCGCCCAGCGCTCGTAGGGGGCTTTTTGCCGTCCGCATCGGCGTTTTCGGCTTGGCGGCGCAGTTCCTTGACGTCGCGTCTCTTCGAAGGGAATGTTGTCGAAGTGCTCGCGTCACCCAGCGGTCGTAGGGGGCTTTTTGCCGTCCGCATCGGCGTTTTCAGCTTGTCGGCGCAGTTCCTTGTCGTCGCGTCTCTTCAAAGGGAATGTCGTCGGAGTGCTCGCGTCACCCAGCGGTCGTAGGGGGCTGTTTGGCGTCCGCATCGGCGTTTTCGGCTTGTCGGCGCAGTTCCTTGACGTCGCGTCTCTTCGAAGGGAATGTCGTCGAAGTGCTCGCGTCGCCCAGCGGTCGTAGGGGGCTTTTTGGCGTCCGCATCGGCGTTTTCGGCTTGTCAGCGCAGTTCCTTGACGTCGCGTCTCTTCGAAGGGAATGACGTCGAAGTGCTCGCGTCACCCAGCGGTCGTAGGGGGCTTATTGGCGTCCGCATCGGCGTTTTCGGCTTGTCGGCGCAGTTCCTTGACGTCGCGTCTCTTCGAACGGAATGTCGTCGAAGTGCTCGCGTCACCCAGCGGTCGTAGGGGGCTTTTTGGCGTCCGCATCGGCGTTTTCGGCTTGTCGGCGCAGTTTTTTGACGTCGCGTCTCTTCGAAGGGAATGTCGTCGAAGTGCTCGCGTCGCCCAGCGGTCGTAGGGGGCTTTTTGCCGTCCGCATCGGCGTTTTCCGCTTGTCGGCGCATTTCCTTGACGTCGCGTCTCTTCGAAGGGAATGTCGTCGAAGTGTTCGCGTCACCCAGCGGTCGTAGATCCTTGGCGTCCGCATCGGCGTTTTCGGCTTGTCGGCGCAGTTCCTTGACGTCGCATCTCTTCGAAGGGAATGTCGTCGAAGTGTCGCGTCACCCAGCGGTCGTAGGGGGCTTTTTGGCGTCCGCATCGGCGTTTTCAGCTTGTCGGCGCAGTTCCTTGACGTCGCGTCTCTCCGAAGGGAATGTCGTCGAAGTGCTCGCGTCACCCAGCGGTCGTAGGGGCTTTTTGGCGTCCGCATCGGCGTTTTCGGCTTGTCGGTGCAGTTCCTTGACGTCGCTTCTCTTCGAAGGGAATGTCGTCGAAGTGCTCGCCTCACCCAGCGGTCGTAGGGGGCTTTTTGGCGTCCGCATCGGCGTTTTCGGCTTGTCGGCGCAGTTCCTTGACATCGCGACTCTTCGAAGGGAATGTCGTCGAACTGCTCGCGTTGCCCAGCGGTCGTAGGGGGCTTTTTGCCGTCCGCTTCGGCGTTTTCGGCTTGGCGGCGCAGTTCCTTGACGTCGCGTCTCTCCGAAGGGAATGTCGTCGAAGTGCTCGCGTCACCCAGCGGTGGTATGGGGGCTTTTTGGCGTCCGCATCGCCGTTTTCGGCTTGTCGACGCCGTTCCTTGACGTCGCGTCTCTTCGAAGGGAATGTTGTCGAAGTGCTCGCGTCGCCCAGCGGTCGTAGGGGGCTTTTTCGCGTCCGCATCGGCGTTTTCAGCTTGTTGGCGCAGTTCCTTGACGTCGCGTCTCTCCGAAGGGAATGTCGTCGAAGTGCTCGCGTCACCCAGCGGTCTTAGGGGGCTTATTGGCGTCCGCATCGGCATTTTCGGCTTGTCGGCGCAGTTCCTTGACGTTGCGTCTCTTCGAAGGAAATGTCGTCGAAGTGCTCCCGTCACCCAGCGGTCGTAGGGGGCTTTTTGGCGTCCGCATCGGCGTTTTCGGCTTGTCGGCGCAGTTCCTTGACGTTGCGTCTCTTCGAACGGAATGTCGTCGAAGTGCTCGCGTCACCCAGCGGTCGTAGGGGGCTTTTTGGCGTCCGCATCGGCGTTTTCGGCTTGTCGGCGCAGAGTCTTGACGTCGCGTCTCTTCGAAGGGAATGTCGTCGAAGTGCTCGCGTCACCCAGCGGTCGTAGGGGGCTTATTGGCGCCCGCATTGGCGTTTTTGGCTTGTCGGCGCAGTTCCTTGACGTCGCGTCTCTTCGAAGGGAATGTCGTCGAAGTGCTCGCCTCACCCACCGGTCGTAGGGGGCTTTTTGGCGTCCGCATCGGCGTTTTCGGCTTGTCGGCGCAGTTCCTTGACATCGCGACTCTTCGAAGGGAATGTCGTCGAACTGCTCGCGTTGCCCAGCGGTCGTAGGGGGCTTTTTGCCGTCCGCTTCGGCGTTTTCGGCTTGGCGGCGCAGTTCCTTGACGTCGCGTCTCTCCGAAGGGAATGTCGTCGAAGTGCTCGCGTCACCCAGCGGTGGTATGGGGGCTTTTTGGCGTCCGCATCGCCGTTTTCGGCTTGTCGACGCCGTTCCTTGACGTCGCGTCTCTTCGAAGGGAATGTTGTCGAAGTGCTCGCGTCGCCCAGCGGTCGTAGGGTGCTTTTTCGCGTCCGCATCGGCGTTTTCAGCTTGTCGGCGCAGTTCCTTGACGTCGCGTCTCTCGGAAGGGAATGTCGTCGAAGTGCTCGCGTCACCCAGCGGTCTTAGGGGGCTTATTGGCGTCCGCATCGGCATTTTCGGCTTGTCGGCGCAGTTCCTTGACGTTGCGTCTCTTCGAAGGAAATGTCGTCGAAGTGCTCCCGTCACCCAGCGGTCGTAGGGGGCTTTTTGGCGTCCGCATCGGCGTTTTCGGCTTGTCGGCGCAGTTCCTTGACGTTGCGTCTCTTCGAACGGAATGTCGTCGAAGTGCTCGCGTCACCCAGCGGTCGTAGGGGGCTTTTTGGCGTCCGCATCGGCGTTTTCGGCTTGTCGGCGCAGAGTCTTGACGTCGCGTCTCTTCGAAGGGAATGTCGTCGAAGTGCTCGCGTCACCCAGCGGTCGTAGGGGGCTTATTGGCGCCCGTATTGGCGTTTTTGGCTTGTCGGCGCAGTTCCTTGACGTCGCGTCTCTTCGAAGGTAATGTCGTCGAAGTGCTCGCGTCACCCAGCGGTCGTAGGGGGCTTTTTGCCGTCCGCATCGGCGTTTTCGGCTTGTCGGCGCAGTTCCTTGACATCGCGTCTCTTCGAAGGGAATGTTGTCGAAGTGCTCGCGTCGCCAGCGGTCGTAGGGGGCTTATTGGCGTCCGCATCGGCCTTTTCGGCTTGTCGGCGCAGTTCCTTGACGTCGCATCTCTTCGAAGGAAAAGTCGTCGAAGTGCTCCCGTCACCCTGCGGTCGTAGGGTACTTTTTGGCGTCCGCATCGGCGTTTTCGGCTTGTCGGCGCAGTTCCTTGACGTCGCGTCTCTTCGAAGGGAATGTCGTCGAAGTGCTCCCGTCACCCAGCGGTCGTAGGGGGCTTTTTGGCGTCCGCATCGGCGTTTTCGGCTTGTCGGCGCAGTTCCTTGACGTCGCGTCTCTTCGAAGGGAATGTCGTCGAAGTGCTCGCGTCACCCAGCGGTCGTAGGGGGCATTTTGGCGTCCGCATCGGCGTTTTCGGCTTGTCGGTGCAGTTCCTTGACGTCGCGTCTCTTCGAAGGGAATGTCGTCGAAGTGCTCGCGTCGCCCAGCGGTCGTAGGGGGCTTTTTGGCGTCCGCATCGGCGTTTTCGGCTTGTCGGTGCAGTTCCTTGACGTCGCGTCTCTTCGAAGGGAATGTCGTCGAAGTGCTCGCGTCACCCAGCGCTCGTAGGGGGCTTTTTGGCGTCCGCATCGGCGTTTTCGGCTCGTCAGCGCAGTTCCTTTACGTCGCGTCTCTTCGAAGGGAATGTCGTCGAAGTGCTCGCGTCACCCACCGGTCGTAGGGGCTTTTTGCCGTCCGCATCGGCGTTTTCAGCTTGTCGGCGCAGTTCCTTGTCGTCGCGTCTCTTCGAAGGGAATGTCGTCGGAGTGCTCGCGTCACCCAGCGGTCGTAGGGGGCTTTTTGGCGTCCGCATCGGCGTTTTCGGCTTGTCGGCGCAGTTCCTTGACGTCGCGTCTCTTCGAAGGGAATGTCGTCGAAGTGCTCGCGTCGCCCAGCGGTCGTAGGGGGCTTTTTGGCGTCCGCATCGGCGTTTTCGGCTTGTCGGCGAGTTCCTTGACGTCGCGTCTCTTCGAACGGAATGTCGTCGAAGTGCTCGCGTCACCCAGCGGTCGTAGGAGCTTTTTGGCGTCGGCATCGGCGTTTTCGGCTTGTCGGCGCAGTTCCTTGACGACGCGTCTCTTCGAAGGGAATGTCGTCGAAATGCTCGCGTCGCCCAGCGGTCGTAGGGGGCTTTTTGGCGTCCACATCGGCGTTTTTGGCTTGTCGGCGCAGTTCCTTGACGTCGCGTCTCTTCGAAGGGAATGTCGTCGAAGTGCTCGCGTCACCCAGCGGTCGTAGGGGGCTTTTTGCCGTCCGCATCGGCGCTTTCGGCTTGTCGGCGCAGTTCCTTGACGTCGCGTCTCTTCGAAGGGAATGTCGTCGAAGTGCTCGCGTCACCCAGCGGTCGTAGGGGGCTTTTTGGCGTCCGCATCGGCGTTTTCGGCTTGTCGGCGCAGTTCCTTGACGTCGCGTCTCTTCGAAGGAATTGTCGTCGAAGTGCTCGAGTCGCCCAGCGGTCGTAGGGGGCTTTTTGCCGTCCGCATCGGCGTTCTCGGCTTGGCGGCGCAGTTCCTTGACGTCGCGTCTCTTCGAAGGGAATGTCGTCGAAGTGCTCGCGTCACCCAGCGGTCGGTGGGGGCTTTTTGGCGCCCGCATCGGCGTTTTCGGATTGTCGGCGCAGATCCTTGACGTCGCGTCTCTTCGAAGGGAATGTCGTCGAAGTGCTCGCGTCACCCAGCGGTCGTAGGGGGCTTTTTGGCGTCCACATCGGCGCTTTCGGCTTGTCGGCGCAGTTCCTTGAAGTCGCGTCTCTTCGAAGGGAATGTCGTCGAAGTGCTCGCGTCGCCCAGCGGTCGTAGGGGGCTTTTTGGCGTCCGCATCGGCGTTTTCGGCTTGTTGGCGCAGTTCCTTGACGTCGCTTCTCTTTGAAGGGAATGTCGTCGAAGTGCTCGCCTCACCCAGCGGTCGTAGGGGGCTTTTTGGCGTCCGCATCGGCGTTTTCGGCTTGTCGGCGCAGTTCCTTGACGTCACGACTGTTCGAAGGGAATGTCGTCGAACTGCTCGCGTTGCCCAGCGGTCGTAGGGAGCTTTTTGCCGTCCGCTTCGGCGTTTTCGGCTTGGCGGCGCCGTTCCTTGACGTCGCGTCTCTCCGAAGGGAATGTCGTCGAAGTGCTCGCGTCACCCAGCGGAATTATGGGGGCTTTTTGGCGTCCGCATCGCCGTTTTCGGCTTTTCGACGCCGTTCCTTGACGTCGCGTCTCTTCGAACGGAATGTCGTCGAAGTGCTCGCGTCGCCCAGCGGTCGTAGGGGGCTTTTTGGCGTCCGCATCGGCGTTTTCAGCTTGTCGGCGCAGTTCCTTGACGTCGCGTTTCTCCGAAGGGAATGTCGTCGAAGTGCTCGCGTCACCCAGCGGTCGTAGGGGGCTTTTTGCCGTCCGCATCGGCGTTTTCGGCTTAGCAACGCAGTTCCTTGACGTCGTGTCTCTCCGAAGGGAATGTCGTCGAAGTGCTCGCGTCACCCAGCGGTCGTAGGGGGCTTTTTGCTGTCCGCTGCGGCGTTTTCAGCTTGCTTGCGCAGTTTTCTGACGTCGCGTCTCTCCGAAGGGAATATCGTCGAAGTGCTTGCGCCGGCCAGTGGTCGTAGGGTTTTTTTTTGGCGTCCGCATCGGCGTTTTCGGCTTGGCGGCGCAGTTTTTAGAGCGCAGCTCTTAGGCGCCCGTTTCCGGCTTGAGCGACGTCGCCGTCGCCGTTGGCGTCGCCGTCGCCGTAGGCGTAACAAAGGTCACCCCAAGGTCAGACCAGGGCATGTGACCCCCCAAGGTCACGTGACCCCTCCCAAGGTTACCTGATGGTCACGTGACCCCCAGGTCACGTAACCCCCCCGAGGTCACGTGACGCCACCCAAGGTCACCTCAAGGTCACGTGACCCCCAGGTCACGTGCCCTCCAAGGTGACGCGACCCACGTGACCTCTCCCAAGGTCACCCCAAGGTCAGGTGACCCCCAGGTCATGTGACCCCCCAGGTCATGTGACCCCCCAAGGTCACGTGACCCCCCGAGGCCATGTGACCCCCTGAGGTCACGTGGCCTCCTCCCCGATGTCACGTGACCCCACTCCCCCAAATCACGTGACACCCCTCCCCCCCCCCCCCCCCCGAGGTCACGTGACCCCCCTCCCCCGAGGTCATTTGACACCCGGAGCGTATTAAAGAGGAAGAGGAGAAGGAGGACGACAAGGAGGGGTCTACCCTCCCCCTCAGTAACCTTCCCTCCTCCTCTTCAAGAGCTGCGCCCCAATTCAGCGTTACAGGGAGTTGTAAACGGCTTTCACTTTTTGGCAGCCGATTGATAGGGAGTGAGAAATGTTATTTTCGACAAAACTTTTTTTTTTTTCTTGAGTCAAGACACTTTGCATATACAATAATTGCAGAAACTATATTTTAGCGGTGCTCGTTTTCCCTTTGTGTTGTGCCGGAAAGATGCTATTCTAAGACTAGCTTTTTTTTTCTCCAAGCTTATAATTTCTAGTTATTTTTACCCCTCTTCAAATATTTGTTTTCCTCTTTTCTGTAAATAAAGAGAGTATCCTCTTTACTTGTCCTTCTTCCTTGATTGTACTTACCCTCACAATCCCACGATGGCTACCGCCGCATCACCTGCGCCGTGCATCTCCAAACCCTCGTAATATCCTCAAAAGGCAATGCAAACTTCTATGCATGTGTTAGGAGCTTTGATGAAGGACTCGGAAAAATCTGGGGCTCGAGGAACGTTATTCAAAATACGCTAGAGCTAACAGGTGTGCGTAGACCAGGGGCGTATCGAAGGGGGGGAGGCGACGGGGGGCGGCCGCCCCCCCCCCCCCCCCCCATACAATGTCGCCCCCCCCCCCCCCCTCCCACCTTCTCGGAGGGCAATTTGACACGGGTAAACCTCCCGGTGCATAAGAAAGAATGGGAGAATAGTATCCTTACAAATTGTCCGCCCCCCCCCCCCCTTAAAACGGAGTTCTGGATCCGCTTCTGAAGTTGACGCTGCAATTCCAAGACTGTGTGTGCGGTTTGCGCAAGGAGACGACAACGCGCGGAGAAAAACAATCTCGGAAACTGAAGTTGACTAACCTTGACGTCCAAGACAATTGTTATTTCATGGTTACAAACTTAAAAACTCCTCAAAGACACGGACAGTGACGAGAAGGTAGACGAACAACAGCGCTCACATACAACTAAAGTTAATTTGTGCCATCATCGAATGTAGATAATGCAACGTCAACACGAAAAATAACTCAAAAGTGACTGTGCGCTAATTTTTTTTTTTTTCTTTAAATAGAGCGGACGCCTTCCTTTTCGCTTTAGGATATTTGTAGCTTCCACGACGGTGCACGCAACTTCTGAGTTCGATCAAAATAAAGAGCATGGGTGTTTAAACAGTTATGTATTTGTATTTAGCCACGCACTATGCGTAGCTAAATACAAATTTTTATTTTTCACGTTTATTTGAATACATTTTACGAGCAGTTCTAAACCTGTCTCGCAATTTCTTTGAGTTCTTACATTTCACATGTTTTGTCTGGAGGGACAAAGCTGCCAGCCGAAAGCAAACACAATGGCGGGGAACAAAGACAGCACGAGCACGTTGACGACATTCGCCGCGGAGGAAAAGACGTCAAGATATGCTGCGCCAGCAACCCGAAGACGCCGAAGCGGACTTCACGAAGACCACTTCAACCGTTAGGCGACGCGAGCACTTCGACCGCTAGGCGATGCGAACACTTCGACGACATTCCCCTCAGAGGGAAGAGACGTCAAGAAGCACACCGACAAGCCGATAACGACGAAGCAGACGTGACCCAGACCGCTATGACCTCTTGCTGTCGCGAGCACTTCAACGGCATTCCACTTGGAGAGGCGCGACGTAAACTAGCACAACACCGACAAGCCGAAAACGCCGAAGTGGACGCCAAAAAGTCCCCTACGACCACTAGCCGACGCGAGCACTGATGTCATTCCCCCCGGAGAGGCGGGACATCAAGAAACAGCACCGATTAGCTGAAAACGCGGAAGCGGACAGCATAACATCCGGTGGGACCACTAGCCGACGCGATTACTTCGATGACATTTCCGTCCGAGAGACGCGACATCAAGAAACAGCGCCGACAAGCCGAAAAAGCCGAAGCGGACGCTAAAATGTCCCCTACGCCCCCTAGCCGACGCGGGCACCTCGACGAAATTTCCTTCGGAGAAACGCGACGTCAAGAAACTGCGCCGACAAGCCAAAAACGCCGATGCGGACGCCAAAAAGCCCCCTACGACCGCTAGGCGGCGCGAGCACTTCGACGTCATTCCCTTCTTTCAGACGCGACGTCAAGAAACTGCGCCGACAAGCCGAAAACCCCGATGCGGACGCCAAAAAGCCCCCTACGACCGCTAGCCGACGCGAGCACTTCAACCATATTACCGTTAGAGAAACGCGACGGCAAGAAACGGCGCTGACAAACCGAAAACGCCGATGCGGACGCCAATAAGCCCCCTACGACCGCTGGCCGGCGCGAGCACTTCGACGACATTCCCTTCGGAGAGACACGACGTCAAGAAACTGCGCCGACAAGCCGAAAACGTCGATGCGAACGCCAAAGAGCCCCCTACGAGCGCTAGCCGACGCGAGCACTTCAACGATATTCCCGTTAGAGAGACGCGACGTCAAGAAACGGCGCTGACAAGCCGAAAACGCCGATGCGGACGCCAAAAAGCCCCCTACGACCGCTGGCCGGCGCGAGCACTTCAACAATATTCCCGTTAGAGAGACGCGACGTCAAGAAACTGCGCCGACTAGCCGAAAACGCCGATGCGGACGCCAAAAAGCCCCCTACGACCGCTGGCCGACGCGAGGACTTCAACGATATTCCTTTCGGAGAGACGCGACGTCAAGAAACTGCGCCGACAAGCCGAAAACGTCGATGCGAACGCCAAAGAGCCCCCTACGAGCGCTAGCCGACGCGAGGACTTCAACGATATTCCTTTCGGAGAGACGCGACGTCAAGAAACTGCGCCGACAGGCCGAAAACGCCGATGCGGACGCCAAAAAGTCCCTTGCTACCGCTAGCCGACGCGAGCACTTCGACGACATTCCCCTCAGGGAGACGCGACGTCAAGAAACAGCGCCGACAACCCGAAAACGCCAAAGTGGACGCTAAAATGTCCCCTACGCCCGCTAGCCGACGCGGGCACCTCGACGAAATTCACCTACACTGTTAGCGAAAATGTAATATTTCGCCTGTTTACACCCCATTTTCACTCGTTAGCATATTTTTACACGCTCTGCTAGTGATAAATCGTCAAAAAATTACTTGGGGTAGTAAAAACTGGTGTTCCGGTTTCGGTTTACACGACTAGGCGTGTAAGCAACACTGAAAACACCCCAGCCCAACACCCCAAAATGTCGAGCGCCATGTCAGCCATGTTGCTTCTGCCTCGAAGTGGTACGGCGGACGTAGCAGCCGAAGGTGAGTGTTTGATTTTTTTTATCAAGTTTGTATAGAATGTAGCACGTCTCAGATTTTTATTACATGACATTCAAGAATGTTAGATTTGCTTTGAGCAAGCCGGCTCAGGCGTTAAGCCCGATTCACACAACCGGCGTTTAGCCACCCCGTCGATTGGAAACGACTCGACAGCTCGCCGGTTCTTTTGCGCGAGCTTTCGCTCGGGCGCTGTGAACCCTATGAACTGTGGTGCTCAAAGCTAGCACAATTAGGCACGGCTAGCGTCCCGGTGGAAGCTGCAGAGAGCGGAAACCGAAGACACCGTCGCATAAGAGTGGCGAAGCCGCGATCCTGCGCTGATCGTTGTCCCGCCGCTCTCTCCGGCAATATCGACACTTCGCTGCTGGGTGTCTCGTATTTCGACGTTTTAGAGAAACTTGGCATTGGCAAGCGCGAGGAGTCTCTATATCGTTTTCTCCGTCGCCTGCGTGGAGGAAACACGGTGGCGATAGAAACATATGCTCATGCAGTCAGTCAACTTGGACAATCCCCCTGTTCCCTCAATCCTATCGCATTCTTTGACTGCGTTTGTGACAACAACGTTTCCCCAGTGTGAAAGCTTTCAGTCACAACGGGCTACAAACTGGGTTGTGCATTGCATGTAGCCCTGAGGGAATTCTTCGCCGGAGACACCAGCACATTAGTTTCATTGGTAAGGTGACCGGCCACTAACGTGTTTGGCAAATGAAGCGATCACGGGTAAGTAGAAATGCAAACAATGTTGAATGAATATTAAGGTGGTTGTAGCCAGAGCCTGCCAGTTGAAATCAACCTTTAACAATATAGTCTGCGGTAACTTCTTTTTGCACTTAGGATTGCAATTTTAAACACAAAGCCACTCCACATAGCTGTCGAAAATCGTGTAAACAACAGCAGTCATCGACCCCGGTTCGGATGAGCGAAGCCTTAGCTTGATGAAAAGAATGGCGATCTATACTTCTTGGTTGTTTCAATCACAACCTCGCACAGCTGAACAGACAAACAAATCAAGGAAATATATCCCGCGCTGGCTTGCAAATCACAGCACACAAGCAGGGTACATAGCAGAGCAGAAAACACTGGCAATGAGCACACGGAGGCATGCAGCTTCCTTTCTTTTTCCCTCGGCGAATGATTGGTTTGCTGCAGCATTCCGTAAGCACGTCGACATTCAAAAGTTGAGCCTGATCTGTCTTGCAGTGCCTTGCGGAACGGCAAGTATCGCCCACCATTCCACAAGGCACTGCAGGACTCGCAAATGTGTGAACAGTGCTTTGCAATAAAGGCCATGATCGGGCAGCAGGTGCCCATCTAAAGACATTTAATATTGATTGGCATTGAACTAACCTTTGGGCTTCATCACGTAGCAAGCATGGGTGAGGTATAATTCAAGAACATTTAATGTTCGACGAGTTTAATACGTTGTGGTGCTTTCCCATCTGTTTCGGTGTCACGGAGTGGGGTTCAAATTAATAAAAATAATTCAATGATCCACTCTGAGAATAAACGAGAAATTACGGGAAAAGAACAAGAGAGCTAAGTTCGACCATTGACTAGCGCTAGGTCCACGCCTGGTGTTTAATCAGTAGAGAAAGATGATGACACAGGGAGGATAAGCAAACAAAAGATTAGATTTAATAAAGTGAAAAACTAAGCTGTACACGGCAATAGAGCACTCAACACAAACCACACTCCAGCTCAAAGCTATGGAGCCCTGCGAGCCAGAAACTAATACTAAAAAGACTCGACGCTCATAAAACCGGAATAAGCCAACAAAACAGTGACGAAAACCGACACTAACAACGAGAGCAAACCGAGATGGAGCTCGAACGTTACCGCTACACACATGGGATAATCCCCCAAAACAGTCGCAACAGAAAGTAGCACTGAGAGAGCGACTTTGCGCCACAACGACGGATGGCAAGTGTCCCAAGTGTCGTCACCTATAGTGGTCATGTGCTATGTGTTCGCAGCATTGTAAGCCGATTGTGGAGCACTTTCAAAAGGGAACTTTCGCCATGTGCACAGTATGGCCGTGTACAATACGGGGCACGTACAGTCAGAAGAATTATGAGAGGGAACATGCGGGCGCGTGTCACTTGGTACAGGCAGAGCAGCCTAGCAAGTGTCATGCTTGTGCACTGAGGGGCCCTGGTTTGAAGAGCCAAGACAGAAGTTTCAGTGGCGGTGTCACCGCCCTGGCGGCTTGTCGCCGAAGCAGAAACGGGGTTAGCTAGCTTTGCTCGTGGCTGGCTTTGTGTAGTGTGTGTAGACCGGGAACGTAGGCTTATGAACTTCGGCAACAAGAATACTACACGGCTTAGGTGTTTTGGTACGAGCAACAAACGTGACACTATCTGCTACGACTAGCTACGACCACCCACCGCAGCGGTGAAGGCATCCAAGAAGCAGAACCTGTGTATTACGTCATTGCCGTAACCCAGCAGTGCTCATTTGTCATGGAGGGCTTTCCGCCCAGAGACTTTGCTCATCACTGAGTGTTATTTCCCGTGTTTCTCTTTGTGTGCGCAGTGGCTGGACGGGCCTCATACAGCAGTTCTTCAGTCTCAAAGGTGACTAAAAGTTGAGGGTGGATGGACTTGCAGCAATCCCCTCGGTTGGTGCGTGTGACAGAACCTTTGTACGGCATCATCGGGAGGATGCTGTTGTGAGTTAGCAAGTTGTCCAATTGTATGTTCATTATGCTAATATTTGAAAAAGCTTGTTTAAAAGGATGCTGGACCAAAATTTGGATTTCATAAAATAAGGCCGCGGAAGCTTTGAATGGGAGCTCTACAAACTCCGAAACATCACTCATACATTAATATCTCAAACGGATGGCCGTATTCTTGGAAAGGAAGGGGCACAATCAAACAAGAAATGTGACATCATACTTCTCCTGGTACACTTTAGAATGAGGGGAAGCGGCCTCGCTTCTCTCATTCCCGCTTCGGTTCACCTGCTTAAGGGGATGAAGCCTAGAGGAGAGGGAATGAGAATCGCGACATCACATGTCTCGTCGGCCTTGTTGAATCCCACATGTTCCCAAAAATACGGCCATCCGTTAGAAATAATGCTGTATGTGTGATGTTTTGGGGGTTTTGCAGCGTCCCGCCTACCGCCCCAGTGTTGTTTTGCAAGCTTCGAATTTCGGTTAAGCATACCTTTTAATATGAATAATTGTGTCATCAGAATGTTAGAACATGCCAGTTCTACACAGCTACTCTCAAACATTTTCGAGTGGTCTCGCCTGCCAGATTCAAAGGGGGGGGGGGGGGGGGCAACATGTACATGTTTTTATGTCTACAGCACAAATAGTTCCTATCATGCACTCTAAATAGCTGTCAATCGACAGACTGGGTAAAAGAGTGAGCACAAACAAGTCCAACTACCAACAATGCTGTCCATGGCGAATCTTGGACACCATGTCTTACGTTATGTGGCCTCAGCGGTCTTTCTATAGTTCTTTTCATTGTTGCCGGTAGAGCAGCTACCGATAGGGGGGGTTGCGAGGACGTCAACTTTGAAATGCAGTTTCTTCACATAATGTTTGCACTTTGGGAAGTTTCTACACATATACCTTGAAGTCGCTATTGTACGGATGAAACAACTTTGTAAGAGTGTCTATGAAAACTTGGGCAGGGTTCTCTTTAACGTGCCTGACTTACAACAAGGCTGTCCAACTTGAGAAATTTCACTGGTGGGAAGCTTATTTTCATATAAGAATGGTGTACTTCTTCACAGCGCTGTATGTATCCAACAGAAACTCCAGATGTGTTCAACAAAAGTAGCATTTGCTAATATTGTGTTTTCTGTGTATCTGATGCACTAGGTTGTATTTGTTTTGAACGCTTGCTACGTTTAGGCTATAAAAAATAGTCTAAATTTTATGCCGACATGCTTATTGAAAAAGAAGTGTTCGGTCTGAATAAAAGATTCCAAAAATTACACTAAAATAAATTGCTACTTGGGGTAGCAAAAATGGTGTTTTACAGTCGACTCTCATTATTTCAAACTCCAGGGCCCGTTTGCTCGAAGCGCTAACCGCGGCTGAAGTTAGCCGCAGTACCTAGGAGAGGGATTTTCAAATCACGTGACTGGCTCGGTAGGGATGCGGAAAAGCGTGGCGGTGCCCCGGTGAGTGAGCGCCGCACGCTTTGGAACTAATATGTCGTTGTAGCTGCAATACCGGGCGCGTTAGTCAGCAACGAATGGTGCAGGAGGCTTTCGCTTTGCCTTACCTCACTTCATCACAAAGCATGAGCAAGGCTCTTGCCGCATTTTTTTAGATAGTCTTTCGACTCTGGCCATTCCTAAGCCTAAATGAATGTGGTAATTGTCGGCTTAGCAACATCTTTGGAAAGCGGATTGTCTTGACTCTATCGGTCGGGTATTGATTGCACACAAAAGCAAACAGCATCCCTATAGACCTTTTTCTAAATTACCCAAGCATCGAGAAGAACGCTGGAAGTATAATTCTGCGGTCCGCGCGCACTGGCCTTCCTCTTATAAAAGATTCGAAGTAAATAATCATAATAAATATTTGACCAACGCACGTGCAAGACAAAATTTGTTTTAGACTTTATGCTTTAGAGAGCAGTTACTACTTCAGACGCCACACTCTAAGAAAAAATGGAGGAAAAAAGTAGCAACGGCGCGCCTTCCTCCCTTCTACCGACGCGCCCCCAAGCGGACACGAGAAAAGGGGAGAAACGAAACTTTTTTCTCTTTCTCCAGGCAGACGGGTGAAAGCTTTCGCCCTCCCGACTCATCGTCTTTCGGTTTCGTTTTTCGAGCAGGTCGCGCACGTTGTTTAATAAATAGCTGTTGAGTTGATTGAGCTTCAGCAGCAGCGAAGGCCGCCTGTAATTCCTTCTTCTAGTCTAAACGTGCAGAACTATTTCGGTTGCATTGACGTTTTTATCACTAATTTTATCAAACGAGCAAACGAAGCCGCTAGAAACAGCGAAGTTCCGGAACAGTGCCAGCAGTGCCACGTACACTGGGGAATGGCCGTCTCCGGATTGTTTGACTCGCGCGGCCCGGAACTACAGCCACTGCAGCACTACAAACTACAGTAGCGAAAGCACGCAAACCTGTGTCGACGTTTTCGACGTTATGGAAACCGCAGGAACTGTGTCCAAGAAAGGCAGGTTTTGCTGCCGGCTGCCTGGGCGCCTTCCCCCCTGAGTTCGGTTCTGTTTTCCGATGCCGAGTGCAACCGGCGTTCAACGTGGTTCTGTGTTTGTGCTTGTCAGCAACATAGCTGCAACATCGTGATGGCAGTGTTGTGGGTTGTGAACGGAAGACTGGAATTATCGCCGATGTGACCGTGTGTTCGCGTATCAGTGGTGTAGCAACAAGAGGAGATCGTAAACGGTCGGGTTTTGAGGCCGCTGGTCGGGCCGTGATCGGAGGGGGCGGGTTGTCGCAGTTTGACATTCTGCTTTACATTAAAAAGTTTAATACCGCTTGAGGGATTACGTGCAATCGATCAACGTGCGGATAGTCATGTTGGAACGCTGGACTGAGCAGTATAAGCTCCTATCGTACAGTGGCCAATGTGACTGTTGGTTGTATTGTCCCCGAGAGCGATTGCGCTCTGGGGCAAGGACAACAGTACGAAATCGTGACGGAAAGTACGTATATTTACAGTGTGGAATTTTAGCATTAAAAAACAATAGTAGGTAAAATCGAAAAAAAAAAACTACCATTTATTTTGCTGTTTAAATATATACTACGGTTCCTGGAGAAACTGTCCTCCAAGTGGCACGCTAGGATGAGCGCTAGAAGTTTTCGGGCTCACCACGGCGTAGCTCCGTGCACTTAACACCTGCCGCAAGTCGCGGCTTTGACTGCATTCAAGTTGATCGAAAAGCGATTTCTCAGCCCGTGAAGCACCACTTCCAGCTGAGTGAATATCCGCTCTACAGAGATTAATTCAAGACGACAACTGCAGCTTTGCGCTAACAGCACAAATAGAAAAACAAACACTACAATAGAAATACAGGCTACGACGCGCCGTGCGGGGAAACAAACTCATGGCTTCGAACCGCATTGGAGTGGTTTGATTTATTGCTTTCAAATAATTACGGCGTGATCGAGCGTTTACTTTTTAATAAGAGATTCATCCCCTGAGCCATTCAAAATACTCTCAGAGGTATGACATTGCTGGGAAAAAATCAACATGCTGGGAATATTTTTTATATCATAGGGAGTCACCGAAAAGTTCCGCACGTTCAAAACGACCAGTATAAAAGACGGAAACGCAGAACACGGGTGTAGTGTTCGGGTTAGTGTGGTGTTCTGTTGTATTGATATTTGTGTGTGCAGTGCATGTGCTTAATGTATGTTCACCTGATGCTTGTCATAAGTGTAATGGGTTTCATGTGTGTATAGCAGAGGATCTTTAAACCTAGCAGTGGCCTGAGAAAAGCAAATTATTTTTTGTAGAACATGAATTGGGCGGTACCTAGCGCCACCTAGCCTAGCTACTTGCAATTATTCTGCTTGACCCCGCCATCTGGTGGCTAGCGATTTAAACTTCTTTCGCGCTACGCGATAAACAGCGGCTTCGAGTTTGTTCTTTCGAGAACGGCTTTTGGTTTCGCGGAGTGAGTTTGCCCTTCTCCGTGATGTGCGGTTGACGAAGGAATTGTGACTCGAGGAACACCAAAGGTAAGACGCAGAGTGCACGAAGTAACTCGGTATCGGTTGTCTCCGTTTAACATCGCAGTGCTGTCGACGAGAAGACTGAGTAACTGCTTTCGAAACGCAGGTTTCTGTACCTGTGGGGGGAATCTGGCTTCGGAAATAAACACAGTTTGCGGAAAGATCGTGTTACGCTTTCATTTGCTGCTGCTCTCGTCCCGTACAAGAGACGTAGCGTCCTCGTTAAGCCTTATTGGGCTCGATTTGCTCGATTCGGGGCCGCCATATTGAGATGCAGGCGACGGAGGAACTTTGCTCCCCTGCTTCAGGGACGAAGGTTTCTCCCTTTCTAAAGGAACATAGGTTACAAGACCGTTCCTCCCGTAAGGGAGGACTATCCGTACCCTTTTTTCTAAGAGTGCAGCACGTGCAACGCGTGTAACTAGACTTGTAGCATGCACCTCGGTGCTTGGGAAATTTAGAGAAAGGTCTAATATGGTCTATTGGGACGCTGTCTGCTTTTGTGTGCTATTAATACCCGGCCGATTGAGTCAAGGCAATCCACTTTCCAAAGACATTGCCATGCTAACATTTATCGCGTTTATTTAGGCTTAGGAATGGCCAGAATCGAAAGACTATCTAAAAAATGCGGCGAGGTCATATGCTCATGCTTTGCGATTTAAATGAGGTAAGGCAAAGCGAAAGCCTCTGGCACCATTCATTGCTGACTAACGCGCCCAATATTGCAGCTACAACGACATATTAGTTTCAAAGCGAGCGGCGCTCACTCACCGGGGCACCGCCATGTTTCCCTGCACTCCTGCCGAGCCAGTCACGTGATTTCAAAATCCCTCTCCTAGGTACTGCGGTTAACTTTAGCTGCGGTTAGCGCTTGAGCAAACGGGCCCTGGAAGCCACACACTTTAGTTTGAAATATCAGAAGATTGAATTATCAAAATTCATCTAAATATTGTCACGAATAAAAACATACTTCTTTATTAAACTTAAAATCAGTGTGTAATGCGCCGAACTTGTGCTGAGAAACATAAATTAACAAAGACTTTTGGTGGTGTCGAAAGGACAACTGCCTCAAGCAGCCAAGCGAAGGTACTTTTGTAAGCGCGTGGGTATCTAGAAGTTTCTGAGCTCGAACAAAAAAATTTAGAGTCGTCTCATCATTCCAGTCACGCAAACAAAAGAAAGAAGGACATGCGCTGGCGGGGTCAGCGGCATGTGAGTCGATCACGCTGCTGACTCGGCTATTTGCACGTGGCATTACTCCCCTCTTGTGAAAGACTCATCGTCTTTATGCAACACAAAATTAAATTAACAGCTTAAACAAGACTAGGTCAAAATACAGAGTCTCGTAAATAGCAGATTTTCACAGTGCTGCCGAGCATACCTAGTTCAGTTGAGTCGGAAGACGTGAATCGCCTACGGGTCGCAGAGGGCAGCGTGACAATGTTGATGTGCCATTGGCCAACGACTTACAACTTAGGTCTCATGTAGCGAATAACCTTGAGGTCGAAGCACCACTTTAACAGTTCCTTGCTGCGACAATGAATTGGTGTTTAGATTCACAGTGGGTAGCCAGGCTGAAACTGGGCGTCGTGGTGACAAAGATTGTAGCAGTCATCGTCAGGAAGTTGTGGCTTGCATCAAAATGCGACCAAGCTGGCAAACTTCCTCCGTTCGTTGAGTGACATACCAGGCGTCGTCGTCCTGTTCGTCTTCGTGACAGATACCACACTTGCCGTAGGTATTGTCATCGGGTTCATCATCAAGGTCGCCGTCAAGTTTGTAGTCGTGGTTGTCGTTAAAGGGCAACTCCGGACCATACTTTCAATTTTAGGATTATGACTGTTTTTAGTGCAGTCAGCGTCCCTGAATTGCAAGGTGTAATTTTTTCCTCGTTATTGTGCGTAGTTTTAAAGATATGGACGCCTCAAAGTTTTGTTTGGAGCACGGCCAACAAAACCGAAACTAGCCGCTCGAGGCCCTGGCAGCACTAGAAATCAGCCGCTATGTGAACGTGACGTCAGGATCGTTCTCGTTCAACGAGTATGCAGGTTGATCAGCAGCTACTTCTGTTGCGCTAGCCGTCTAAAGGTAGGAGGTAAGCTGATTTTATTTTA
The DNA here is from genome assembly GCF_016920785.2 of Ixodes scapularis. Taxonomy (NCBI): domain Eukaryota; kingdom Metazoa; phylum Arthropoda; class Arachnida; order Ixodida; family Ixodidae; genus Ixodes; species Ixodes scapularis. Next base: position 50,127,713 of record NW_024609838.1, on the reverse strand, counting down.
ATTCTGTATTTGTGGTAGTTATCCAGCACATGTAGGAAGAGTTAGTGCGTATACCCAAAAGCTAGTGACTGGAAAACCCGTAAACACGTACAGTGCCGTACTCGGCGGCCGCTGCCGCCGTGCGTGTGCCATGCTGTACTTGTCGCTAGCATACCCAAAAGGTAGCGACTGGAAAACGAGTGAACTCGTTCAGTACCGTACTCAGCGGCTGTCGCCGTGTGTGCAGTCTTCCGTACTCTGTCGCTAGGCCTAAATTGTCGTCAAGGCTCCGTGGATGGAGCGGCATTGCTCTACGACGCGCTGCCAGTGAAGTACAGTACTGGGGGCCCTCTCGCTTTCGCGCTGCGGGTCAGTAACAGACACGAAGCTTTGAGGCTTTCCGGCACGGGCTGCTGCGTTAGGGCTGTACATGTCTGTTTTTGCATTCTTTTTTCCTTGGGCGCGTAAAAGCCGAAGTCCACTCGTCGAACAGCGTTTACCCACACCTTCTTCAATTTCTGGTACGTTGGAAACTTGTGAAAAAGCACCTCCGGGTTGTGCAGCGAGTTGTTTGAGCAGCCCACAGCACTACAAGTTCTACTCGGCATCCTTCGAGGAGCAGCTGGGCAGTCTTGGGCGCTACGAGTTGCTCGCTAAAACCAGTCTTTGAGTCCTCACAAGCAAATAAACAAAAGGCTATACCGAAGCTACACGGGCTACAGATAAAAGCAATGGCTAAACATGACAATCACAAGTCCAAGTAGCGGTGGTAGCGGCTCAAAGAAGCGCACTCCGCGTAACGCTTGGAGGAAAAAAAGAACGATACTGACGTCACGGCCCAATGTTGCTTTAGTGATCGGCAACCCGCTAGCCTACCGCTAAGGTGCAGCGGCTCGCGGTGGGTCACATTTTTATTATCGGCATTAGTTGAGAATGCGGCATCCCACGGACGTAATATTTTGGCTGGGGTCGTATTTTGTGTCACTACAGCGATACCAGTAATTTCTTTAATTTCGAGTTTTGGCCGGAGTTGCCCTTTAAAGTCATCGTCCGGATTGTCCTTGGATAACTGTCAAAGCCGTAGTCGGGATCGTCTTCCATGAAATTGTTTGAGTCTTCGCCTGGGTCATCATCAGTGTCGTCATCAGTCTCGTCACCACGGTTGAAGACTGTTTGTCATCGAGGCCGTTGTCAGGTTGGTTGTTGACATTGTAGCCGGGTTTGGTCTTTGGAGTTGTCGTCCGTTTCATCATCAGCGTAGAAGTCGTCGTGATGTTTTCGTCTAAGTGTGGTAGCCAGGGGCTTTGTCAAGTTCATTGTCCGGGTCGCTTCCGAGGCCATAGTTAAGGTCGTCGTTGGTGTCAGAGTTTGAGTCGTCCTCGGATGATTTCAAGGACGTCGCCTTCACGATCGTCGTCTTCAGAGTCATCGCGTTCACAGATGGTACGCTTTATGGGCATAGACTGCGTTACCCTGCACATCCACCAATATGTCATGAACAAAAACAAACTTGATTAATAAAACTTCAGATCAATGTTAAATACAGCGAACTTGTGCCCAGCGAACTTGTGCCGAGAAACATAAAGTAACAAAGACCGCACATACTTTGACAGCGAGAAAAGGACGACTGACTCGAGCAGCCATGCAAAGCTCTTTTTGTAAGCCCATAGGTATCTAGAAGGTTCCGAGCTCGAACAAACAAGATTCTCGAGTCATCTCAAACATTCTAGGCGTGCAAACAAACAAAAGATTCCCCATTCCACCCAACTCCATTGCAGAGAATTGGAATTTTCTAATACTAATTCCATTCCTTTGAACTCCTGGAAAGGAAAAACTGGGCCCATTCCTACTCCTGGAATGGCTGAACTGCTGCATTCCATTCCTCTCAATCCCTCCCAATTGTGAAAATGGCACTTGACAGCTAGTACTAAGTTACCGAAAAATAATGTCGGCGTAAAGCTGGCGTTGTGAAATGCGTAGACAACTGCAAAATTCAAAACCCTACCCGCAATCATTGATTTTACTAAGTTGAGCTTTGGTCGCACATAGCACTAGTGGCAATTGGTATGGGGGCACTGCAGATATTGATCGCACCACCAGGTGTAAAAGCCTCGTAACAGAGAGGAAAACTAAGTCGCCCATCTTTTCCACAAAAGAACCGTATATGTCCTCCACTTTTACGAGATACATAATAAGTGAGGAGTCACGTGTATTAACGAAGTGCGGGCGGTGTGACATTGTCCCTGCCTGGTGGCCTGCAACTGGTGCTGTAATCACACATGGTCCCAACAGCCTTATGGTTGCATCTCGCAGCACCAGGAACGACACTTTGGCTGTGTTCCAAATCTTACCCAAATAGATCCGAGTTACTCCGGTGGGTCGTGTCACGTGACAACACAGATTGAAAAGTGCTGGGCACGGGTAGTTTTTGGAACGCTGAGGTACAAAACCCTTACCCTGGATTAAGATCGAGTAAATTGCCCTTGTCAGCCTACAACTCTACAGTTTGGGTTGCTTCACTGGGGTTGCCACTTTCATCCTCGAAGGAACATAAGCAGTCGGATAACCAAACCGTCAGTTACCTAAGTGCAATAATGCCGTTTCGAAAGCCCCTTTGACGGCATCTAAGCAGCTCACATTAGAACAAAGCCTATTCCATTCCTACTCTATTCTGGGCAAAATGTAACTACTAATTTCATTCCCATTCCATTCCAGTGCTGCCACCATTTTATTTGCATTCGATTCCAGGGTTGTGGAAGTGCGGAATCGTTCCAACTCTGGAGTGGCAACTCCTCAACACTGGTGATAGTCACCAAGGCACCCAGTTCAGTGTGAATGCTGTCCTCACAGCCCATCCAAAGCTGTTATTACTGTAACAAACTCCAGTACGACGAAGTAGTTGAATTCGGAAGCCTGTTGTGCAGATTTGTACCTTGCATTGTTTCCGGTATTTTTTATTTCTTTTGTATTTTATAATGGACAACAACCGTTGTAATCTCGGTATTGTTGCCAAACCTGAAGGTTTTATCATCGGTGCACTTTTAAATAAATACATATATGCCACAGCCGCAGCTCAGCGATGAGCACTTACACTGCGACTTAGGTGTTTCGTAAGTATTCATTTTGATTGCGCGATAATGATGTTTGTCTTCTGTTAGAATTAAAAAAAACCAAAACAATATTCAACATGATGGATAATTTTGGACACCTGCGGCATGTGTGATCTGAGCATTTGTTCTTTTCATCTGAAGTGTGTCTCTTGCTTACTACCTATAGAGTATACGATGTTGTGGACGGAAAAGATGCTGCGACCGACTCCGAGCAATAAAAACATTATGTTTATTCTCATGTCGTCGAGCTCGTGGTGACGAGTATGAGTAGCACTGTCATCTTTGGCGATGCCAAGGCTGAACCGATAGACTGCCGCAGAGCTATCGCCCTCAGCTCTGCACTGTGAGGAATGGCACGATTTTGTTGAAGTGATTGCGGCTCCAGAGAGGTGTCGTTGCTGTTGACATGTACCGCAAGCAGGATGACATATTAGAGAGCAGGAAAGAGAGCGTTTGGAAGCCGTGCATGGTAGTTGATGCCGAGGTCAGGAAATGAGGCAGCAGACGGGGGAAATCGACCCTGTCGTGCTTTCAGTCCGGCTCGATCAGTTTGGAGTGTACAGCCTCGGACTGAAAGGGGGATGCCGGCCGACTGCGGGGCCGATGCAACATCTCCTAAGATGAGGAACCGAACTGAGAGCGAATGCCTGACATGGCAACGATGAGGAGACCCCGGTCGGCTTGCAACATGCCTTGTGAACAGTGTGAAGATGTCGATGAATATTCACTTGCCAAGCCGGTGGGGCAAGCAAGGTGGTCGCAGCCCGTTGCTGGGAGATGCCGGTGCTAGATGCGACAGAGCAGAGGCGGTTGCGGAGGCACTGCAGATGTGGAGGCTGAGAAAGTTGAATATTTGCCTACTGCATTTTCGTCCGAAAAGGCAGAGCCATTGCCGTGCCCTTGGCCACGAAGAACATTCCCCTGGATAGCAGGTGCTCGGAGTCAATCATCATGTCCAGGTCACCAATCTGTAGCACTTTCGATCTTGAGGACGGAAGAGGCGGTGCAACAGACTCTGAGTTTAACTGTGAAAACATTCTCTTTATTCTCGTACCGTCAAGCTCGTTCCGACGAGTAGCTTGCTTTTATACACTGCAGTCATTAGCATTATAGTTGATCTAAGTATTTTGCAACACTATTAATACGGCAGATTGGGCGAGTTGGTACGGCATAATTACGAACCAGCGCACAGGTAGACCAGTTACTCAAAATCCAAATACACAAAAATATACACTCGCACAGCGCTGATGTGAGTTTTTTGTGTTTGGATTTTTGGTAACTGTCTACCTGTGCGCTGGTTCGTAACATTGCAACACTGCCGTCTTTAGGCGGTGTGGAGGCTGAACCGATGAACCGCCAGAGGCCCATATCTGTATCTGTTTCATATACTGAATGCCTTTTTGCACGGCTCTGTGTTTACTTTTGTCTTCCAGATTTTTACTGCTCACTTGTTTTTTTTTAATTTTATTTAGAGGATACTACTGGCCATTGAAGGCCCAAGTAGGAGTGGGGTACAACATATGCATTCACACACCTACAACAACAAACAAATAACACGACATTAAGAGGTTTACAACAACTAACCAGCAAATATACAGGATATATATATTTAAAAGGGGGGGGGGGGGGCGGCACAGCATGCATCAAGCAGCATGTAATTCAATCATTTGTAATAATAGATGTGAAATTTAAAACTCATATTTAAGATTGAACATTATCAAACAAATGTGAATTTAATTAAGCTATAAATTTTATATAGACTGTTACTTTTTATACAATTTTGTCTAGATTTGTTAGGATACAATCTGCAAGTACGCATAAAGTAACTGGAAAGTTGAAAGAAGCAAATTAGAGATTGCAAAACCTACTTCTCAATAGATATTTTTTTCCCAAAGTATTTACGTGATAGTGCAGCTGAAATAAGGCTCCTTTTTCAGTTTTTTTTTTATTTGAAACACCTTAAAAATACATTGTTTTCTAAGATTTGTTTTTTATTATAATGCTTGGAAAATTAAGTTACCGATTGTGTTCAGTTTATTCTAAACTATTTATATGAAATTCCAGAGTGCTCTTGTGCATAACAGTGGCTAGATAAGGTTTTTATAATTTCTGATAAAACAAACTGACTAGTTTCTCTTTAGTGACCGTTTCGCCAAGGTGACAGCAGAACAAGTAACGGATCCCGACGTCAAACTGCAGGAATTTGAGATATATGTTTTCTTAGCGAATGCACGCCACTGTTGTGACATATTTGAATATCCTTATCGCTTGCTTGGGCTCAGCGGGTAATGCAGGTCGGCACTAGCGTGAGTATAAAGGCTGAACTGCATAAAGCGATTTAGCGAGCGACGGCGACAGCGACGAGTCAGCGACGTATTACGAAGATTTCTTACTATCGCTCGTCGCGTCACTCGGTTTTTGGATTTCTAGAAAACATCGTTCCGCTTTCATGCGGCTTGCGTCGTCGCGCGAGTGACCGAGCGTCAGCGAAGCGGGTCGCCGTCGCTGTTCTCGTCGCTCGCAAAATCGTTTACTTTCGGTTTATACTTCACGCTGTCAATAATATCGACTCGAGCGCGCATAATTTCATTTCCACGGGAGCGCGTGTAAATCAAACCCTAAACCAAGATGGGGGCTGCAGCCAGCAGCTTTGAGAGCGTCATACAATGGATTATAGTTTGACAGAAGCAAGCACACACTTCGCTAGCGCATTACAGCCTTGAGCGCTCGAACTTCCGAAAACGAAACCAGATTTTGCTACATTTTGGCTGGCTCGAAACATTTTTGTTTTAAATATAGGGTGTCTTTTAGCTATAATCTAGACTAAGAGAAATGTGTACCTTCCCAAATTATATTTATGTCGCCGTACTATATAAGTAATAATTGTGTAATATCGTTACGTTCATATAAAATACGGGGGGTGTCACCGGACCTTCGTCTGAAACAAAAAGTCTGCTATATATACCGAGCGGGTTTCTATTACAATTGAGTAGGAGTGTCGGGTTGTTAGTGCCTCTGTTCGTTGTTTGTGTATGTATGCTTGTATGTTGATCTTGTGATATGTGCTGTGATGCATGTGTTGGTATGCTGCCGTCCGTGTTCGATCGTGTCACTTCCACAAATGCCGAAATGTCCTTCATTTTTGTAGTTTTCCGCATACTCACTAGGTGGCGCAAGCAGCCGCCCAATTTTATTTTAGCTTCGTTTGTACGTATTCCATTTATGTGTAAGGAAGCACACCACATAGCTACAGTCTAGTAGAAAAGTAACCGCGTGTTTAAATGGCGCATAGCGCCGGCGTTCAGTTCGTCTTCGTTCGCTGGCCGTTTCGGTAGCCGATTCGTACCCGGAAAGCCGCAAAATTTGCGTACACACGAGATATGAGTGGATACATCGAAACGTCGCGTACAACTTTGCTCGCGGTAAAGAGGTGAGCGGGACGTCGGTAACGCCGGTCGGGTAGGGTCGGGTCGGGTCGGGTCGGTGTCGGAGCTATTCGTCGTCGCTCGCGGCAAACGGGCTTTTTCAATAAAGTTCATGTCTGTGGTCGCGAAAAGATAACTGCTGTGGAAATTACCCGGCGTCGGTGACAATGCAACCGGCTTGAGGCCTCGGCGATCGGCTGAACCGCCACGCGAACGAGACCTGCTCGATGGGGAAGCACGCTGCTGGATGCAGTCGATGGTCGCTCCCACTGTCGCGTAATCGCCGTAATGGATACGGCGTCGGCGCTTGGGGGTGAATGCTTGCGGTAGTTCAGCACGTATGGACGATTACGAACGAACACGTGCAAACTACGCTTTCGCTGCGGCGAAAAGCCGTGTAAAGCGCTGGGCCTCGCTCGTCGAACCCGTCTTGCGTCAAACGGCCGCCATTGTAAAAAAAACACCCCTAGACGTGTGATCGCAGAACGAAGTACACGTTCAAAGATGTTCATTTTACACGAGACCTCGGGTGCAAACGAAATACACCGAGCCTCGCGTGTAAAACGAACACCATTTGGGGAGTCCGCCCTGGGACAACGGTTTACACGTCCAGGGGTGTACTTTTTCGCTGTGTGTGTAGGAGTAACGCGGCGGAACCCGAAGCAAACGTTGGTAAGGACCCACAGAACGGAAACACCGACAACGCAGACGTGGTGGGCGCGAGGACGAAGAACGTAAAAGCCTACGAGACAGACTATTAGAATGCAGACGGCACGCCGCTATAAAAGTACAAAATCCCGAGAAAAACAAACCCGAGCTCCTCAAATGAGAAGGTCTGAACATTGTTTTGGAGTAGGTCGTTATACTCTCGAACCCTATGACGTTTCTGCGCATGCGCGAGGTTCGCCATCAGAGGCCGCTAGGTGGCGCCACCGGTACGAATCTGACGCCTGTCGACTGTTCGCGCTAACAGTGTCGCGATGTGGACACGCGTTGGCTTCTGGAACAATCGACCTGGAAGTTTCGGCGACTAGAACATTCTCGCACCACGAACAGGCGAGAGAGTTCTCGAATTCACCAGAACATCAACTGCAAGAATAAACACAAGGACGCGTAACACTCGGGAATCGAACCCTGCTTTTCGCATGGGAGGCAGGGGCGATAACCGTTAGGCCACGCGTGCGCTGCCTACTTGGCCAGTTGCGCGCGCGGCATTACTCCTCGCTTTAAAAAGTGCATCGCCCCGATGCAACGCAAAACAGAACTAAGCAAATAAAAATAACGGTAAACAATAGAGTCACCTGGAACACATAAGGTCTACGGTTCTATCGAGCGTAGTGCAGCTTAAGCCTCACAATGTGGACGACTTCAGGTCGTGGTGTGCGGCGTGATGATGTTCTTGTTCCGTTGGGCATCACCTCGCAGTTCAGATCTCCAAGTCGACGAAGTACCTTGTAGGGTCCGAAATACCGCTCCAGGAGTTTCTCGCTGAGACCACGCCTGCCGAATCGGTGTCCAGACCCATACTCTGTCTCCGGGATGGAAGTGGATGTCCCGACGACGAAGATTGTAGCGGCCGGTGTCGACACATTGCTGGGCTTTAATCCGGTGTTTGGCGAGCTGACGGACTTCATCTGCCCGTTGGGCATCCACCTGGGCGTCGTCGCTTCCGTCGACAGCCTGTTCGTGGGGTAACATCGCGTCCAGCATGGTCGTCACTTTGCGACCATGAACCAATTGAAAGGATGTAACCGCGGTGGTCTCTTGCACGGCCGTGTTGCAGGCAAAGGTGACGTACGGCAATACCTCGTCCCACGTCTTGTGCTCCGCGTTGACGTACATGGAAATCATGACGGCGATGGTCTTGTTGAGTCTTTCCGTCAGCCCGTTGGTCTGGGGGAGGTACGCCCTGGTGCGACGATGGCTGGTGTCGCTGAGACGAAGGATTTCTTGGGTCAGCTGTGCCATGAAAGATGATCCGCGATCTGTAATCAGAACTTTGGGAGCGCCGCACCGAAAGACGATGGACTCGATGAAAAACTTGGCGACCTCAACAGCAGTACCTGAAGGAAGGGCTTTCGTTTCCGCGTACCGCGTGAGATAATCTGTGGCGGCGATTATCCACCGGTTTGCCAGGGCCGACGGCGGAAAAGGCCAAGTAGATACATTCCGATCTGCTGGAACGGTGCAGCTGGAGGAGGAATGGGCTGCAGGAGACCTGCCGGGTTCGTTGGCGGTTTCTTGCGTCGCTGGCACTCGTGGCAGGATCGGGTGTAGAGGTGGAAGGTTTTGGGGAGATTGGGCCAGTAATACTTTTCGCGAATACGGGCCAGTGTCCGGCTTTAACCAAGGTGTCCGGACGTTGGGTCGTCGTGACACGCTTGAAAGACATCCACTCGAAGGTCGGCCGGGATTACCAGCAGCCACGGCGAGTTGCTATCCCCAAAATTCTCTTTGCAGAGTATACCTTGTCGAAAGGCGAACGTTGGCAGGGTTCGTGAGAAAGCACGGGGCACGGTACACCCGCGCCCTTCCAGGTGCTGCGCTCCTAGGAAGCACTCGTCGTCATTGTCGTCGCTGCTGCCGGAAGGTGTTCCGAAAGGGCCTTGGACAAGCAGTTGGCGTCACTGTGCTTGCGGCCTGACTTGTAGACTACAGTCATGTTGAACTCCTGCAGTCGGAGATTCCATCGAGCGAGGCGTCCTGAAGGGTCCTGAGGTCCGCAAGCCAACAGAGAGAGCTGTGGTCTGTGACTACGCGGAACGGGCTACCGTACAAGTACGGGCGGAACTTCGTGATTGCCCAGACGACCGCAAGACACTCGTTTTCAGTCGTGGAGTAATTTCTCTCAGATTCGGACAGCGTCCGGCTTGCGTAGGCAATGACTCGTTCGGTGCCTTCTCGCACTTGAACCAGTGCCGCTCCAAGTCCTGCATTACTAGCGTCCGTGTGAATCTCGGCTTCCGCATCCTGATCAAAATGTCCTAGGACAGGAGGAGTCTGGAGTCTTCGCTTCAGCTCGTCGAATACCTGCAGCTGCTCCTCGGCCCATTTGAACTTCTCGGCGTCCTTCGTGAGGTCTGCGAGCGCAGCGGAAATCCTTGCGAAATCTCGGACAAAGCGTCGATAGCAGGCACAAAGTCCGAGGAATCTTCGCACGACCTTCTTGTCTTTCGACGCTGGGAGTGCCGCGACGGCGCGAGTCTTCTCAGGGTCTGGGCGGACGCCTTCTTTACTAACCACGTGGCCTAGGAACTTCAGTTTATCATAGGTGAACCGACATTTTCACGGCTTCAGCGTGAGTCCGGCGGTCCGTATGCCTTGGAGAACTGCTCGGAGTCGTCGCCACTGCTCGTCGAAGTCGCTGGAAAACACGACGACGTCGGCAAGGTAAACGAGACAGGTTTACTACTTCAGTCCTGCCAGTGCGGTGTCCATGACACGCTGGAAAGTTGCTGGCGCCGTGCATAGTCCGAAGGGCATCACCTTGAACCCGTAAATCCCATCCAGCGTGAAGAAAGCTGTCTTCTCTCTGTCCCGTTCGTCGACTTCGATCTGCCAGTAGCCGCTCTTCAGGTCCATCGATGAGAAGTATCGAGAGTGGCGGAGCCGGTCTAGAGTGTCGTCGATGCGGGGGAGTGGGTAGACGTCTTTCTACGTCACCGCGTTCAGCTGCCGATAGTACACGCAGAACCAAAGCGTTCCGTCCTTCTTCTTACCCAGCACGACTGGAGAGGCCCACGGACTATTTGAAGGTTTAATTATTTCGTCTCTCAGCATCTCTTGAACTTGCTCCTGGACTACCTTCCTTTCTTCAACGGAGACTCGGAACGGCGATCGATGCACAGGGCGCTCGTCGTCCTCGGTAACGATGCGGCGTTTCGCAACGGCGGTTTGGCCTACCTTCGACGACGTCGCAAAGCAGTCGCGGTATTCGTCAAGGAGGCTAAGCAGCTGCCGTCGTTTAGGGCCCGGAAGCTTAGGGTCAATGTCGAGCTGCGCTGGCGACCTACTGTCTTGCTGAGGTGGCAAGGTTTCGTCAGTAATTACGGCAATCTCGGCGGTGTTTTGAAGTGCCTCGACGTGGCCTACGGCTGCACCTTTCGGGAGGTGTTGAGTTTCATTTCGGAAGTTCGGCCACGAGGACCACAGTCCGCCCATCCTGAAGTTCAGCTACTCCTCTTGCGACGCCTATTCCTCTTTCCAGGAGCAATTGAAGGTGGCCTTCCAGGACAACTTCGCCACAGGTAGCTGTATAGGCCGCGATAGGAACGAGAACACTTGATCGAGGAGGCAGTTTCACGTAGTCGGCGACCACTCGGACGGTGGGTGACGCTGTTCGGGGTGTCTCTGAAGGCGGAACAGGCTTCCGCAGCGTCAATCTGCTCTCACCCAAGTCGATGACGACGCCGTATTCGCACAGATAGTCCATGTCGAGAATGACACCTCTGGAACAGTCTTGTAGAACGACGATTTTCACAGGGCACGTTTCGCCGTGAATTTCGACGCGAGCAGTTCAACTTCCGACAGGCGTTATAAGGTGTCCTCCGGCGGTTCGAATTTGTGGTCCTCCTCAGGGCGTCGTGACGTTTCGAAAGCGGCGAGAGAGCCTCCCACTCATGATTGAGTAGTCTGCTCCCGTGTCTACGAGTGCCGATGCGTCGTTGCCGTCGATAACAACATTTAGGTTGTCGGACACCTTTGCAGGGTCTTCGTTGCGATGGGTGACGTCGGGAGAGTGGAAGCGCTCCGGCGTTATTGGAGGCTCTTTACTTTAGACGTCTTCGGCAACGCCACCTCCAGGCGTTGCCGCACTTACTTTTCCCGACGAGATAGGGGGGACAGGCATTCCCGACGAGAGCGGCGGAAGGGCGAAAGCGCACGTCGAGGCGAACGCGAACTGGAACGTCGGGGTCGAGTCGGCACCGGGGACAGAGGTCGTCGGAGGTGCTCCTCGATGTCTCTTGGTTTTTCCCCAAGGCGAGGTCGCGGGTCGCTCGGCGCGAAGCCTCGCAGGCCCATTTGTCGGTACGGGCACCTCCGGTAGACGTGATCGGCCTCGCCGCAGTGATAACACAGCGGTTGTAAATCGGCCGTGCGCCAGACATCTGTCTTTCTAGGCGCCGGTTGTTCAGTGCGGACGAGCTGGGGTTGACCTTCCCGACGTCGGAAAGTCTGCGGCTCTGGTAGGTCACGTCGAGGTGGCGCCATATACGGGTGAGCAGGGGGCGGTGGTCGTCGGGTAGCTGCGGCATAGCTCGGCTTTGGTGGTTCTGTAGTGGCGCTGGTAAGAACTTCTTTCTGCAGCGCCTGCTGAAGTTCTTCCAGGACAATCTCGGCAAACTGAGGGCGTAGCCGGGCTTGTGGCAGCAGGTAGCAGCTTCCTGATTTCCTCCCGCACGACGTCCCGGATAATCTCGCGGAGGTTCATGCTGTTGAAGCTGGAAGTCGAGATTGCAGCGATGCCGGCAAGTCGCTGGTAATGGACAGCCCGTGTTTGAAGGGTACGTTCGATGTTTGTTGCCTCCGTGATGAAGTCTTGGACGGTGATAGGCGAGCTCCGCACAAGGCCTACAAAGATGGTCTCTTTCACCCCTCGAATCAGGAACCGCAGCTTCTTCTCGTCAGGAGCGTTTGGGTCGGCGCGGTTCATGGGGCGGAGAACGTCTTCGACGAAACTTGCGACGCTCTCGTTTGGCCCTTGGCTTCTTGCTTGAAGAAGTTCTCCGGCCCACTGACGTCGCCGCTTGCTGGCAGAAGTACGTCGAAGCTCCGCCTGGAAGTCTTGCCACGACAAAATTGACGCGTCGTGGTTCTCGAACCAAGTGCGTGCAGTGCCTTCCAGAGCGAAGAAGACATTTTGCAGGCTCTGCTCAGGACCCTATCCGTTGAACCGTGCGACGCGTTCGTACTGGCCTAACCAGTCGTGCACATCTTCATGAAAACTGCCGCTGAAATTCGGCGGCGTCCTTGGTGGGGCCTGCACGTAGACAATGGACGTCGGTGGCGTTCCGTCTGCCTGCGACGTGGTGTTCATCGTTGGCTTCGGTAGCTTCTTTGTCCTGTGCGGCAGTGGTCGAAGTTCCGTGGGTAGGCCGAGGTTGCGGCGACTTGCTCGGGTCTCGGTCCTCTCTTCGCTGGGTCCTCGGGGGCTCGGGATCGGACTTCCACTGCGGACCCCCGTGGGGGTGCGCTGAATGGACATGCGTGCCCCGCACCTCCACCAAAAAGTCATGGGTGGTGACCAAAAAACAATAAATAAACAGGAAGAAATAAACGTTTAATGTGGCGAAAGTGTGCCGAAATCGAAAGGGTACAAAAGATAATAACAGAGCATCGCGGGCGTCGAATTCGGCGTAACAGCAGAGTCGAACGCTGGGGCGAAACTGACTCTAGATCGCCACGTGGAGCCCCTTATGTACACGCGTTGGCTTCTGGAACAATCGACCTGGAAGGTTCGGCGACTAGAACATTCGCACCTCGAACAGGCGACAGAGTTCTCGAATTCACCAGAACAATAAACTGCAAGAATAAACAAAAGGACGCGTAACTCTCGGGAATCCAACCCTAGCTTTTCGCGCGGCAGGCAGGCGCGATAACCGTTAGGCCACGCGCGCGCTGCCTACTTGGCCGGCGGCGCGCGCGGCAATATTTTCCTTTTGCAATGCCTGAAACCAAAACTAAGCCGTCAAAGACCACAGGTGACGGCGATCCCTTCGGCCACCGCTGACTCCTCCAACCAAGTGTCCGTGGTACAAGTGACGTCATCAGCGCGACGCAAGAGCAGGCCGAAGGAATCCACGCCCTGTTGCTCCGTCGCATCAAATTAAAACAATCAAGTTTTTTTCTTTCATACTTTTGGCCCTACTAAAACAACATCCTGCACATGGTCGGACATGATGTGACATTTTTAGGCAGGGGACTGCCACAATATTTTGCATAAATAAATGAGGCTACGCTGTTGCTACATAATACGTATCTGTATTTTGCGCAGAAAGTCATAAATATAGCTTAATCTAAAATAATTCTTCAATACATCAGTATACAAAATATGCGCTAAATGTATTCTGGTTACTCGACATTAATAAAACCAATTTACAGTTTGGTTAATTCCGAAAAGAGTGCCCTGCTTCGCCATATGTCCACTACCGGCGATGGCCTGCAGGCTAGGTATGCTGGACTACGTATTAGTCACCATCGAGGTGGCCTGCGGACTACGTGTGCTAGGCTAAGTATAGTTTGCCGTCAATGGTCGGGTTCGGACTATGTATGCTGAACTACGTATGATTCGGAGCGACGGTCTCCTGCCAGCAAAGTATGTTAAACTAAGAACAACTCGCCGCACGAATACTCGCCTGCCCACTGAGTGTACTGAACTAAGTATCACTCGCAGCGGGCAGTTCCGTGCTACCGCAGGCAACCGTCGGAGGCGATGTCATATCTAGTCCAGCTGCTTGCGCTCTCTTTCAACAGAACCATGTAACACTAAATAAAATCTAAATGGTAAGTTAAAACAAAAAAAAAAATAAAAACTTCGGGCTTAAAAAACACGTCCGGCAGCGGATTGCATGCTCTAGGGTTCAAATATCTCTGAGTTTTTTATGAATCTCACTGGTTCAGAATAATATTGCCTAGTTACGATTATGTATGAAGGATTACCTCTCAGTATGCCCCGGGATTGGGCAGATATAATTCGAAGAAGTGTTGCGGACTACAACTGCTCCGATAAATGGGACAAAAATGCTTATGTGTAGTTGTATTTTATATAACGGGATATCCCAGAGATACATCTAAAAACAAGTAAAAAATGACTAGCGAAATACAGACACAAACAATTTTCTTTATTGAAGGGTGGTAGTTGTGGGGAAGAGCAGTCGTTGGTGAAGGCTAATAAAAGAGGGGTCGTGTCCATCACGTCTTGTTAGTTTAATTCATGTGCGCCTTCTTCAAACTCTTAATCTATTCACTAATCCCGAATGACGGTAAAAGATGTTATCGCCTACATTGAAGCTCATGTGTATACTGCAAGCCAACGATAGTTTCCCATAAATTACAAAAGGCGGCTGCCCGAAATAAACTTGGTTTTGCGTGTGTGTCACTCAGGTTGAGGAGGTTGAACAGCCTTTCCAGAGAACATGCTGTAACAAAAAGAAAAAGAAGTGCTGCCACAAGGTTTTTACTATCAATCATTGGTGGTTTCTTTCTTACTACGCCTACCTACTAACGCTCCTTTACTAAAGTCTAGTGAGTCAAGAGCTTTGTTGGAGAAGCTGATTGCGGTATTCTTTTCTGCGACATTTCTTCAACCACCGTTGCTCTTTGTCCTGTAGTTATTTAATGGATGGGGACTTTTTGCAATTTACTAATTAACCAGGCGTTCTCCCTCTTGAGCGAGTTATGGGGCGGATTCATGTTTCACAAAGTTTAAAACTTTTTGAGACAAAGAGGTAGTCTTTAATTCGTAAACATCGGACAGGTATGTTTTTTTTTGTGAATAAATGGAACGCGCCTGGCATAGTATCGCGATACAAGCGGTACATCGTCTGTATATTTTACTACTGAGATATGAATACGTCCGGTAAATGTATAACGTAAAAAATTACAGATACTTCAGTGCATCTCTAAGATACAATCGGGATTCATTTTGTATAGCAATAGTGCACAGCTCTTTATGCCATGGGAGCTTGATTTTTTAAAGATAAAACAAATCCTTGAGAGTTAGACGAGTGTCAGTTTTTGCATGCATTTATCAGGCTCGAAAAACAGTTGATGGGATAATCATTATAAAAATAGGCTAATTGCCTCAAATTTATTCATTAACACCCTATTTATCTGTTTAAAAGCAATGTTCCAATTAAAGAATTTACGGCAATCATTGCAACAGGTCCGAACAATTTGTGCGTTGTCCCCGTCTTTTGTCCGTTGTCTCCAGCTTTTCAAAATAAATGTGTACCAATTTAACCAGTTCGCAGTAACGTTTCGTCTTTCTTAAGATAATATCAATTTTCTCGTTATTGCGCCTGATTAGGGACGTTGATAAAGGTGATCATAGTGGGGCGCCACCTACTAGATATTCCATGTATATGAAACCCGGAATACAAAGTCTGAAAAACAAATTAAGTCAACCGGTGTGGTTTGTTCGGGTACATTGTTTTATTTTTGATTTTACAGGCTTCATAAAGACCGCAGAATGATTTCCGCAACACCGCCGAATGACATCGCTAAATGTAGTGAGCAGATGTTTACTCCGATGTAATGTCTTTCATTGTAACAAGAACGTTTTTGTACAGCTCGAAAACTGCAGGAACTTAATTCATCCATAAATCCAACTGCACGTATTCTCAGATAGCGGACGACTTAGCGCGAACATTGAAATTTAATTGACAAATTAATTTCCAAATGCTGGGCCAGCGTGGCCATCGTGATACCAGTATTGGTGGTATACTGGCATATACTAGCCAGCATTGGCCTGCCTTGGCCAATGTCTTACCAACGTTGGCAATCAATTGGTTTAGGTGGGCCAGCATTGGCCTATCTCAGCCAATGGCTTACCCACATTGGCAATCGACTGGCTTATGCTGGTCAACATTGGCCAATCTCAGCCAATGGCTTACCAACGTTAGCAATCTGTTGATTAGGCTGGCCAACATGGGCCTGTCTTAGCCAATTGGTTACAAACATTGATAATCAGTTGGCTTAATCTGGCCAACATTGGTCTATGTTAGCCAATCAGTTGCCAGCATTGGTAATCGATTGACTTAGGCTGGGCAACATTGGCCTGTATACGCTAGTGGCTTGCCAACGTTTTAATTTAATGGCTTAGTTTTTTAGGGGCGAAGCTGCTTAGTGTCAAGCCTTGTCCGTCCGGCGTCCGTGCTCACATCGATTGCCATCCCATCTGCCTTCTTAAGAAAATAAAAAAATGTTTCCGCAGACAACAGGATTCGAACCTGTGCGGTGAGACCCTAATGGATTTCTAGCCCATCGCCTTATCCACTCGGCCACGACTGCGGGACAGGTAGGGGGCTCTGAGATTTGGTAGTAACTGAAGAGCTGGGAATGCCATCGATGAAACGTTGCATGTTGCCACTCAACGTCTATACAAGAGAGGGCGTTGCGGTCAAATCCGCATATAATCGCGTTAAACTTTGCATGCATTGGCTCAACGTTTATAGACGAGAGGGCGCTGCGGTCAAATGCTCAAGTGCGTATATAACCACGTTTCATACCACAGATTCTATTTCTGACATGGATGCAAAAGGTCAAAAAGCTCGGAATGCTGCGGCTCAGCGTCTACGCAGACGCAACCCGTAACGCAACCCGGAGCTCAGCACTACCTATGAGCACTAAAAAAATCAGCAACATCAGCACCATCAGCACTACGTATGAACAAAATCAGTATCATCAGCACCGCCCGAGCTTCACCCCAATCAATATCATTCACCACGTGGAGATGCGGTCATGTTTTAATGTGCTGATCGCGCACGCTGAGAGAAGTCTGTAGCTATGGTTCCGGGGGGCGGGGAGGGGACAATCGTTTTTTTTTTGTTTTCACACGCGTAGCAACTTAGCAAACTGAATTAGAACGCAGCGTGCATTGCGAGCGGTAGCAATTTTGAATGACCACGAAGACAAACGCCGTAGTCGGTGACAGATGAAAAGTAAACGCTTTGGAGGAGAACGCCTCCTCCCGATCCTTCGCTCTGCAAAAGTGGAAAGAGATGGGAGGAGCTTTTACCACCAGTCACCGACTATAACTAACGCGCGTCATCCCAAAACTGATAGTTATGCACAGTAAACTCTACACGAAATACAAAATGCACACTTCCTTCGATTTGTGTGTATGTTGATAAGGCAAAAATGATAGTGCCTCCTCTCTTATACCCATTTAGCGACGAAGCCAGGAAACACCTCGAAGGGGGGGGGGGGGGGGGGGGGCGCAGGGTTCAACAGCGAAAGCTCCACCAGCCTCCCCAGTATCTCTACGCGGGTGTATTGCCAGCAGTATGTGATCTTAAAAATCTCAAACCAACCCGCTTTGCTGAGCCGCAAAACACGGCCTGTAATTTGCACCGAAGCGGACAAAACTAAAATAAGTAAAAGCACTAATATTTTTCTTCGCAAAAAATAAAACCTTAAAACAAATATCAAGCGATTCATTAGGCAATTACATGTCTACAAAAATGAAAAAGCACGTTGAATTAAAATCTCGAACATCCTATGTTTGAGGTAGGAGGTGACACAAGTTGATGCGCATTCCAGTCTGCAAACTAAGGTTATCAAGCAACATATAACAGAAGAAGCTGGGGCATTATATCTGCGTGCCCAAAAATGACTTCAAAGCGCGTACAAAATACGACAACTGCAGTAATGACTACGGTAGTGACAACGCCCGTAGAATTATAAACTGTAAAGGAGCCAATCGGTTACTAACGTTGGCCAACGATTGGTTTAAGCTGGCCACCATTTGCCTGTCTTAGCCACTGGCCTACCAACGTTGGTAATTGATTGCCTTAGTCTGGCAAACAGTGGTCTGCCTTAGCCAACGGCTTACCATCATCGGTAATCGATTGGCTTAGGCTGACCAACGTTTGCATCTCTTAGCCAATGGGTAACCAACATTGAAATTGTGTTGCCGCAAGGTATCGAAGTGCCTCGTTTTCTGGAACCGAGCTTTATAATCGAATGAAGTACTCTAGGCAATAAAAATCACTCTTGTAAGAAGGCGTCTTGATAAAAAGACTGCTAGGTAGACGCTCTAATTAAATAAGTTATTCATGAATTAAAACTAATTGCAAACTTTATAAAATACTGATTTGAGGGCTAAGGTGTGAATTGGAGTGTTCTATTTTGAATAGATTCTTGATGACGGAGTTTACAACGTGGTACACCCCAGGCAGCACACTTGCTTACACTAGCTACGGGACGAAGATTGGACCTTGGCCATAGTAGACTGGACCGGGACTGCCCAGGGAATTCGGTGGACTCAAAGCATGGCGTCTCACTGTATTTCACGGGCACCGGAATTACACGGAACTGCCAGGGAAGGGATTTTCTTGGCGCCCCTTGTCTCTTTTTGGTCCGAGCCGACCAGGGTAGACACGCGGGCGGGCACCAACATTTAAGGATTTTATGGGACTTCACTGTATTCACTGGCCCCAGGATTCCACAAAACTACAACGGAGTGGTTTTGAACCTAGTCTATTGGATTTGCAAGATTCAGTGTGCAAAGCAACGACTGATGTTGTCACGAAGCTTAATAGAAAAGAGCAAGTCTCAAAAATCAAAAGATCAGTTCATTAGTCTAATGAGCGAGCCGAACGAACGCAATATTAGTGTCAGCAAATCGATCCCTCCATGACATTTACAGCATTCATGATTCTAAGCGCCACATTTGAAACTGAAAAAGCCTCCGAGATAGTTTGTCTCTGTTTATTGTTAACATCACGCATTGTTGCAACGGTTCACTTACTTCGCGGCTGCTCTGCTTCAACTTAGAATGAACCGCAGCACATGCTACGGGCTCTCTTGGCCTATCAGGCCTAGAGAGCGATGCTGCGCGGGAGATGCGCCAATCACTGGAACGGCTTCGCAGGCGTTTGGAAGGTTTCAGCGACAAAGCAGCCTCTCGCAACTCCAGTGAGCAAACTGTGCTCGGAATTCCAGAGGTCACATTTCAGCAGAGCGAGCGCGGTCAGCCAGATTGAGACGCAGTCGGTTCTCATGTCGCGATTGCTACGCCGTTGTTCTGTCTTGCAATCACCGACATTCAAAACAGCTCGCTCGAGGCTGGACGCGGGCCAAATATACGAGTCAATAGTGCGATATAGTGTCGTTACAACGTGTAAAAAATAGTGCTCACCTCGAGAGGGGCGCAAGCAGCGGCGCTATGTCCGTCGACGCCCACGTCGAGAACAAAATATACATTAAAACACTTTTTAACACCCGAAACAAATGTTTAATTACTTAGTCGTGAATTGTTTGCCACCTTGGGGGCGTTCGATTACCTAAGTGTTCTGCAAATTCCTCAAAGACGCAGACGCTATTACTTATATTTTTCTTTTCTTATTATTCTCCGATATGATAAGTCGTTAGCAGTTTCGAGCCCAGAACCCCTCCATGTGTTGCCATCATTTTGTTAGATTCGCGTTTCTTTTTTTTTAACTTCAGCTTTGGGGATCTTCGCATCTGAATTGCATTTATGATTAAATGGTTTAAGAAATGGTACAGTTTTTGTTACATGTACACAACCCTCGCGAAACAAAAAATCTGTTATTAGCGTGCTGCGAAATATAGAGTATAGCTTATATCTGAGTGATATTTTTTTTCTTTGTAATTTCTGTTAATTTTGGGACACCGTACGCAGAAACAAGACGCTGTTATTTTTGCATTTGAGTTTAGAATGTGGGTTTTACAGCGTAAAATCGTGCCTCCCGTTTTCGGTTAACATTTGAGAAAGGAGAAGAGCCCGCGCACAACTTTATTCAGCGCTCAAAATAGGAGAGGGAGCGCGGGCCTGTACCTCCCACTGCATTGCCAAGAAAGAGGTTGACCAGGTGTTGACAGCTGCGGTCATCATCTGATAACAACCACGTAATGTCACAGGGTCCGAGCTTCGTTCGACAGAAGCCGCTAAAGGACTTAAATTGCGGCGCTCAGGGCGTCTCACGTGTGATGCCACAGGGTTCGAGCTGCGTTCGACGGAGGACGTTGGCGTGAAGTCGCACAGGGTTCGAGATGTGTCCGAAAGAGGGCGCTCACGTGATGTCACACAGGGTTCGTGCTGTATCGAACAGAGGGCGCTGCGCTGCGGTCACATCATGGTCATATGACATTATTTTAATCGCTTTGCCGTAAATGCATTCCAATCGCTAAAAAAGGCTCCGCGGCCGGCTGGGAATCGACCTCGCTAATTTCTGCTCAGAAGTTCAATACTCTACCGCCTGAGCTACGAGCACAATTCTTCTTTGACGACTTAAATCGTTTTAGTATTTCCTACGTCGAGTGCGCAATTCAGATCACGTGTTATAGCGGTCGCTACGCTTGGATGTTCTAACGGAATTGCTGAGTCATTCACCGGAGGGCTCTACAGGGATGACGGAAGAGTTCAGGATTATTGAGCAACCTGTCAGGCGGGAAAGTGCACTGTCATCATGACGACACATATATGTCGCCGAGTGACGATAAATGCATTGTCGCGTGTTTTCCCGGTGGGTCATGTGACCAACGTCACCTGATATTTGAATCGGTGCGCAGTTGACACCTCGGTTCATAGATGGCGCGTGTCTTTTGTTGCGAAGCGTCTTTGTTGTAAAGGCATGAATGACATCTTGCGTCGTGGGTCTGACCTTACGCCATCTGTTGCTGAAAAGCTGAACTGCGCGTCTTCCTAAGGTGTGCCCATCCGTATTTTCGCGTGCGCGCAATGCGTGTGAGTCGTCGAATCTGTTTGGATATGGTGCGCACCTGAATCCTATTGCTGGCGTGAACTTTTACCATTATCACGCGATATTTTCTCGCTAATTTTAGCGCCAGCTTGGTAGATGGAGTAAAATCTTTCGCGCTCACGTCATCTCTCGCTAATTTTATCGTCATCTGCAGCTGCTGAACGGAGCATTGTGGGAAATGGACCAGAGCGTGGTCGCATTCATACGCGCTAAAGACGAGACAGATATGATGTTTCGCGTTTTTTATTATCATTCGCTCTAAAAACACGCACACTTATAAGTACAGATACGGATTTTAAAATCACTCCACGCGACAAAAGAAACCACTGGAAACACTTTACACAAAAATCTACAACACAAGGAGTATCAACACACATCCAAGGAAAAAAAAAAAAAACAAGTTGTGGAATAACAGCAACGCGCGCGATACAAGTAAAAAAATGTTTACAAGGAGGTCAGGGCGTGAGAGGAGAAGGGAGATAGGATCCGACTTTCGTACACTAGCGAATTGTACAAAAATGAACACAAGAAGTTTCAAGACACACCGGTGGGAAACGTGAGCGACTGCGGCACAGTCCAAAATATTTACAAGGCGTGTGAGGAGGAGTCAGATCGCTCGCTTCCGAAAACGCTCTTATGGCCAAAAAGAAGCGTCGTAATCCAGTCGCTGCAAATGTATCGCTTGTTGTCGAACGGATTGAGAGCAATCTTTTCGACCGAGATACTTTTCTTCTTGTTAAGTTTTCGAGCAATCAAATGCTGAGTCACTCTTTGCAAAGTTTTCGTCTCTAGAGCGTGCTTGTACAGCTCGTAGGTCAACTTGCGAGACTCCAATTTCTTTACTCCCTTGGCTCTTCCGCAACACGTGTTGCTGCTTGTTTTGAAGCTGTATAGCATTGTTTTCAAGCAACAAAAAGCCACCAAGTGTGTAGTTGGATATTCGTTTTTTAACACGCCGTGCTTCATTTTGTTTTCGGTTGAAAAGAGCTGATGACTTTATGGATTTCCAGATGTATCCAAGCCTGCGTCTCGGAGTTGGAGCAGTTTGTCGTCTACGTCTGATCCGTGAAGGTGTAGGAAGAAGGAGTCGGTGTCGCAGTAAAGAGCCCTCGCTGAGCGGATCGCACGACGAGGTTGATTATAAAAGAAGTCGTACATTACGATTTTTGATATCTCACGAACCGAGAACCCTGCGTAGAGTGGTTGCCTGATTTGGATCACTTTCGGACCAAACGTGAAAATTTTGCCTGCTAGCAAAGTACTCGAAACTGCGCCAGGTTCGGTTTCTGAAGCATTTTCAGTATGTCATCCTCTTTAACGCACAGTTTAATGTGTCCATGTTTACGTGCATTCTCAATCGTCTTGCCATATATGCTGTTCATGAACAGTTTGGAAAGGTTCGTCTGGAAGGAGTTGGTTCCTTGCTGTCTCAGCCTGGTGGTTAAAATCAATAACTCCTTGAAGAACGCTCGCTGCGAGAATTTGAGGACTCGGTGAATTTCGGTGACCTCTAGGCCCAACTGGATGTACAGTTTCCAAATCCGGTAGTGCAAAACGTATTTCGTTTTGTCGTGAAGTGTGAGCAACAGCTTCGTAGTGGATTCGTCTTTGGGCATTTTAAACTTGTCAATGAGACTTTCTTGATAGTCGGACAACCAATCATAGGGAACGCTTTGCTTCACCAGGGCCAAGGGAAAGTCAGAATGAGTATCGTGCAAGTCGTGAGGATATCTGAGGTCTACCAACAGAATGTAGCCCGTCGCAGCGTCATCTGGAACGTCATCAATGTTCAGGCAGAGAATGTCGTTTTTCTTCATCCACTCAAAGTCCGACACTGCCGGGGCATCTCTCATTGTCGCCGCATACAGTCCGTTTACATCCAAGTCCAAAATTTGAGACGGTTTGTACTGCGGGTTAAACGTATTCGTTCCCGGAACATTTGCGACAGCATGGCGGGTTGTGCATTGGGTAATCCCTCCGCGAATACCCTGTTCTGTCATGAGATAGGTGTTAGGAACGTCAATTAGCTGCAGTTTTATTTTCGACTGTTTCAGCGCACAGGACAAGCTTAGAGACAGTAATGATGCGAAATGTAGAGCCTCGATTTCGTACGTCTCCAGCGTCCACCGTCTAAAGTTTTGGAAAACATCGGTCAGTAGGAGGCAGTCCGTCTTTAGGTACAGGTCACTGTATTCTTCGAGGTTCTTCGAACCAAAGGTATCGAAAACGACCTGGGCATGTTCGTAGTCCTCTTTACACACCCCACTCCCAGTCAACTTTTTAAAAAAGGCCTCTTGTGTCGGGAGGCTTTGACCCTCGTAACTCTCAAAGCTTGTAATCAAATTATAACAAAACACTCCTTTGCGGGCAAGGAGGTCGATGTTCTCGGGAAAGGACTGCCGAAGGCAACAAAAATGCTGGGTTCCCTTAGAGTGCAGATTTTGCACGAGCGTTTTCAGGCTTGCATTAAGAAATGCGAGGCTGTCAATAAAGCAAAGGCTGCCTATCTCTAACAATTTAAAATTCTGGCACGAGCTCCCGAGTATGTTAATATCCTTAAACTAAACAAATTAAGCTTATTTAGAAAGAAGCTGAGGTCATAGGAATGGTTGTGCGCTATGGAGTGGAACGGTATGTTTGTTGATTCGATGGTTTGGGTTACATTGGGAGCAAAGCGCCCGCCTATACTCTCCCGTCATGTGGTCGTGGTCGCGAGTTTTCATTTTCTTGCTAAAGCTTTCATTGCAAATGCCACAGTGGGAAGAGGCCGCGTAGGAAGTGTCGTTTTCTTGAGTCATTTCAAGAGGCACTTCACTCGACCTAATCATTTGGGGTATTTCCTTCGCTAGAAAGTTGAGGATCAAAATGAATCTTTCTACGCAGTCGGGTCTGCGATAGAGGTATTCCTCAACAATGGACGAATCTTTTGAGCGGATGACGAGAAGACAGAAAGGGCTAGGGACGTGATTCTCGTAAACATTGCCCGTCGACTGAGTCGGTTCCAGAATCGCTTTAAAGTCGTAAACGAAATAAAAGGGGAACTCTTCCATGACATGCGTGCTCCGAAAGTACAGTTCGTCACCCTTGTTTGGGAAGACGGTTTTGCCCGGCTTCTTGTCCCTACACATTGAGAGATGGTCAGACAGGATTTCTTGCCTCTGAAAACCGGTGAGACACCTCTTACAACAAAAGCGTAGGCTTTTGCATTTGAAAAAAATGTTCCGCAAAGTTTGTAATGGTCACAAAATGATTCTCAACAAGAAGACGATCGACATGCTGCTCCAACTCGTCATCAACTACCTTCAGTGGGTAAACAAAGTTTTTCTCGCTGTCTTAACCAAACACATTCACTGAGACACAATTCTTTCGCTCAAAGGCCCCCACGTCCTCTGGAAAGGTTACGGGGAAGGTTTTCGGAAACACATATTTCCACATATGTTCACGATACGAGGACGCTCTTCCTCTGTAAAACCCATTCGCAGGATGCAAAACGGCGAGCACCGCAAACACAAAGCACATATCCCATTCAGATTCGTGAAAACACTCTGTGACACTGATGAGGCATTGCTTTGAGGCAAGTTGCTTCGGCAGAGAAAAATGTCTGCAACCAACGGTCGGGGGAAGGAATCGTATAATACTAAGAGTACAAACTTTGATCCCGACAGGAAAGAATCTCAAACCTTGTTCCTGATAGTGCTCCAACCGGGCAGTTATTTCAGTGAAGACTCTCTGAATCGAACTATTTATATTACCGTCCACAAATGCAGTTTGGACCTGACTATGAAAAAAATGTACAGCCACATCAATGTCTTCGTCAGGAAGCAGACGTCCGAGCTCGACGTACGTTTGTCTCTTTCGTGTAAGTGTAACTCGTATTGAGCAACATAATTACGAAGAGCGCACACTCTTTTAGAAAACGGAATGCATGGCGAGGGAGTCACATTTTGAACCAAGGCTAAGTGAACTTGGAGCGAGTCTGCACTGTAATAATGCTGTCGATCGTCGGGAGAGCAGAGATGACAGGTAACCATGATGGGGTTGAGATGGCTAGGCTTGTCGGCGCAGTTCCTTGACGTCGCGTCTCTTCGAAGGGAATGTCGTCGAAGTGCTCGCGTCGCCCAGCGGTCGTAGGGGGCTTTTTGGCGTCCGCATCGGCGTTTTCGGCTTGTCGGTGCAGTTGCTTGACGTCGCGTCTCTTCGAAGGGAATGTCGTCGAAGTGCTCGCGTCACCCAGCGGTCGTAGGGGGCTTTTTGGCGTCCGCATCGGCGTTTTCGGCTCGTCAGCGCAGTTCCTTGACGTCGCGTCTCTTCGAAGGGAATGTCGTCGAAGTGCTCGCGTCACCCAGCGGTCGTAGGGGGCTTTTTGGCGTCCGCATCGGCGTTTTCGGCTTGGCGGCGCAGTTCCTTGACGTCGCGTCTCTTCGAAGGGAATGTCGTCGAAGTGCTCGCGTCACCCAGCGGTCGTAGGGGGCTTTTTGCCGTCCGCATCGGCGTTTTCAGCTTGTCGGCGCAGTTCCTTGTCGTCGCGTCTCTTCGAAGGGAATGTCGTCGGAGTGCTCGCGTCACCCAGCGGTCGTAGGGGGCTTTTTGGCGTCCGCATCGGCGTTTTCGGCTTGTCGGCGCAGTTCCTTGACGTCGCGTCTCTTCGAAGGGAATGTCGTCGAAGTGCTCGCGTCGCCCAGCGGTCGTAGGGGGCTTTTTGGCGTCCGCATCGGCGTTTTCGGCTTGTCGGCGCAGTTCCTTGACGTCGCGTCTCTTCGAACGGAATGTCGTCGAAGTGCTCGCGTCGCCCAGCGGTCGTAGGGGGCTTTTTGGTGTCCGCATCGGCGTTTTCGGCTTGTCGGCGCAGTTCCTTGACGTCGCGTCTCTTCGAACGAAATGTCGTCGAAGTGCTCGCGTCACCCAGCGGTCGTAGGGGGCTTTTTGGCGTCCGCATCGGCGTTTTCGGCTTGTCGGCGCAGTTCCTTGACGTCGCGTCTGTTCGAAGGGAATGTCGTCGAAGTGCTCGCGTCGCCCAGCGGTCGTAGGGGGCTTTTTGCCGTCCGCATCGGCGTTTTCCGCTTGTCGGCGCAGTTCCTTGACGTCGCGTCTCTTCGAAGGGAATGTCGTCGAAGTGTTCGCGTCACCCAGCGGTCGTAGTTCCTTGGCGTCCGCATCGGCGTTTTCGGCTTGTCGGCGCAGTTCCTTGACGTCGCATCTCTTCGAAGGGAATGTCGTCGAAGTGTCGCGTCGCCCAGCGGTCGTAGGGGGCTTTTTGCCGTCCGTATCGGCGTTTTCGGCTTGTCGGCGCAGTTCCTTGACGTCGCGTCTCTTCGAAGGGAATGTCGTCGAAGTGCTCGCGTCGCCCAGCGGTCGTAGGGAGCTTTTTGCCGTCCGCATCGGCGTTTTCCGCTTGTCGGCGCAATTCCTTGACGTCGAGTCTCTTCGAAGGGAATGTCGTCGAAGTGTTCGCATCACCCAGCGGTCGTAGTTCGTTGGCGTCCGCATCGGCGTTTTTGGCTTGTCGGCGCAGTTCCTTGACGTCGCGTGTCTTCGAAGGGAATGTCGTCGAAGTGCTCGCGTCACCCAGCGGTCGTAGGGGGCTTTTTGGCGTCCGCATCGGCGTTTTCGGCTTGTCGGCGCAGTTCCTTGACCTCGCGTCTCTTCGAAGGGAATGTCGTCGAAGTGCTCGCGTCGCCCAGCGGTCGTAGGGGGCTTTTTGGCGTCCGCATCGGCGTTTTCGGCTTGGCGGCGCAGTTCCTTGACGTCGCGTCTCTTCGAAGGGAATGTCGTCGAAGTGCTCGCGTCACCCAGCGGTCGGTGGGGGCTTTTTGGCGCCCGCATCGGCGTTTTCGGATTGTCGGCGCAGTTCCTTGACGTCGCGTCTCTTCGAAGGGAATGTCGTCGAAGTGCTCGCGTCACCCAGCAGTCGTAGGGGGCTTTTTGGCGTCCACATCGGCGCTTTCGGCTTGTCGGCGCAGTTCCTTGACGTCGCGTCTCTTCGAAGGGAATGTCGTCGAAGTGCTCGCGTCGCCCAGCGGTGGTAGGGGGCTTTTTGCCGTCCGCATCGGCGTTTTCGGCATGGCAACGCAGTTCCTTGACGTCGTGTCTCTCCGAAGGGAATGTCGTCGAAGTGCTCGCGTCACGCAGCGGTTGTGGGGGGCTATTTTGGCGTCCGCATCGGCATTTTCGGCATGGCAACGCAGTTCCTTGACGTCGTGTCTCTCCGAAGGGAATGTCGTCGAAGTGCTCGCGTCACGCAGCGGTTGTGGGGGGCTATTTTGGCGTCCGCATCGGCATTTTCGGCTTGTCGACGCAGTTCCTTGACGTCGTGTCTCTCCGAAGGGAATGTCTTCGAAGTGCTCGCGTCACCCAGCGGTGGTATGGGGGCTTTTTGCGTCCACATCGGCGTTTTCGGCTTGGCGGCGCAGTTCCTTGACGTCGTGTCTCTCCGAAGGGAATGTCGTCGAAGTGCTCGCGTCACCCAGCGGTCGTAGGGGGCTTTTTGCCGTCCGCTGCGGCGTTTTCAGCTTGCCGACGCAGTTTTTTGACGTGACCCCTCCCAAGGTCACGTGACCCCCTGAGGTCACGTGGCCTCCTCCCCGATGTCACGTGACCCCACTCCCCCAAATAACGTGACCCCCCCCCCCCCCCCGAGGTCACGTGACCCCCTCCCCCGAGGTCATTTGACACCCGGAGCGTATTAAAGAAGAAGAGGAGAAGGAGGACGACAAGGAGGGGTCTACCCTCCCCTCAGTAACCTTCCCTCCTCCTCTTCAAGAGCTGCGCCCCAATTCAGCGTTACAGGGAGTTGTAAACGGCTTTCACTTTTTGGCAGCCGATTGATAGGGAGTGAGAAATGTTATTTTCGACAAAACGTTTTTTTTTTCTTGAGTCAAGGCACTTTGCATATACAATAATTGCAGAAACTATATTTTAGCGGTGCTCGTTTTCCCTTTGTGTTGTGCCGGAAAGATGCTATTCTAAGACTAGCTTTTTTTTTCTCCAAGCTTATAATTTCTAGTTATTTTTCCCCCTCTTCAAATATTTGTTTTCCTCTTTTCTGTAAATAAAGAGCGTATCCTCTTTACTTGTCCTTCTTCCTTGATTGTACTGACCCTCACAATCCCACGAAGGCTACCGCCGCATCACCTGTGCCGTGCATCTCCAAACCCTCGTAATATCCTCAAAAGGCAATGCAAACTTCTATGCATGTGTTAGGAGCTTTGATGAAGGACTCGGAAAAATCTGGGGCACGAGGAACGTCATTCAAAATACGCTAGAGCTAACAGGTGTGCGTAGACCAGGGGCGGATGGCAGGGGGGGGGCGACGGGGGCAGCCGCCCCCCCCCCCCCCCCATACAATGTCGCCCCCCCCCCCTCCCACCTTCTCGGAGGGCAATTTGACATGGGTAAACCTCTCGGTGCATAAGAAAGAATGGGAGAATAGTATCCTTACAAATTGTCCGCCCCCCCCCCCCCTTAAAACGGAGTTCTGGATCCGCTTCTGAAGTAGACGCTGCAATTCCAAGACTGTGTGTGCGGTTTGCGCAAGGAGACGAAAACGCGAGGAGAAAAACAATCTCGGAAACTGAAGTTGACTAACCTTGACGTCCAAGACAATTGTTATTTCATGGTTACAAACTTAAAAACTGCTCAAAGACACGGACAGTAACGAGAAGGTAGACGAACAACAGCGCTGACATACAACTAAAGTTAATTAGTGCCATCATCGAATGTAGATAATGCAACGTCAACACGAAAAATAACGCAAAAGTGACTGTGCGCTGATTTTATTTTTTTTTCTTTAAATAGAGCGGACGCCCTCCTTTTCGCCTTAGGATATTTGTAGCTTCCACGACGGTGCACGCAACTTCTGAGTTCGATCAAAATAAAGAGCATGGGTGTTTAAACAGTTATGTATTTGTATTTAGCCACGCACTATGCGCTTATACGGGACCAGCTTTGTATCTAGTGTATTTAATGACGCTGCTAACTACTGCGTGAGCGAAACATGCAGTTTCACGTGTGTGTTTATTACATTAAGGAACCAGGTGACGATCTACCCGTGTATTTTATTTTTCACGTTTATTTGAATACATTTTACGAGCAGTTCTAAACCTGTCTCGCAATTTCTTTGAGTTCTTACATTTCACATGTTTTGTCTGGAGGGACAATGCTGCCAGCCGAACGCAAACACAATGGCGGGGAACAAAGACAGCACGAGCACGTTGACGACATTCGCCGCGGAGGAAAAGACGTCAAGATATGCAGCGCCAGTAACCCGAAGACGCCGAAGCGGACTTCACGAAGACCACTTCTACCGTTAGGCGACACGAGCACTTCGACCGCTAGGCGATGCGAACACTTCGACGACATTCCCCTCAGAGGGAAGAGACGTCAAGAAGCACACCGACAAGCCGATAACGCCGAAGCAGACGTGACCCAGACCGCTATGACCTCTTGCTGTCGCGAGCACTTCAACGGCATTCCACTTGGAGAGGCGCGACGTAAACTAACACAACACCGACGAGCCGAAAACGCCGAAGTGGACGCCAAAAAGTCCAATACGACCACTAGCCGACGCGAGCACTGATGTCATTCCCCCCGGAGAGGCGGGACATCAAGAAACAGCACCGATTAGCTGAAAACGCGGAAGCGGACAGCAAAACATCCGGTGGGACCACTAGCCGACGCGATTACTTCGATGACATTTCCGTCCGAGAGACGCGACATCAAGAAACAGCGCCGACAAGCCGAAAAAGCCGAAGCGGACGCTAAAATGTCCCCTACGCCCCCTAGCCGACGCGGGCACCTCGACGAAATTTCCTTCGGAGAAACGCGACGTCAAGAAACTGCGCCGACAAGCCAAAAACGCCGATGCGGACGTCAAAAAGCCCTCTCCGACCGCTAGCCGACGCGAGCACTTCAACGATATTCTCCTCAAAGAGACGCGACGGCAAGAAACAGCGCTGACAAGCCGAAAACCCCGATGCGGACGCCAAAAAGCCCCCTACGACCGCTAGCCGACGCGAGCACTTCAACCATATTACCGTTAGAGAAACGCGACGGCAAGAAACGGCGCTGGCAAGCCGAAAACGCCGATGCGGACGCCAAAAAGCCCCCTACGACCGCTGGTCGGCGCGAGCACTTCGACGACATTCCCTTCGGAGAGACGCGACGTCAAGAAACTGCGCCGACAAGCCGAAAACGTCGATGCGAACGCCAAAGAGCCCCCTACGAGCGCTAGCCGACGCGAGCACTTCAACGATATTCCCGTTAGAGAGACGCGACGTCAAGAAACTGCGCCGACTAGCCGAAAACGCCGATGCGGACGCCAAAAAGCCCCCTACGACCGCTGGCCGGCGCGAGCACTTCGACGACATTCCCTTCGGAGAGACGCGACGTCAAGAAACTGCGCCGACAAGCCGAAAACGTCGATGCGAACGCCAAAGAGCCCCCTACGAGCGCTAGCCGACGCGAGGACTTCAACGATATTCCTTTCGGAGAGACGCGACGTCAAGAAACTGCGCCGACAGGCCGAAAACGCCGATGCGGACGCCAAAAAGTCCCTTGCTACCGCTAGCCGACGCGAGCACTTCGACGACATTCCCCTCAGGGAGACGCGACGTCAAGAAACAGCGCCGACAACCCGAAAACGCCAAAGTGGACGCTAAAATGTCCCCTACGCCCGCTAGCCGACGCGGGCACCTCGACGAAATTCACCTAGGAGTAACGCGGCGGAACCCGAAGCAAACGTTGGTACGGACCCACAGAACGGAAACACCGACAACGCAGACGTGGTGGACGCGAGGACGAAGAACGTAAAAGCCTACGAGACAGACTATTAGAATGCAGACGGCACGCCGCTATAAAAGTACAAAATCCCGAGAAAAACAAACCCGAGCTCCTCAAATGAGAAGTTCTGAACATTGTTTTGGAGTAGGTCGTTATACTCTCGAACCCTATGACGTTTCTGCGCATGCGCGAGGTTCGCCATCAGAGGCCGCTAGGTGGCGCCACCGGTACGAATCTGACGCCTGTCGACTGTTCGCGCTAACAGTGTCGCGATGTGGACACGCGTTGGCTTCTGGAACAATCGACCTGGAAGTTTCGGCGACTAGAACATTCTCGCACCACGAACAGGCGAGAGAGTTCTCGAATTCACCAGAACATCAAACTGCAAGAATAAACACAAGGACGCGTAACACTCGGGAATCGAACCCTGCTTTTCGCATGGGAGGCAGGGGCGATAACCGTTAGGCCACGCGTGCGCTGCCTACTTGGCCAGTTGCGCGCGCGGCATTACTCCCCGCTTTAAAAAGTGCATCGCCGCGATGCAACGCAAAACAGAACTAAGCAAATAAAAATAACGGTAAACTAAAGAGTCACCTGGAACACATAAGGTCTACGGTTCTATCGAGCGTAGTGCAGCTTAAGCCGCACGATGTGGACGACTTCAGGTCGTGGTGTGCGGCGTGATAATGTTCTTGTTCCGTTGGGCATCACCTCGCAGTTCAGATCTCCAAGTCGACGAAGTACCTTGTAGGGTCCGAAATACCGCTCCAGGAGTTTCTCGCTGAGACCACGCCTGCCGAATCGGTGTCCAGACCCATACTCTGTCTCCGGGTTGGAAGTGGATGTCCCGACGACGAAGATTGTAGCGGCCGGTGTCGACACATTGCTGGGCTTTAATCCGGTGTTTGGCGAGCTGACGGACTTCATCTGCCCGTTGGGCACCCACCTGGGCGTCGTCGCTTCCGTCGACAGCCTGTTCGTGGGGTAACATCGCGTCCAGCATGGTCGTCACTTTGCGACCATGAACCAATTGAAAGGATGTAACTGCGGTGGTCTCTTGCACGGCGGTGTTGTAGGCAAAGGTGACGTACGGCAATACCTCGTCCCACGTCTTGTGCTCCGCGTTGACGTACATGGAAATCATGACGGCGATGGTCTTGTTGAGTATTTCCGTCAGCCCGTTGGTCTGTGGGTGGTACGCCCTGGTGCGACGATGGCTGGTGTCGCTGAGACGAAGGATTTCTTGGGTCAGCTGTGCCATGAAAGATGATCCGCGATCTGTTATCAGAACTTCGGGAGCGCCGCACCGAAAGACGATGGACTCGATGAAAAACTTGGCGACCTCAACAGCAGTACCTGAAGGAAGGGCTTTCGTTTCCGCGTACCGCGTGAGATAATCTGTGGCGGCGATTATCCACCGGTTTGCCAGGGCCGACGGCGGAAAAGGGCCAAGTAGATACATTCCAATCTGCTGGAACGGTGCAGCTGGAGGAGGAATGGGCTGCAGGAGACCTGCCGGGTTCGTTGGCGGTTTCTTGCGTCGCTGGCACTCGTGGCAGGATCGGGTGTAGAGGTGGAAGGTTTTGGGGAGATTGGGCCAGTAATACTTTTCGCGAATACGGACCAGTGTCCGGCTTTAACCAAGGTGTCCGGACGTTGGGTCGTCGTGACACGCTTGAAAGACATCCACTCGAAGGTCGGCCGGGATTACCAACAGCCACAGCGAGTTGCTATCCCCAAAATTCTCTTTGCAGAGTATACCTTGTCGAAAGGCGAACGTTGGCAGGGTTCGTGAGAAAGCACGGGGCACGGTACACCCGCGCCCTTCCAGGTGCTGAATTAATGCGCGCAGCTCAGGATTGTTCCGTTGACGCCGTGCCAGGTCGCCGTTGGTCACCGCTCCTAGGAAGCACTCGTCGTCATTTTCGTCGCTGCTGCCGGAAGGTGTTCCGAAAGGGCCTTGGACAAGCAGTTGGCGTCGCTGTGCTTGCGGCCTGACTTGTAGACTAGAGTCATGTTGATCTCCTGCAGTCGGAGACTCCATCGAGCGAGGCGTCCTGAAGGGTACTGAGGTCCGCAAGCCAACAGAGAGAGCTGTGGTCTGTGACTACGCGGAACGGGCTACCGTACAAGTACGGGCGGAACTTCGTGATTGCCCAGACGACCGCAAGACACTCGTTTTCAGTCGTGGAGTAATTTCTCTCAGATTCGGACAGCGTCCGACTTGCGTAGGCAATGACTCGTTCGGTGCCTTCTCGCACTTGAACCAGTACCGCTCCAAGTCCTGCATTACTAGCGTCCGTGTGAATCTCGGCTTCCGCATCCTGATCAAAATGTCCTAGCACAGGAGGAGTCTGGAGTCTTCGCTTCAGCTCGTCGAATACCTGCTGCTGCTCCTCGGCCCATTTGAACTTCTCGGCGTCCTTCGTGAGGTCTGCGAGCGCAGCGGAAATCCTTGCGAAATCTCGGACAAAGCGTCGATAGCAGGCACAAAGTCCGAGGAATCTTCGCACGACCTTCTTGTCTTTCGACGCTGGGAGTGCCGCGACGGCGCGAGTCTTCTCAGGGTCTGGGCGGACGCCTTCTTTACTAACCACGTGGCCTAGGAACTTTAGTTTATCATAGGTGAACCGACATTTTGACGGCTTCAGGGTGAGTCCGGCGGTCCGTATGCCTTGGAGAACTGCTCGGAGTCGTCGCAACTGCTCGTCGAAGTCGCTGGAGAACACGACGACGTCGGCAAGGTAAACGAGACAGGTTTGCTACTTCAGTCCTGTCAGTACGGTGTCCATGACACGCTGGAAAGTTGCTGGCACCGTGCATAGTCCGAAGGGCATTACCTTGAACCCGTAAATCCCATCCAGCGTGAAGAAAGCTCTCTTCTCTCTGTCCCGTTCGTCGACTTCGATCTGCCAGTAGCCGCTCTTCAGGTCCATCGATGAGAAGTATCGAGAGTGGCGCAGCCGGTCTAGAGTGTCGTCGATGCGGGGGAGTGGGTAGATGTCGTTCTGCGTCACCGCGTTCAGCTGCCGGTAGTACACGCAGAACCAAAGCGTTCCGTCCTTCTTCTTACCCAGCACGACTGAGAGGCCCACGGACTATTTGAAGGTTTAATTATTTCGTCTCTCAGCATCTCTTGAACTTGCTCCTGGACTACCTTCCCTTCTTCAACGGAGACTCGGAACGGCGATCGATGCACAGGGCGCTCGTCGTCCTCGGTAACGATGCGGCGTTTCGCAACGGCGGTTTGGCCTACCTTCGACGACGTCGCAAAGCAGTCGCGGTATTCGTCAAGGAGGCTAAGCAGCTGCCGTCGTTTAGGGCCCGGAAGCTTAGGGTCAATGTCGAGCTGCGCTGGCGACCTACTGTCTTGCTGAGTTGGCAAGGTTTCGTCAGTAATTACGGCAATCTCGGCGGTGTTTTGAAGTGCCTCGACGTGGCCTACGGCTGCACCTTTCGGGAGGTGTTGAGTTTCATTTCGGAAGTTCGGCCACGAGGACCACAGTCCGCCCATCCTGAAGTTCAGCTACTCCTCTTGCGACGCCTATTCCTCTTTCCAGGAGCAATTGAAGGTGGCCTTCCAGGACAACTTCGCCACAGGTAGCTGTATAGGCCGCGATGGGAACGAGAACACTTGATCGAGGAGGCAGTTTCACGTAGTCGGCGACCACTCGGACGGTGGGTGACGCTGTTCGGGTTGTCTCTGAAGGCGGAACAGGCTTCCGCAGCGTCAATCTGCTCTC
The DNA here is from genome assembly GCF_016920785.2 of Ixodes scapularis. Taxonomy (NCBI): domain Eukaryota; kingdom Metazoa; phylum Arthropoda; class Arachnida; order Ixodida; family Ixodidae; genus Ixodes; species Ixodes scapularis. The sequence continues at coordinate 50,093,232 of NW_024609838.1, read as the reverse complement.
ACCCAAGTCGATGACGACGCCGTATTCGCACAGATAGTTCATGTCGAGAATGACACCTCTGGAACAGTCTTGTAGAACGACGATATTCACAGGGCACGTTTCGCCGTGAATTTCGACGCGAGCAGTGCAACTTCCGACAGGCGTTATAAGGTGTCCTCCGGCGGTTCGAATTTGTGGTCCTCCTCAGGGCGTCGTGACGTTTCGAAAGCGGCGAGGGAGCCTCCCACTCATGATTGAGTAGTCTGCTCCCGTGTCTACGAGTGCCGATGCGTCGTTGCCGTCGATAACAACATTTAGGTTGTCGGACACCTTTGGAGGGGCTTCGTTGCGATGGGTGACGTCGGGAGAGTGGAAGCGCTCCGGCGTTATTGGAGGCTCTTTACTTTAGACGTCTTCGGCAACGCCACCTCCAGGCGTTGCCGCACTTACTTTTCCCGACGAGATAGGGGGGACAGGCATTCCCGACGAGAGCGGCGGAAGGGCGAAAGCGCACGTCGAGGCGAACGCGAACTGGAACGTCGGGGTCGAGTCGGCACCGGGGACAGAGGTCGTCGGAGGTGCTCCTCGATGTCTCTTGGTTGCTCCCCAAGGCGAGGTCGCGGGTCGCTCGGCGCGAAGCCTCGCAGGCCCATTTGTCGGTACGGGCACCTCCGGTAGACGTGATCGGCCTCGCCGCAGTGATAACACAGCGGTCGTAAATCGGCCGTGCGCCAGACATCTGTCTTCCTAGGCGCCGGTTGTTCAGTGCGGACGAGCTGGGGTTGACCTTCCCGACGTCGGAAAGTCTGCGGGTCTGGTAGGTCACGTCGAGGTGGCGCCATATACGGGTGAGCAGGGGGCGGTGGTCGTCGGGTAGCTGCGGCATAGCTCGGTTTGGTGGTTCTGTAGTGGCGCTGGTAAGAACTTCTTTCTGCAGCGCCTGCTGAAGTTCTTCCAGAACAATCTCGGCAAACTGAGGGCGTAGCCGGGCTTGTGGCAGCAGGTAGCAGCTTCCTGATTTCCTCCCGCACGACGTCCCGGATAATCTCGCGGAGGTTCATGCTGTTGAAGCTGGAAGTCGAGATTGCAGCGATGCCGGGAAGTCGCTGGTAATGGACAGCCCATGTTTGAAGGGTACGTTCGATGTTTGTTGCCTCCGTGATGAAGTCTTGGACGGTGATAGGCGAGTTCCGCACAAGGCCTCCGAAGATGGTCTCTTTCACCCCTCGCATCAGGAACCGCAGCTTCTTCTCGTCAGGAGCGTTTGGGTCGGCGCGGTTCATGAGGCGGAGAACGTCTTCGACGAAACTTGCGACGCTCTCGTTTGGCCCTTGGCTTCTTGCTTGAAGAAGTTCTCCGGCCCGCTGACGTCGCCGCTTGCTGGCAGAAGTACGTCGAAGCTCCGCCTGGAAGTCTTGCCACGACGAAATTGACGCGTCGTGGTTCTCGAACCAAGTGCGTGCAGTGCCTTCCAGAGCGAAGAAGACATTTTGCAGGCTCTGCTCAGGACCCCATCCGTTGAACCGTGCGACGCGTTCGTACTGGCCCAACCAGTCGTGCACATCTTCATGAAAACTGCCACTGAAATTCGGCGGCGTCCTTGGTGGGGCCTGCACGTAGACAATGGACGTCGGTGGCGTTCCGTCTGCCTGCGACTTGGTGTTCATCGTTGGCTTCGGTAGCTTCTTTGTCCTGTACGGCAGTGGTCCAAGTTCCGTGGGTAGGCCGAGGTTGCGGCGACTTGCTCGGGTCTCGGTCCTCTCTTCGCTGGGTCCTCGGGGGCTCGGGATCGGACTTCCACTGCGGACCATCGTAGGGGTGCGCTGAATGGACATGCGTGCCCCGCACCTCCACCAAAAAGTCATGGGTGGTGACCAAAAAACAATAAATAAACAGAAAGAAATAAACGTTTAATGTGGCGAAAGTGTGCCGAAATTGAAAGGGTACAAAAGATAATAACAGAGCATCGTGGGCGTCGAATTCGGCGTAACAGCAGAGTCGAACGCTGGGGCGAAACTGACTAGATCACCACGTGGAGCCCCTTATGTACACGCGTTGGCTTCTGGAACAATCGACCTGGAAGGCTCGGCGACTAGAACATTCGCACCTCGAACAGGCGACAGAGTTCTCGAATTCACCAGAACAATAAACTGCAAGAATAAACAAAAGGACGCGTAACTCTCGGGAATCCAACCCTAGCTTTTCGCGCGGCAGGGAGGCGCGATAACCGTTAGGCCACGCGCGCGCTGCCTACTTGGCCGGCTGCGCGCGCGGCAATATTTTCCTTTTGGAATGCCTGAAACCAAAACTAAGCCGTCAAAGACCACAGGTGACGGCGATCCCTTCGGCCACCGCTGACTCCTCCAACCAAGTGTCCGTGGTACAAGTGACGTCATCAGCGCGACCCAAGAGAAGGCCGAAGGAATCCACGCCCTGTTGCTCCGTCGCATCAAATTAAAACAATCAATCTTTTTCTTTCATACTTTTGGCCCTACTAAAACAACATCCTGCACATGGTCGGACATGATGTGACATTTTTAGGCAGGGGACTGCCACAATATTTTGCATAAATAAATGAGGCTACGCTGTTGCTACATAATACGTATCTGTATTTTGCGCAGAAAGTCATAGATTTAGCTTAATCTAAAATAATTCTTCAATACATCAGTATACAAAATATGCGCTAACTGTATTCTGGTTACTCGACATTAATAAAACCAATTTACAGTTTGGTTAATTCCGAAAAGAGTGCCCTGCTTCGCCATATGTCCACTACCGGCGATGGCCTGCAGGCTAGGTATGCTGGACTACGTATTAGTCACCATCGAGGTGGCCTGCGGACTACGTGTGCTAGGCTAAGTATAGTTTGCCGCCAATGGTCGGGTTCGGACTATGTATGCTGAACTACGTATGATTCGGAGCGACGGTCTCCTGCCAGCGAAGTATGTTAAACTAAGAACAACTCGCCGCACGAATACTCGCCTGCCCACTGAGTGTACTGAACTAAGTATCACTCGCAGCGGGCAGTTCCGTGCTACCGCAGGCAACCGTCGGAGGCGATGTCATATCTAGTCCAGCTGCTTGCGCTCTCTTTCAACAGAACCATGTAACAATAAATAAAATATAAATGGTAAGTTAAAACAAAAAAAATAAAAACTTCGGGCTTAAAAAACACGTCCAGCAGCGGATTGCATGCTCTAGGGTTCAAATATCTCTGAGTTTTTTATGAATCTCACTGGTTCAGAATAATATTGCCTAGTTACGATTATGTATGAAGCATTACCTCTCAGTATGCCCCGGGATTGGGCAGATATAATTCGAAGTATTGCGGACTACAACTGCTCCGATAAATGGGACAAAAATGCTTATGTGTAGTTGTATTTTATATAACGGGATATCCCAGAGATACATCTAAAAACAAGTAAAAAATGACTAGCGAAATACAGACACAAACAATTTTCTTTATTGAATGGTGGTAGTTGTGGGGAAGACCAGTCGTTGGTGAAGGCTAATAAAAGAGGGGTCGTGTACATCACGTTTTGTTAGTTTAATTCATGTGCGCCTTCTTCAAACTCTTAATCTATTCACTAATCCCGAATGACGGTAAAAGATGTTATCGCCTACATTGAAGCTCATGTGTATACTGCAAGCCAACGATAGTTTCCCATAATTTACAAAAGGCGGCTGCCCGAAATAAACTTGGTTTTGCGTGTGTGTCACTCAGGTTGAGGAGGTTGAACAGCCTTTCCAGAGAACATGCTGTAACAAAAAGAAAAAGAAGTGCTGCCACAAGGTTTTTACTATCGATCATTGGTGGTTTCTTTCTTACTACGCCTACCTACTAACGCTCCTTTACTAAAGTCTAGTGAGTCAAGAGCTTTGCTGGAGAAGCTGATTGTGGTATTCTTTTCTGCGACATTTCTTCAACCACCGTTGCTCTTTGTCCTGTAGTTTTTTAATGGATGGGGACTTTTTGCAATTTACTAATTAACCAGGCGTTCTCCCTCTTGAGCGAGTTATGGGGCGGATTCATGTTTCACAAAGTTTAAAACTTTTTGAGACAAAGAGGTAGTCTTTAATTCGTAAACATCGGACAGGTATGTTTTTTTTGTGAATAAATGGAACGCGCCTGGAATAGTATCGCGATACAAGCGGTACATCGTCTGTATATTTTACTACTGAGATATGAATACGTCCGGTAAATGTATAACGTAAAAAATTACAGATACTTCAGTGCATCTCTAAGATACAATCGGGATTCATTTTGTATCGCAATAGTGCACAGCTCTTTATGCCATGGGAGCTTGATTTTTTTAAAGATAAAACAAATCCTTGAGAGTTAGACGAGTGTCAGTTTTAGCATGCATTTATCAGGCTCGAAAAACAGTTGATGGGATAATCATTATAAAAATAGGCTAATTGCCTCAAATTTAATCATTAACACCCTATTTATCTGTTTAAAAGCAATCTTCCAATTAAAGAATTTACGGCAATCATTGCAACAGGTCCGAACAATTTGTGCGTTGTCCCCGTCTTTTGTCCGTTGTCTCCAGCTTTTCAAAATAAATGTGTACCAATTTAACCAGTTCCCAGTAACGTTTCGTCTTTCTTAAGATAATATAAATTTTCTCGTTATTGCGCCTGATTAGGGACGTTGATAAAGGTGATCATAGTGGGGCGCCACCTACTAGATATTCCATGTATATGAAACCCGGAATACAAAGTCTGAAAAACAAATTAAGTCAACCGGTGTGGTTTGTTCGGGTACATTGTTTTATTTTTATTTTACAGGCTTCATAAAGACCGCAGAATGATTTGCGCAACACCGCCGAATGACATCGCTAAATGTAGTGAGCAGATGTTTACTCCGATGTAATGTCTTTCATTGTAACAAGAACTTTTTTGTACAGCTCGAAAACTGCAGGAACTTAATTCATCCATAAATCCAACTGCACGTATTCTCAGATAGCGGACGACGTAGCGCGAACATTAAAATTTAATTGACAAATTAATTTCCAAATGCTGGGCCAACGTGGCCATCGTGATACCAGTATTGGTGGTATACTGGCATATACTAGCCAGCATTGGCCTGTCTTGGCCAATGTCTTACCAACGTTGGCAATCAATTGGTTTATGTGGGCCAGCATTGGCCTATCTCAGCCAATGGCTTACCCACATTGGCAATCGACTGGCTTATACTGGTCAACATTGGCCAATCTCAGCCAATGGCTTACCAACGTTAGCAATCTGTTGATTAGGCTGGCCAACATGGGCCTGTCTTAGCCAATTGGTTACAAACATTGGTAATCAGTTGGCTTAATCTGGCCAACATTGGTCTATGTTAGCCAATGAGTTGCCAGCATTGGTAATCGATTGACTTAGGCTGGGCAACATTGGCCTGTATAAGCTAGTGGCTTACCAACGTTATAATTTAATGGCTTAGTTTTTTTAGGGGCGAAGCTCCTTAGTGTCAAGCCTTGTCCGTCCGGCGTCCGTGCTCACATCGATTGCCATTCCATCTGCCTTCTTAAGAAAATAAAAAAATGTTTCCGCAGTCAACAGGATTTGAACCTGTGCGGGGAGACCCTAATGGATTTCTAGTCCATCGCCTTATCCACTCGGCCACGACTGCGGGACAGGTAGGGGGCTCTGAGCTCTGGTAGCAACTGAAGAGCTGGGAATGCCATCGATGAAACGTTGCATGTTGCCACTCAACGTCTATACAAGAGAGGGCGCTGCGGTCAAATCCGCATATAATCGCGTTAAACTTTGCATGCATTGGCTCAACGTTTATAGACGAGAGGGCGTTGCGGTCAAATGCTCAAGTGCGTATATAACCACGTTTCATACCACAGATTCTATTTCTGACATGGATGCAAAAGGTCAAAAAGCTCGGAATGCTGCGGCTCAGCGTCTACGCAGACGCAACCCGTAACGCAACCCGGAGCTCAGCACTACCTATGAGCACTAAAAAAATCAGCAACATCAGCACCATCAGCACTACGTATGAACAAAATCAGTATCATCAGCACCACCCGAGCTTCACCCCAATCAATATCATTCACCACGTGGAGATGCGGTCATGTTTTAATGTGCTGATCGCGCACGCTGAGAGCAGTCTGTAGCTATGGTTCCGGGGGGTGGGGAGGGGACGATCGTTTTTTTTTTGTTTTCACACGCGTAGCAACTTAGCAAACTGAATTAGAACGCAGCGTGCATTGCGAGCGGTAGCAATTTTGAATGACCACGAAGACAAACGCCGTAGTCGGTGACAGATGAAAAGTAAACGCTTTGGAGGAGAACGCCTCCTCCCGATCCTTCGCTCTGCAAAAGTGGAAAGAGATGGGAGGAGCTTTTACCACCAGTCACCGACTATAACTAACGCGCGTCATCCCAAAACTGATAGTTATGCACAGTAAACTCTACACGAAATACAAAATGCACACTTCCTTCGATTTGTGTGTATGTTGATAAGGCAAAAATGATAGTGCCTCCTCTCTTATACCCATTTAGCGACGAAGCCAGGAAACGCCTCGAAGGGGGGGGGGGGGGGGGGGGTGCGCAGGGTTCAACAGCGAAAGCTCCACCAGCCTCCCCAGTATCTCTACGCGGGTGTATTGCCAGCAGTATGTGATCTTAAAAATCTCAAACCAACCCGCTTTGCTGAGCCGCAAAACACGGCCTGTAATTTGCACCGAAGCGGACAAAATTAAAATAAGTAAAAGCACTAAATTTTTTTCGAAAAAAATAAAACCTTAAAACAAATATCAAGCGATTCATTAGGCAATTACATGTCTACAAAAATAAAAAAACACGTTGAATTAAAATCTCGAACATCCTATGTTTGAGGTAGGAGGTGACACAAGTTGATGCGCATTCCAGTCTGCAAACTAAGGTTATCAAGCAACATATAACAGAAGAAGCTGGGGCATTATATCTGCGTGCCCAAAAATGACTTCAAAGCGCGTACAAAATACGATAACTGCAGTAATGACTACGGTAGTGACAACGCCCGTAGAATTATGAACTGTAAAGGAGCCAATCGGTTAGTAACGTTGGCCAACGATTGGTTTAAGCTGGCCACCATTTGCCTGTCTTAGCCACTGGCCTACCAACGTTGGTAATTGATTGCCTTAGTCTGGCAAACAGTGGTCTGCCTTAGCCAACGGCTTACCATCATCGGTAATCGATTGGCTTAGGCTGACCAACGTTTGCATCTCTTAGCCAATGGGTAACCAACATTGAAATTGTGTTGCCGCAAGGTATCGAAGTGCCTCGTTTTCTGGAACCGAGCTTTATAATCGAATGAAGTACTCTAGGCAATAAAAATCACTCTTGTAAGAAGGCGTCTTGATAAAAAGACTGCTAGGTAGACGCCCTAATTAAATAAGTTATTCATGAATTAAAACTAATTGTAAACTTTATAAAATACTGATTTGAGGGCTAAGGTGTGAATTGGAGTGTTCTATTTTGAATAGATTCTTTATGACGGAGTTTACAACGTGGTACACCCCAGGCAGCACACTTGCTTACACTAGCTACGGGACGAAGATTGGACCTTGGCCATAGTAGACTGGACCGGGACTGCCCAGGGAATTCGGTGGACTCCCAGCATGGCGTCTCACTGTATTTCACGGGCACCGGAGTTACACGGAACTGCCAGGGAAGGGATTTTCTTGGCGCCCCTTGTCTTTTTTTGGTCCGAGCCGACCAGGGTAGACAGGCAGGCGGGCACCAACATTTAAGGATTTTATGGGGCTTCACTGTATTCACTGGCCCCAGGATTCCAGAAAACTACTACGGAGTAGTTTTGAACCTAGTCTATTGGATTTGCAAGATTCAGTGTGCAAAGCAACGACTGATGTTGTCACGAAGCTTAATAGAAAAGAGCAAGTCTCAAAAATCAAAAGATCAGTTCATTAGTCTAATGAGCGAGCCGAACGAACGCAATATTAGTGTCAGCAAATCGATCCCTCCATGACATTTACAGCATTCATGTATCAAAGCGCCACATTTGAAACTGAAAAAGCCTCCGAGATAGTTTGTCTCTGTTTATTGTTAACATCACGCATCGTTGCAAAGGTTCACTTACTTCGCGGCTACTCTGCTTCAACTTAGAATGAACCGCAGCACATGCTACGGGCTCTCTTGGCCTATCAGGCCTAGAGAGCGATGCTGCGCGGGAGATGCGCCAATCACTGGAACGGCTTCGCAGGCGTTTGGAAGGTTTCAGCGACAAAGCAGCCTCTCGCAACTCCAGTGAGCAAACTGTGCTCGGAATTCCAGAGGTCACATTTCAGCAGAGCGAGCGCGGTCAGCCAGATTGAGACGCAGTCGGTTCTCATGTCGCGATTGCTACGCCGTTGTTCTGTCTTGCAATCACCGACATTCAAAACAGCTCGCTCGAGGCTGGACGCGGGCCAAATATACGAGTCAATAGTGCGATATAGTGTCGTTACAACGTGTAAAAAGTAGTGCTCACCTCGAGAGGGGCGCAAGCAGCGGCGCTATGTCCGTCGACGCCCACGTCGAGAACAAAATATACATCAAAACACTTTTTAACACCCGAAACAAATGTTTAATTACTTAGTCGTGAATTGTTTGCCACCTTGGGGGCGTTCGATTACCTAAGTTTTCTGCAAATTCCTCAAAGACGCAGACGCTATTACTTATATTTTTCTTTTCTTATTATTCTCCGATATGATAAGTCGTTAGCAGTTTCGAGCCCAGAACCCCTCCATGTGTTGCCATCATTTTGTTAGATTCGCGTTTCTTTTTTTTTAACTTCAGCTTTGGGGATCTTCGCATCTGAATTGCATTTATGATTACATGGTTTAAGAAATGGTACAGTTTTTGTTACATGTACACAACCCTCGCGAAACAAAAAATCTGTTATTAGCGTGCTGCGAAATATAGAGTATAGCTTATATCTGAGTGATATTTTTTTTCTTTGTAATTTCTGTTAATTTTGGGACACCGTACGCAGAAACAAGACGCAGTTATTTTTGCATTTGAGTTTAGAATGTGGGTTTTACAGCGTAAAATCGTGCCTCTCGTTTTCGGTTAACATTTGAGAAAGGAGAAGAGCCCGCGCACAGCTTTATTCAGCGCTCAAAATAGGAGAGGGAGCGCGGGCCTGTACCTTCCACTGCATTGCCAAGAAAAAGGTTGACCAGGTGTTGACAGCTGCGGTCATCATCTGATAACAACCACGTAATGTCACAGGGTCCGAGCTTCGTTCGACAGAGGCCGCTAAAGTAATTAAATTGCGGCGCTCAGGGCGTCTCACGTGTGATGTCACAGGGTTCGAGCTGCGTTCGACGGAGGACGTTGGCGTGAAGTCGCACAGGGTTCGAGCTGTGTCCGAAAGAGGGCGCTCACGTGATGTCACACAGGGTTCGTGCTGTATCGAACAGAGGGCGCTGCGCTGCGGTCACATCATGGTCATATGACATTATTTTAATCGCTTTGCCGTAAATGCATTCCAATCGCTAAAAAAGGCTCCGCGGCCGGCTGGGAATCGACCTCGCTAATTTCTGCTCAGAAGTTCAAAACTCTACCGCCTGAGCTACGAGCACAATGCTTCTTTGACGACTTAAATCGTCCTAGTATTTCCTACGTCGAGTGCGCAATTGAGATCACGTGTTAAAGCGGTCGCAACGCTTGGATGTTCTAACGGAATTGCTGAGTCATTCACCGGAAGGCTCTACAGGGATGACGGAAGAGTTCAGGATTATTGAGCAACCTGTCGGGCGGGAAAATGCACTGTCATGATGACGACACATATATGTCGCCGAGTGACGATAAATGCATTGTCGCGTGTTTTCCCGGTGGATCATGTGACCAACGTCACCTGATATGTGAATCGGTGCGCAGTTGACACCTCGGTTCATAGATGGCGCGTGTCTTTTGTTGCGAAGCGTCTTTGTTGTAAAGGCATGAATCACATCTTGCGTCGTGGGTCTGACCTTACGCCATCTGTTGCTGAAAAGCTGAACTGCGCGTCTTCCTAAGGTGTGCCCATCCGTATTTTCGCGTGCGCGCAATGCGTGTGAGTCGCCGAATCTGTTTGGATATGGTGCGCACCTGAATCCTATTGCTGGCGTGAACTTTTACCATTATCACGCGATATTTTCTCGCTAATTTTAGCGCCAGCTTGGTAGATGGAGTCAAATCTTTCGCGCTCACGTCATCTCTCGCTAATTTTATCGTCATCTGCAGCTGCTGAACGGAGCATTGTGGGAAATGGACCAGAGCGTGGTCGCATTCATACGCGCTAAAGACGAGACAGATATGATGTTTCACGTTTTTTATTATCATTCGCTCTAAAAACACGCACACTTATAAGTACAGATACGGATTTTAAAATCACTCCACGCGACAAAGAAACCACTGGAAACACTTTACACAAAAATCTACAACACAAGGAGTATCAAGACACATCCAAGGAAAAAAAAAAACAAGTTGTGGAATAACAGCAACGCGCGCGATACAAGTAAAAAAATGTTCACAAGGAGGTCAGGGCGTGAGAGGAGAAGGGAGATAGGATACGACTTTCGTACACTAGCGAATTGTACAAAAATGAACACAAGAAGTTTCAAGACACACCGGTGGGAAACGCGAGCGACTGCGCCACAGTCCAAAATATTTGCAAGGTGTGTGAGGAGGAGTCAGATCGCTCGCTTCCGAAAACGCTCTTATGGCCAAAAGAAGCGTCGTAATCCAGTCGCTGCAAATGTATCGCTTGTTGTCGAACGGATTGAGAGCAATCTTTTCGACCGAGATACTTTTCTTCTTGTTAAGGTTTCGAGCAATTAAGTGCTGAGTCACTCTTTGCAAAGTTTTCGTCTCTAGAGCGTGCTTGTACAGCTCGTAGGTCAACTTGCGAGACTCCAATTTCTTTACTCCCTTGGCTCTTCCGCAACACGTGTTGCTGCTTGTTTTGAAGCTGTATAGCATTGTTTTCAAGCAACAAAAAGCCACCAAGTGTGCAGTCGGATATTCGTTTTTTAACACGCCGAGCTTCATTTTGTTTTCGGTTGAAAAGAGCTGATGACTTTATGGATTTCCAGATGTATCCAAGCTTGCGTCTCGGAGTTGGAGCAGTTTGTCGTCTACGTCTGATCCGTGAAGGTGTAGGAAGAAGGAATCCGTGTCGCAGTAAAGAGCCCTCGCTGAGGGGATCCCACGACGAGGTTGATTATAAAAGAAGTCGTACATTACGATTTTTGATATCTCACAAACCGAGAACCCTGCGTAGAGTAATTGCCTGAGTTGGATCACTTTCGGACCAAACTGGAAAATTTTGCCTGCGAGCAAAGTACTCGAAACTGCGCCAGGTTCGGTTTCTGAAGCATTTTCAGTATGTCATCCTCTTTAACGCACAGTTTAATGTGTCCATGTTTACGTGCATTCTCGATCGTCTTGCCATATATGCTGTTCATGAACAGTTTGGAAAGATTTTTCTGGAAGGAGTTGGTTGCTTGCTGTCTCACCTGGTGGTTAAAATCAATAAACTCCTTCAAGAACGCTCGCTGCGAGAATTTGAGGACTCGGTGAATTTTGTGACCACTAGTCCTAACTGGATGTACAGTTTCCAAATCCGGTAGTGCAAAACGTATTTCGTTCTGTCGTGAAGTGTGAGCAACAGCTTCGTAGTGGATTCCTCTTTGGGCATTTCAAACTTGTCAATGAGACTTTTTTGATAGTCGGACAACCAATCGTAGGGAGTGCTTTGCTTCACCGGGGCCAAGGGAAAGTCAGAATGAGTATCGTGCAAGTCGTGAGGATATCTGAGGTCTACCTCAAGAATGTAGCCCGTCGGAGCGTCATCTGGAACGTCATCAATGTTCAGGCAAAGAATCTCGTCTTTCGTCATCCACTCAAAGTCCGACACTGGCAGGGCTTCTCTCTTTGTCGCCCCATACAGTCCGTTTACATCACACTCCAAAATCTGTGACAGTTCGTTCTGCGGGTTAAACGTATCCGTTCCCGGAACATTTGCGACAGCTTGGCGGGTTGTGCATTGGGTATTCCCTCCGCGAATACCCTGTTCTATAATGAGATATGTGTCAGGATCGTCGATTAGCTGCAGTCTTACTTTGGCCTGTTTCAGCGCACACGACAAGCTTAGGGACGGTAACGATACGAAATTTAGAGCCTCAATTTCGTACGTCTCCAGCGTCCACCGTCTAACGTTTTGGAAATCATCGGCCAGTAGGAGGCAGTCCGTATTTAAGTACAGGTCGCTGTATTTTCCGAGGTTTTCCAAACCAAAGGTATCTAAAACGACCTGTGCATGTTCGTAGTCCTCTTCACACACCCCACTCCCAGTCAACTTGTTAAAAAAGGCCTCTCGTGTCGGGAGGTTTTGACCCTCGTAACTCTTAAAGCTTGTAATGAAATTATAACAAAACACTCCTTTGCGGGCAAGGAGGTCGATGTGCTCGGGAAAGAACTGCCGAAAGCAACAAAAAAGCTCTGTTCCCTTAGAGTGGAGATTTTCCGCGAGCGTCTCCAGGCTTGCATTAAGAAATGCGAGGCTGTCAATAAAGCGAAGGTTGCCTATCTCTAGGAATTTAAAATTCTTGCACGAGCTTCTGAGTACGTTAATATCCTTGGACTCGAACAAATTAAGCTTACCAGGAAAGAAGCTGAGGTCGTAGGAATGGTTGTGCGCTATGAGTGGAACGGTGTGTTTGTTGATTCGATGATTTAGGTTACATTGAGAGCAAAGCGCCCGCCTATACCCTCCCGTCATGTGGTCGTGGTCGCGAGTTTTCATTTTCTTGCTAAAGCTTTCGCTGCAAATGCCACAGCGGGAAGAGTCCGCGTGGGAAGCCTCGCTTTTTTCCTGCTGTGTCTGCGCGCGTCTGCGGTAGACACACCAGGATGGAGAAAAAATGTTGCGAGAGGCGCGCGGTTTATCTCGAAGAGTGAAGTTGAAGAGGTTTGACGGGTTTTTGCTTCATTTCAGCCACGGTCTTCTTTTAGTTGCTTAATGACAGTGTCGTCGTCGGACATGCGCATCCTATCAGCAATTGCTTAGAGAAAAATCTGCGTTAAACATTGCGACTTCACCGTTTACTGCGATTGCACGGCAAATGACTTCCTGGGCGTACTCCAGCTTTGTGACCCTATGAAACCGCTTTTCACTCAAACTTCCCGACTCACGCATCGTTTTTTTCCTGATCTTCGCGCTAAAAGGTGAGCAGACTAAAAGCCTCGCGTTTTCCTTGCTAATAAGACATTTTGTTTCAGCATTTGGTCCTCGAGAGAGAGAAAAATCACCTCGGTCCTCCACCACACCCTTCTTGCACATCAAGGTGAGCAGTCTAAAAGCCTAACGTTCTAAACGCTTATAGGATATTTTTTTCGGTGTCTCTGAAAAGGTCACCGGTACCTAGACGACCCGGATCATCTAGCGCCCTCGTCACCTAATCGTCGGATATCTACGAATATCGTCTAGCCATCTCAACCCCATCATGGTTACCTGTCATCAGTGCTCTCCCGACGATCGACAGCATTATTACAGTGCAGACTCGCTCCAAGTTCACTTAGCCTTGGTTCAAAATGTGACTCCCTCGCCATGCATTCCGTTTTCCAAAAGAGTGTGCGCTCTTCGTATTTATGTTGCTCAATACGAGTTACACTTACACGAAAGAGACAAACGTACGTTGAGCTCGGACGTCTGCTTCCTGACGAAGACATTGATGTGGCTGTACATTTTTTTCATAGTCAGGTCCAAACTGCATTTGTGGACGGTAATATAAATAGTTCGATTCAGCGAGTCTTCACTGAAATAACTGCCCGGTTGGAGCATTATCAGGAACAAGGTTTGAGTTTCTTTCCTGTCGGGATCAAAGTTTGTACTCTTAGTTTGGGACGATTCCTTCCCCCGACCGTTGGTTGCAGACATTTTTCTCTGCCGAAGCAACTTGCCTCAAAGCAATGCCTCATCAGTGTCACAGAGTGTTTTCACGAATCTGAATGGGATATGTGCTTTGTGTTTGCGGTGCTCGCCGTTTTGCATCCTGCGACTGGGTTTTACAGAGGAAGAGCGTCCTGGTATCGTGAACATATGTGGAAATATGTGTTTCCGAAAACCTTCCCCGTAACCTTTCCACAGGACGTGGGGGCCTTTGAGCGAAAGAATTGTGTCTCGGTGAATGTGTTTGGTTATGACAGCGAGAAAAACTTTGTTTACCCACTGAAGGTAGTTGATGACGAGTTGGAGCAGCATGTCGATCGTCTTCTTGTTGAGAATCATTTTGTGACCATTACAAACTTTGCGGAACATTTTTTTCAAATGCAAAAGCCTACGCTTTTGTTGTAAGAGGTGTCTCACCGGGTTTCAGAGGCAAGAAATCCTGTCTGACCATCTCTCAATGTGTAGGGACAAGAAGCCGGGCAAAACCGTCTTCCCAAACAAGGGTGACGAACTATACTTTCGGAGCACGCATGTCATGGAAGAGTTCCCCTTTTATTTCGTTTACGACTTTAAAGCGATTCTGGAACCGGCTCAGTCGACGGGCAATGTATACGAGAATCATGTCCCTAGCCCTTTCTGTCTTCTCGTCATCCGCTCAAAAGATTCGTCCATTGTTGAGGAATACCTCTATCGCAGACCCGACTGCGTAGAAAGATTCATTTTGATCCTCAACTTTCTAGCGAAGGAAATACCCCAATTGATTAGGTCGAGTGAAGTGCCTCTTGAAATGACTCAAGAAAACGACACTTCCCACGCGGCCTCTTCCCCCTGTGGCATTTGCAATGAAAGCTTTAGCAAGAAAATGAAAACTCGCGACCACGACCACATGACGGGAGAGTATAGGCGGGCGCTTTGCTCCCAATTTAACCCAAACCATCGAATCAACAAACATACCGTTCCACTCCATAGCGCACAACCATTCCTATGACCTCAGCTTCTTTCTAAATAAGCTTAATTTGTTTGAGTTTAAGGATATTAACATACTCGGGAGCTCGTGCCAGAATTTTAAATTGTTAGAGATAGGCAACCTTCGCTTTATTGACAGCCTCGCATTTCTTAATGCAAGCCTGAAAACGCTCGTGCAAAATCTGCACTCTAAGGGAACCCAGCATTTTTGTTGCCTTCGGCAGTCCTTTCCCGAGAACATCGACCTCCTTGCCCGCAAAGGAGTGTTTTGTTATAATTTCATTACAAGCTTTAAGAGTTACGAGGGTCAAAACCTCCCGACACGAGAGGCCTTTTTTAACAAGTTGACTGGGAGTGGGGTTTGTGAAGAGGACTACGAACATGCACAGGTCGTTTTAGATACCTTTGGTTTGGAGAACCTCGGAAAATACAGCGACCGGTACTTAAAGACGGACTGCCTCCTACTGGCCGATGATTTCCAAAACGTTAGACGGTGGACGCTGGAGACGTACGAAATTGAGGCTCTAAATTTCGTATCGTTACCGTCCCTAAGCTTGTCGTGTGCGCTGAAACAGGCCAAAGTAAGACTGCAGCTAATCGACGATCCTGACACATATCTCATTATAGAACAGGGTATTCGCGGAGGGAATACCCAATGCACAACCCGCCAAGCTGTCGCAAATGTTCCGGGAACGGATACGTTTAACCCGCAGTACAAACCGTCTCAAATTTTGGACTTGGATGTAAACGGACTGTATGCGGCGACAATGAGAGAAGCCCCAACAGTGTCGGACTTTGAGTGGATGACGAAAAACGACATTCTCTGCCTGAACATTGATGACGTTCCAGATGACGCTGCGACGGGCTACATTCTGTTGGTAGACCTCAGATATCCTCACGACTTGCACGATACTCATTCTGACTTTCCCTTGGCCCCGGTGAAGCAAAGCGTTCCCTATGATTGGTTGTCCGACTATCAAAAAAGTCTCATTGACAAGTTTAAAATGCCCAAAGACGAATCCACTACGAAGCTGTTGCTCACACTTCACGACAAAACGAAATACGTTTTGCACTACCGGATTTGGCAACTGTACATCCAGTTGGGCCTAGAGGTCACCGAAATTCACCGAGTCCTCAAATTCTCGCAGCGAGCGTTCTTGAAGGAGTTATTGATTATAACCACCAGGCTGAGACAGCAAGGAACCAACTCCTTCCAGAAGAACCTTTCCAAACTGTTCATGAACAGCATATATGGCAAGACGATCGAGAATGCACGTAAACATGGACACATTAAACTGTGCGTTAAAGAGGATGACACACTGAAAATGCTTCAAAAACCGAACCTGACGCAGTTTCGAGCACTTAGCTCGCAGGTGGTAATTTTTCCAGTTCCCTCCGAGAGTGATCAAACTCAAGCAACCACTCTACGCAGGGTTCTCAATTCTTGAGATATCAAAAATAGTAATGTACGACTTCTTTTATAATCAACTTCGTCGTGCGATCCCTTCAGCGAGGGCTCTTTACTGCGACACGGATACCTTCTTCCTACACCTTGACGGATCAGACGTAGACGACAAACTGCTCCAACTCCGAGACGCATGCTTGGATACATCTGGATATCCAGAGAGTCACCAGCTGTTTTCAACCGAAAACAAAATGAAGCTCGGTGTGTTAAAAAACGAACGTCAGACTACCCACTTGGTGGCTTTTTGTTGCTTGAAACCAAAGGTATACAGCTTCAAAACAAGCAGCAACACATGTTGCGTAAGAGCCAAGGGAGTAAAGAAATCTGAGTCTCGCAAGTTGACCTACGAGCTGTACAAGCACTCTCTAGAGACGAAAACTTTGCATAGAGTGACGCAGCACTTGATTGCTCGAAAACCTAACAAGAACAAAAGTATCTCGGTCGAAAAGATTGCTCTGTATCCGTTCGACAGCAAGCGATACATTTGCAGCGATGGGATTAAGACGCTTCCTTTTGGCCATAAGAGCGTTTTCGGAAGCGAGCGATCTGACTCCTCCTCACACACCTTGCAAATATTTTGGACTGTGGCGCAGTCGCTCGCGTTTCCCACCGGTGTGTCTTGAAACTTCTTGTGTACGGATAATTCGCTAGTGTACGAAAGTCGGATCCTATGTCCCTTCTCCTCTCACACCCTGACCTTGTAAACATATTTTTGGCTTGTATCGCGCGCGTTGCCATGTTATTCCAAAATTTGTTTTTTTTTTCCTCGGATGTGTCTTGATACAGCTTGTTTTGTACATTTTTGTGTTAAGTTTTTCCAGTGGTTTCTTTGTCGAGTAGAGTGATTTTAAAAGCCGTATATGTACTTATAAGTGTGCGTGTTTTTAGAGCGAATGATAATAAAAAACATGAAACATTACATCTGTCTCGTCTTTAGCGCGTATGGATGCGACCACGCTCCAGTCCATTTCCCACAATGCTCCGTTCAGCAGCTGCAGATGACGATAAAATTAGCGAGAGATGACATGAGCGCGATAGATTTGACTACATCTACCAAGCTGGCGCTAAAATTAGCGAGAAAATGTCGCGTGATAATGGTAAAAGTTCACGCCAGCAAAAGGATTCAGGTGCGCGCCATATACAAACAGATTCGGCAACTCACACGCATTGCGCGCACGCGAAAATACGGATGGGCACACCTTAGGAAGACGCGCAATTGAACTTTTCAGCAACAGATGGCGCAAGGTGAGACCCACGACCCAAGATGTCACTCATACCCTAACAACAAAGACGCTTAGCAACAAAAGACACGCGCTATCTATGAACCGAGGTGTCAACTGCGCAGCGATTCAAATATCAGGTGACGTTTGTCACATGACCCACCGTGAAAACACGCGACAATACATTTCTCGCCACTCGGCGACATATCTGTGACGTCATCGTGACAGTGCATTTTCCCGGCTGACAGATGACTCAATAATCCTGAACTCCTCCGTCATCCCTGTATAGCCCTTCGGTGAATGACTCAGCAATTCCGTTACAAAATCCAACCGTTGCGACAGCTCTAACACGTGATCTGAATTGCGCGCTCGACGTACGAAATACTAGGACGATTTAAGTAATCCAAGAAGCATTCTGCTCGTAGCTCATGCGGTAGTCATTCTACTTCCGGTGCTCGTTGGGTGTGGACGGTGGAATCAGTGGAATCATGAGCTTCTTCGGAGCGTTTCTAACGGCCGGTTTCTACCGCGGTTTTTCTGCTAATGACGTTCCCCAAGACTACAAGATTCTTCTGCCACCCCTGACTTCAGGTACCGCTTCTTTGAACTCTGTTTTTCTTCACTTTGACGTGTCTGAGGGCCCATATTGACTTGACGATTTTCGTAACGAGATAGCGCGGCTCGCCGTGCTCAAGGACATTGCATCGTTCGGCCCACTTTACATGAATCATGTGGGGATGCTTACGTTTCACTCTTCAGCTGCAAAGAAAGAAGCTCGTGAAGGAAAAACAGCTTAAAATTAAGGGGAAACTTTGCCTTTTCATCGATCCGGACACCAGCGACGTGAGCCTCAAGCTTCAATGGGTGCCGTTTCATGTGCCTGATGAATTCGTCCGGAGGGCTCTCGAACCCTACGGGAAAGTGCTAGAAGTTGCGCGAGAAAAAATACGCTCAGGTTTGTTTGCAGGGATAGAGGCGAAGACAAGGCTCGTTCGCATGACGTTGAAAGATGGTGTAACCAGGGAGAGCCTCCCGCATCAGTTGAAAATGCCCGGAGCGAGCGCGCTGGTTCTGGTGCCGGGTCGAGCGCCGTTGTGCCTCAGATGCAAGAAGACTGGGCACATTCGCAAAGATTGCCGAGCTCCACGCTGCCTGGAGTCTAATCGCTACAGGCACGAATCCTCCGACTGTGTGCGCACGTATGCGTCAGTCACTAACGCGGAGGTACCGGAAGAAGTTAGCGACCACATCATGGGAGCGAATGAAGCCGAGGCAACCTATGGCACCGACATTGCTAGCACTTCAGCTGACCCACTGCCACTGACAGCGACTGGCACGGCAGAGCAATCACCAGTAGAAGCAGCCCAGGGAAGGCAAGAGGGCACGGACACCGAGGGCCCAGTCTCAGGAGCGCTTACAACAGGCAACCCCAGCAGCAAGGAACAGTCCTCAGGAAATTTATGAATTAAACGAGGAAACAACTGCACCAGAAAGCACGGCCACCTCAGTGCAAGAAGTCGACACTGCCAGCACTGTGCAACAATCCCAAGCAGACACAAGGGACGGCCTCCCCGGACCAGAGCTCTGCGACTGGTCTGCCTGCAGTCAAATTCCCGACAAACCATCACGCTGTGAGTTGAAGTGGAAAGACACCGCTTTGCGAAAGAGCAGATTCGACCAAAAGCCCAGAAACACCCCGGACGACCGCACGCGAGGTCACTTGAAACAGTAAGCCTTTCTCCTTTATTATTTCACCTCGCCGTAGATTAAAATGCGAGGGCCGCTCAAAGTAGCCACATTCAATTGTGTCAGCTTGATAGCACGGAAACGCAAACAGTGGCCCCTAAACCTACTATTGAAGGAACGGGTTGACATAGCGTTTCTACAAGAGACTAAGCTATCAGGCGAAAAGCACAATGAAGATATGCTATTTTTTTTTAGCGGCACTTTCTTTTTGTTTATTCGAAAGCCGTCGGATACAGTGCTGGCACTGCGTTCCTTCTTCGAAAAGATAAGGGTTTCCATATCGCTCCGGAATGGGAAACCGACCAAAGCGGCCGTATTTTCTCCATCGATATTATACATGACGATGCGCTTGTAGAACTAGTGGCAGTTCACGCGCCAAATGAAGCTGCGCACCGCAAGGACTTTTTCAAGAACTTGCGGCAATATTTAGATGCGCCATGCCCCACCATTCTGGCACTCGACTTTAACTGTGTGCTGAGTGGTAAAGACTCTTCAAATGGCCTTCTGTCGGACTCCAGCCGTGTGGAGCTGCGTAAGCTGTTTCGTGATTAGGATTTGCACGACGCAACAGAGTCCATTTCGGCAGTTGTGCCGGGCTTCACACATTGGCAGGCAAGCTCGCACGCAAGGATCGACCGGGTGTACGTGGCCAGCGAACTGGAAGCCTCATTAGACGGTTATGGAGCGCTGTCCGTTGCATTCTCCGATCGCGCGCTCGTAATCGTGCGTCTGGGAAAACACACCAAATCGCGGCGGTCTAGGACCGACTGGAAAAACTGGAAAATGAGCGACAGCTTGACTGAGGATTAGGAGCTGAACAATAAAAATAATGATCTCATTACGCAAGCAGCTGCATTACAACATGTGGACGCTGCTAGTTGGGAAAAGATGAAAATAAGCCTAAAAATGGAGATTATACAACACAGCCAAGTGAAGGCGCGTCAACGAAAAAAAAAGACCGACGCTCATTTACAAGATGCCTTAAGCGTTTAATTGAAGAAGAAAACGTGTCCTATACGGAAGACACCCGCAACTGCAAAGAGCGCCTGCTGGCCATCATGGAAAAGGAATATGAGGGAGCAATGATTCGGCCAAGGGTTCTCGCCGTGGAAAAAAGATGAAGTGCCTGGAAAGATTTTTAAAACGAAAGAACGGCAGCGTGCTCAGTGTAATAAGATCTAGCAGCTTCAAGTAGGCCCGGAGACTGTATCGGAGCAGGACGCCATAGAACAAGCGCTTCACATGGCTTTTGAAAAGCTACTGGGAGTAGACAGTTTTCAAGATGGTGAACTTTTGCAAAGCTTCTTGGAACAGATGCCTTCCATCCCGGCGGACTTTAGGGAAGCCATAAATGAGGACATCACCGGAGCAGAGATTGCCAGCACGATAAAAGAGCTGTCTCGTCGGAAATCTCCTAACGTGGATGGCCTTGGATTGGCCTTCTACTGGAAGTTTGCAGATCTATTGATTCCTCTCCTCTGCAGGGTTTTCTCCGACATCCTTGCACGAGGTCTTCTCCCTCCATCCATGCGACAGGCGATGGTAGTCCTCATTCCCAAGAAGCGCTCTCCTCACAGCTCTCCGAGCGTTGAAGACTTCCGGCCAATAAGCATCCTAACGACGGACTATAAAATTCTAGCAAAGATCTTATCGAAGAGGCTTGACCGGGGCATTCGTTGCGTGGTTGGGGACCATCAAGCTTATGGCATTCGTGGTAGAAGCATCCAGGACAATCTGCACATGATGAGAGTCATGTGCGAAGACGCATTAGTGGAGGGCAGCCCCCTGGCCTCGCTCCAAGTGGATCTCAGCAAGGCCTTTGATCGTGTCTCTCACTGGTTCCTCTTTCGACTGCTGTGCCATTGTGGCACAGGCGAGACGCTCGTCAGATACGTCAGGATCTGTTACAAGAATATATCGACCAACATCAAGGTCAATGGAGGCCTCACCAAAACTATCCCCGCCCGCTCATCGGTTCGTCAGGGCTGCCCTATGTCGTCGGTGTTGTTCTCACTGTATCTTGAACCCCTGTGCCGGCGCATCATCAATGGCAGTGCATATGAGGGGATTCAACTGGGCGCCAAGTCTGCTAAATGTACTTGCATACGCAGACGATTCAACTCTGTTGTGCTCCTCACGCAGTGAGGGGAAACTAGCGCTGAAGCACGTTTCGGACTTCTGCAGTCAGTCGGGTGCTCGGCTGAACGAAAAGAAATCGACCGGTGCGTGGTTGGGAGCCTGGGACGCTCGCCCTGAGAGCTTTCTGGGCATCTCATGGAGTTGCGCAGTGACAAACTATTTAGGCATAAGCTTGGCCCCCGAGTGCCTCAGGACTGGGGACTCGGGTATCCATATGAAAAGTTTGCATGCCAAAGCACAGGACTGGTATGGGAGATATTTGTCTTTCTTTAACCGTAGCAGGGTCTGCAATTCGGTATTTTTTCCTACCGTGTGGTACGCGGCACAAGCGATGCCTTGTAAGATTAGTGATGTTCAGAAAGTGAACCGGTTCTGCGCTGTGTACATATGAGACTCTAAGTTCGAGCGCATGCGGCACAGCAATTTGTTCTTTTGCCGGGAGAAAGGTGGTCTTGGTCTAGTGAATGTTGAACTGAAGCTCCAAGTGCAAAGATTTTTTTTTTCGTAGTCAACGTAACGAGCATTTCCGGAAAGCCATTAAAAAGCATGGCGGAATATGCACAGCTCAGTGGATGCCGGCACTTAATGAATGGTCCGAGGGAGTTCGCACGCTCAATCTCTACAAAGAAATTGAGCGAGCATTGAAAACCTTTCACGCGATGTTTTCGGACGAATACCTGGCAAAGGTGAAACATCGCAGAGTGTACAGGGATGCTCTGGAGCTGCTAACCCCCGTGCCCATGTACCGCGCGAACCTTCGGGACAAATCATCCTGTGTTTTTAAAAGGCTTTTGTTCTACCCCGGTAAGACCGGCACAAAGGACTTTTTCTTTAAGTTTCATACCGAGGTTTTACCCGTCAAAACCTGGCTGGACAAGAAGGGCTTCTTTGTGCCATGGTCAACGAATTGCGCGCTATGCCCCTACGAGGAAGACCTGAGACATGTGTTCTTTGATTGCACCAATGCTCAATAGTTCTGGGCCCAGCTCTACCCAGAATGGAAAAGCTGTAAATTTTTGGAGTTTGGCAACGGCACAAACAGATGCTGTATCGAGACGCTAGCCCTCCTGGGTCTCCATGCTATCTGGCGCTCAAGGACAGATCACCTCCTGGTTGCACTAGGTGGAAAACCTGCTTGGCGCCATTTTGTTGATTGCTTCCCCTACTGAAAAAAACCATTTGGCGCCCATATGAAAATAAACGGGTCCATACCGGTAACCGTTTAACCATACTGGTCACCAGTTTGTCAAAGGGGTCGCCCGTATGGCTCAAAGGGGTCCCCCGTATGAGCCATAACGGTCACCTATTTGGCAAACGGGTCGCTCGTCTGGGCAAATGGGTGACTCGTTTGGGCAAAGTTGTCGCACGTTTGCTCAAACCGGCGACCATGTTGCAAACTGCACCGGTTTAATCAAACGGCTCTCCGGAGCCCGTTTGATATTGAACGTACAGATCGGCGGCGTGGGCACGCTTAGCGTTTCAGCCGTGGCAGCCAATGTTTTCCGGAAGGCTGGGAGCGCCGGTTCATCAATTTCAGATCGTCCGCGTAATGCAAGTAATTCTATTTATATTTCAATTGCGCTGATTTTCGATTATACTGCAACTAAAACTAACACCTTTTTTTTTTTTTTTTTTTTTTTTTTACGTAAACGCGCGACGTTGGTGAGCCGATATTTTTGACAGACCTTTAATACTTTGTCCATCTTTGTTGCCTCAATTTACTTATTCAGCTCGAATCTCTCTCGCAGAAGACGCGACCGCGTGAAAGAATGTACGTCTAGACTCCGTTTCACTTTAATTCAAGACGCAGCGAAGGTAGCACGCGTACACGCGGCTGCAAGAACATCGAGCATTGCGAGAGCACGCCCGCCGTTGCAGCACTCAAACTACGAACTTGCGGGCGCAAGCCGAGCTTCTGGCCGCCCCGCCGCCATTTCCAAAGTTCGAGCGCGCGCGCGCGCGCGCGTTTGTTCTTCGGGACTACAAAAACGCATCTCCCAGGAATGCCTGGGGAGAGGGAGAGGGGCTGTCCCGGTGGTCCCAGCGCCTTGACCTCGCCCCCTCCCTTCTCTCTTGTCACCCCTGTCACGTGACCCACAGCAGCGCGCGAGCTACACGCTGATAAGCATCGAGATCCGGAAGGGCGCCCCTTGCAGCCGCTTTTTAATTTGTCTGCTTGTTGTCAGTTGCTGCTCGAAGTTCGCTCGTCCTACCTGCTTCAATCTGTCGCCTAACCCTGCTGTCTTATTGGGATGTCTCTCGACAACGTATTGGATGTGCACCAAAGCTATCAGTGTTCGAAAAGACCCACGTGTATGTCGGCAACGAGCGATTCTTCAAAGAAGTCGCAAATTCTCGCGGTTTGGTTGGGTTCGGCAAATGACAGCTTGTGCGCCGCATCGTGTTGAAACTTCCAAGGAGCCGTTCCCTCTCGTTTGTGTTTGTGTGGTTGTCCTGCTTTGACCGTGTCGACAAATATCACGGATTACATCTTTCAAGTCCGCTATTGTTATGGTAAGTGCACTGTAACCTACGTGTTGGCAACGATCGACCGTTCTTCTACGCGTACTCTTCTAGATTATCTAAAGAATTGTGCAGCGCCTATTCGCGCGGCAGCCAGGAGAATAATTTCCCCGAAAGTCTACCTGTATAGTGTTCACAGATCGCTTGCACGTTTGTACTTGTCTACAGAAGAGCTAATAAACTTCGAGGAGAATTGAAAACAATCTTTTGTGTCGGTTTTCCTGTCCACTTACAAGCACCTACGCGAGTGCATTTGTTCTACGTGTTTTCTCCATGTTATAAATACGTTTATGAGTTTCGGGGCGTCTTAACTATGTTTACGATAACCAACCTCCCAGACGATACCCATTTAGGGCTAGCGCATAATTTGCCAATTCGAATGGCACGTTCAAACGTGTGGTCACGTGCCATGTCGAACGGGTACTCGTACCATACGGCACCCGTATCAAACGGGCACCTGTATCAAACGGGTACCGTTTCGAACGGGTACCGTTTCCAAACGGGTACCCGTATCCCATAATCACGTTTGATCCAAACGGATCGACAAGTTTGATTCAAACGGGCGACCAGTTTGCCACCCGTTTGAATTTCAAATGGCTTTTTTTCAGTAGGGTCCAGTATGTTTCTTCAGTCCTTAGTGCGAGAGAGTGGACAGGATATGACGACTGGAAGGTGTTCCAAAAGCGTTTGTCTTGACCGAGTTTTTGAGATTTTTATGGTGCCCACCGGGGTCGCTTCTGTATGTGGATCGATGTGACCGGTTCGTGGTTCCGATACTCTCCGAGGACGGATTGAATCTCAAGTGTGCTCTGCCTCTGCCACATGAGTTGTGGTTTTTAACATGTACATAGCATCACAAAGTTTTAAATAAAAAAAAAAAGCTCAGGCGGTAGAGTGTTGGACTTCTGAGCAGAAGATAGCGAGGTCGATTCCCAGCCGGCCGCATAGCCTTTTTTAGCGATTAAAATGCATTTACCGTGAAGCGATTCAAATAATGTCACATGACCATAATGTGACCGCAGCGCAGCGCCCTCGGTTGTATACTGCGCGAACCCTGTGTGACATCACGTGAGCGCCATCTTTCGGACACAGCTCGAACCCTGTGTGACATCACGTGAGCGTCCTCTGTCGGACGCTACCCGAACCCTGTGACATCACACGTGAGACACCCTGAGCGCCGCAATTCAAGTCCTATAGACCTTTTTCACAAGGGCGCCGCCATCTTGAAATACCGTCACTTCCAGTATGGGCGAAAACAGTGTTTTGCCGCCGCCACGCAAATAGATTGCATTTAGGAGATAAGCGTAACTGTCACCTATTCTCGTTTTGTCTCCCCTCTATTTTTTTACTAGTTACAGCTTGAAACGTTTTAATATTTTTTTGTCGCCCATACCGGATATGCCTACTTGGCGGTCGGGGGCGAGAGTAAGCGGAAAAGGTCTAAAGCGCCCTCTGTCGGACGAAGCTCGGACCCTGTGACATCACGTGGTTGTTATCAGATGATGACCACAGCTGTCAGCACCTGGTCAACCACGCTTGTGGTTTGAGGTTTGAGGTTTGAGATCTGCGGTTTGAGGTCTGAGGTTTGAGGTCACCCGGGTAACTCGGGGGGCGGGACCCGGGCGAGCTCCGATTGGTCAGTGGCCAACGCCCATGCCCGGTCATTGGTCCCTGGTATATGAGAGAGGGAAGAGGCCCCGCCCTGTGGCTCTGTGATTGGTCGGGGCTGTCCCTGCCCCCTTAATAAACAAGGGGGTGGGGCCAGCCCCTTGTTTATTTCCTGCTCGATCGTGTATCATATAACACTACTGACAGCATAGTAGACACTCTGCGTATTTTAGGCAAAGCGTGCCTCCGGTTACGGTCACGTGACTATAGTCTCTAAGCGGGTCACAAGGCAGAGCACGGCACCTGCCTGAAGGACACTGCTTGGTAAATCACTCACATAGCATCTACTGCACTATCAACTTTGGGACGATTTCACAAATGTATCCACTGAAAAATCCTCTCGCTGTGTTCATTGTTTGGATGACCCTCGAAGATAAGACTTTTGTGGGCGCACCCGCCTGGGAACCTTGAACAGGCAGGATGCAGGCGAAATGCTGGAGGTAAAGGAATGTTTCCTCCTCACCTCTCCTGCAACCCATCTGCTTCCCCCTACCAGCAGTCCTTTTCCTGGCCCTCACTAAACTCTTAGCTGCGGCCTCTGTCTGAGAAGTCCTACACGTATATCGGCCACAAGCGATTTCTTCGAAGAAGTCACAAAAATTCTCGTGATGTCGTTTGGTTCGGCGAATGGCAGCTTGTACCGGATCGTGTTGAGTCTTCACGGAGTCCTACCATCTCATTTGTGTGTGTATGTGGTTGTTATCTAGTGCCCATATCGACAAAAGTCTCGGGACACATCTTGTTGGCAACCTGCTTGTTGGCAGCGAGTGACCGTTGTTCTACGGCTACTCTTCCAGATTATCTATAGAATTAGGCAGTGTCTATTCTCCCGGCAGCAGGGACAATAATTTTTCCGAAATTCTACCGAGAGTACCCTCCCACTAGCTGCCTGAATTCATGCAACTCCCGGTAGAATATTGACTTTCTTGTTCTCCCGGCCTGTTCGTGGAAACACGTTCCATAGACACCTTTACATGGACACACGTTTCATGGACAGGTTTCGTCGACACTAACATATCACCGACACTTGCTAGGCGAATCGCACGCTGCGGGTAAGTTTTCTCGCGGAAGTGGATAATCTGCCGGCAGCCCGGGAAAAGAATGCCAGCAGTTGCCCCCTACTGGGTCTTCTATAAAACGAATTGTGAAAACGGCTATTTTAAGCTAAACTGTAGCTCACCAGTAAGGTGTGTGTCTCATACACAGCGGGACCTTGATTTAATCCACCAATGTGGGCTTATTTTTTTCCTAAATATTTTTTAAGCATTTAACAATATTCACGTTTTTTTTTTTTTTTTTTTTTTTTAATTAACGCTGAAAAAAAACGCATGTTGTGGACGAAACTTCGCTGAATTAAATGGTGTGGGAGTGCGCCCTTCCCGGGGGGGGGGGGGGGGGGGGGGGGGATGGAGGACATAAACCGGGGAAAACAAACTCCGCCAGTTTCGGACGGCGCGTGTATTACTCGGACGGCACGCGCATCACAGTCTGCGGCTGCTCGTTAGAAAGATATTAACCCATTGTCCCACCTGTACATGGCTCTTCCCAGCGGCCCGCCCGGCGGCCCAAGCCTCGTTGATTTTTATTCACCCTCCGAAATGGAGTCCCATACCATTTAATTCAGCGAAGTTTCGTTGACACAGTTTTTTTTTTTCAGTGTGAATCGTAAAAAAGAAATGCCGTAGGTATCGCCAAATGACTAGAAGAAAAAAAAAAAGTAATCCCACACTGACGATTAAACCAGCTCCCGCCGCATAAGAGACGGACACCTTACCAGGTGGCTACTCTACAGTTTCAAATAATTTTGTTTTCACAATTCGTTTTATACGGAGAGCCAATAGGAGGCAACTGCCGGCATTTGTTTCCCGGGGCTATTGTGCCGGCCGCAGAATATCCACTTCTCTTTTCGCGGGTGCGTCACCGGCCGGCAGATCTGTCCACGCTGCTTCGCGGCGGCGTTCTACGACGGCTCATTGCCAGAATTTTAACGCACGTGTCCTAACCTACACGCTATTCCCTTACAAAAATCTGTAGTTAAATTCTTTTGAATTTTTGTTGAAAATTTTCTGGAGTCCTGTTGAATTTCTTTTTAAACTTTTTTGATGTTTTTTAGACTTTGTTTTGACAACCTATTTAACTCCTAGTTAAAATTGGCCACTTAAATTTTTTAGAATTCCTTCTTACATACATTCTTTTGAATTCCTTCTTACATAAATTTTGTTGAATTCCTTTTGACAAAACCGCAGATTAACGTTTAAAAAAAACACTAAATTTTTTAATATATTTTTTACTTTCGTTAGGAAATATTGTCTTTTTGATACATACACATCCCACAAATAAGCAATGTAAACAAACACAAACACCATCACGCACTCAACACCAGAAACACAGTCCTGTTGACAGCACCAGAGCCTTATATAGCCTACATATTGAAGGTAATCATTTGGCCGGTGACCACCTCAGCACTTACTAAGTTTCCAAGTCTCCGGTCTCCTTCTCGAAAGTCTGTCAAAGGAAAGACAGTGTTTCGAAGTTCGTGGACTCTATCTCTTACTAAAAAGCATTGGTACAACTAATAAGAATTTCGTGTGGTAGCTAAAACAACATCCACAAAAACGGCTCATAGAACAAATGTTTATCGATTCTCTGCATAGCAACACTCGGGACGAAGCCAGTCAAGGCGGTTGCTCCACTTTAAAATAGTTATTTTGCTCTTCTTTACTAGGGTGCCTCAATGTCCTTCTGTTTAGGGTGATGCCACCCTTTGTAGTACCCGATGCCGACAGCACGCGCTCACGGGGAAAATACAAAGAAATCAACGAAAACAAAATGTCGCCTTAATACAGTCAACGCCACAAACGCGTGCAGGGCCACGCTCTTTCACGCGCTTCTAAACAAAAAGCAAAAATAAACGTGTGGGACAAAATGGCGAGATGCCACCACCCTAAGCAAAGCGCACATGAAGGCACCCTATTCTTTACTAGTTGAATAGGGTCAATAATGCAACGATTGTCATTTACAAAGTGAGAACGGCAGGGCGTGTTTTTCGAACGCCTGCCCTCCAGCACGCGCCCCATGCCTTCCGTCGTGCTTTGACTGTGCAGTCGAGCTCGAGGGGCGCGAGACGTCGAAGAGTTGTCAAGGATAGAAGGCTCGCGCTGGAGGCAGGAGAACGGAGGCTCCTCCCTATGGTTCTCAACTTGTCAGATACTATTGAGAAACTTAGTGACTTTTGACATTTATTCAAGATGTATTATGTTCAATAAAAAGTCAACAGAAAGTCTGTAGCTTTTCTTTTGACACTGGCTACAGAAAGTCAACTGAATAATTTAAACACGAAGTAAATATAACGTCTGCAGTATTTCTGATAACACTTTCAACAGGAAGTCAACGGAAAAAAGATCCAACGTAGAGTTAATAGAAAGTGAATAGAAAATCATAAAAAAGTTTCAACACAAAATCAACAAACTTTTTGTTGACCATGTCAACGGGAAGTCAGTCGAAATAAAGTAATCAAAGTGAACAAGAAGTCAACACATTTTCAATAAAAAGTAAAAAACAAAAACAAAAAAAACATCCGTCATATCGGACCCCGCACACGACCGCAGACCAAATAAAATAATAAAAAAAAATGTCCCTTTTTAAAAAATATTATAAAGAAATAATGTGAATCGGTTTTCTTTTTATATTTTAGAAAATAACCTACAAAAAACGTTGTTACAACTTTTTATTTTTTTATAAATAAGTCTACAAAACAAAATCTATTGTTTTTCCTTTTCAATTTTTTTTAGAAAATAATCTACAGAAAAACGTCTTTACAAGCTCTTTTTAATTTTTTTATAAATAAGTCTACAAAACAAAATATTGTTTTTCCTTTTGAATTTTTTTAGAAAATATCCTATAGAAAAACGTCTTTACAAGTTCTTTTTAATTTTTTTATAAATAAGTCTACAAAAAAATTCAATATTTTTTCTTTTGAAAGTTTTTTGACAATAGTCAAAACAAAGTGCGTTTATAAAGGAATTCAGTAGGATCGCGGAAAGTCAATAAGAAGTCTAAAAAAATTAAAAAGAATGTTGAGACCCGTTTTTGTAAGGGTTGGCAGCCGCAATTAGAGGTAACTTGTTACCAGAAGAAGAAAAAAGCCAATCACAATATTTTGTAAAACCATCTGCTGATGAAACAGCGTGTCAATGAAACGATCTGTCAATGAAACGTCATTTGATGAACTGATTGCCACAGCTAATGAGAGGCGTCTGTCAGGAGAATTTCGGGGAAAATATTTTTCTAGCTGCCGGGAGAACAGACAATATGGCCTACAATTACCTCGGTTCTTTTTGCTTCGCAATCATATCAGCTGTGTAATAGCTTAGCAGTACCTCTTTACATTTCGAAGATCGCTTGCATGTTTGTACTTCTCTACAGAACATGCTGTGTGTAATAAACTTCTAGAAGATGTGAAAATAATATTTTGTGTCTGTTATGCTGCCTGTTCACAAACTCATATGCGTATAATTTTTCTTTGCTCGTTCTCTTCCTGCATTAAATAGGTTAATTTAGTTTGGGACGTTTTAAATAATTTGAGATATTGAATGTGGGATTCACGGTTAACGAGTAATTCGCATGGAGGCCAGATGCTAGCTCGAGAGAAATACAGCAAGCATTTCTCAGCGGAGGGATGCCGCGGCTGAGCCTCTGCTACAGCAAGTGGGCCAGCCATGCCTTTCGTGGCTTGATCGCGTCTGTTCATTTTCTTGTGCATGATATATTCAGTTACATAGTTCAGAAAACGCTAATAATGGCCAGTCATCGTTGACTTCACGACGACTTGGTTGAGGTTGCAAAAGAACTTTTTGTCCATTGTGAGCCAAGCTCTTCAGAACGTCGCGATGCTACAGAAAGAAGTGAACTTATGTAGAGCCATGGCCCATTAACAACGTGCTGCTTGGGAGTGTGCTTTAGTAAGACCAATGTGAGTTTGAATGCGTTGATCTTCACGTTTGGGTTTTTGCGTAGATGTCATCAGTGCAAAGCTAAAAATTGAAGAATCGGCAGCTTAAAAAATGGGGGTGAAGTGGCTCTCAGGGTCTTCCGGCAGGGAAGGAGGGAGGAAGAGGCGTTAGGAAGCCGTAATGGCTCCCCAACCCCAGGACTTGCCCCGGTACCCTCCCCAGGGCGAGGCATATCCTCCATGCTGAGCCTCCTCCCTAGCCCTTTTCAATAAAAGTGCCGAAAGAAGTCTTAATTGATCTTGATTTATTCATTTGCACGCCAGATAAAAAAATTACCGCATCTCCACGTGGTGAACGATGTTCATTGGGGCGAAGCTCTAGTGGTGCATATGATACTGATTTTATTGTTTATAGGTAGTGCTGATGGTGCTCATTTTTTTGATTGCACATAGGGAGTGCTGGGATCCGGGTTGCATTTCGACTTTATTACTACTGCTTCAAATTCAAATTCAAATTCGTTTATTTTTGCCACAAACGGTACATTTGTGACACTGCTTCTACTGCTTCATGGTCGGTGAACTGCAGATCCAGTGGTTCTTCTCTAGCGGACCAGCTTGGATCCGCTAGAAGCCGTGGGAACGCATCTCCACCTCTTAAGTCAACGGTCCATGTCAGAAAGAGAATCTGTGCTATGGAACGGTACTATATACGCATTTAGCATTTGACCGCAGCACCCTCTCGTCTATAAACTTTGAGCCAGTGCATGCAAAGTTTACCGCGATCATACACGCATTTGACCGCAGCGCCCTTTCCTGTGTAGACGTTGAGCGGCTACATGAAAAGTTTCATTCATGACAGAAACCCCAGATCTTGAGTTTCTACCACATCTCAGAGACCCCTACTTGTCCCGCAGTCGTGGCCGAGGGGTTAAGGCGATGGACAAGAAATCTATTGGGGTCTCCCCGCACAGGCTCGAATCCTGTCGACTGCGCAATCATTTTTTTCTATTTATGTGAGCATGGACGCCGGCGAGGCGGACGGACGAACAAGGCTAGACCCCAAGGAGCTTCGCCCCAAATAGTGTGTAGACAACGTATAGGAGGACCTTGCCATATGTGCCCAGAATGCTTTTTTTCTTGCAGTGGGCTATTAATACAAAACAAGCCAGGGTTCTTAAAACCCACAGCTGGAATAACCAGGATTTAAACGCATTGCCACCCTTGCATAGCCAGCATTAAAGATGTGGCATTAACATTAGGACATGCCCATGAGTTAGCTTGACTGCCAATAACGGCCTATTCAATGAATGAACTTGTATGCCAATGATGGCATAGCCATTGAATTAGTGTGAAAGCAAAAGCGGCGTAGCCAATGAAATATTGTGGATGCCAATGATGGCTGAAATATCGGTTTAACGATGACACACTAAAGGTGCCAATGATGACTGAAAAGTTGGTTAAAGGATAACCTTATATACGTGCCAATGATGGCTGGAAGATTGGTTGAACGATGGCCCAACGCTGATGTCAGTGATGGCTGGAACATTGGTTCAAGGGCGGCCCAAAGTTGGCGCCAATGATGGCTGGAACATTGGTTGAACAATGGCCCAACGTTTGTGCCAATGACTGGGCCAATATTGGAAGAAGTCGCACTTGGCCAGAATGTCAATTTCAGACCAACCTCTGGAGCCAGTGTTTGCCATTGTTGGCCCATTGTAGGTTCACCATTGGTGTGCTGCCTGGGTTTATTCTCTAATACCTCCCTAGCCTTCCCTGCCGGCCAGGTGGCCATCCTCGTGTTAATAAATTTACTCAATATTTATTGACCCATGGCTATTTATAAAACACGAATAGGGAACGAAGTCGCGACATCGTTGACATTGCCAAAATGACCGCTTCCACTAAAATTATGGTACTAAGGCGTCGAGGGGACGCCATCTATTAAAAATAATTGAAGCAATGTATTTTAAAGAAAGCCTGATTTAATTAAAATAATCAAATTAAAATTGAAACAAATTGTATTGCCAAAAGACAACCACGCTGTGGTAGAGCTATGTTGTTGATTTGAATAAAATATGAGTTATCAAAGACACAGACAATGTAAACCCAGCAAAGGGTTTCCTTCTTCCGCTTCGTCGTTAGCTTCCGCCATTTTGTTGCTGCTCGTGCACACTCGAGGCTTACGAGACCCCGAAGCGCCCTCGAAAGTGGAAAGCTCAGGCGAGGGTGGAGTTACTGACACTCCTCTTTTTCCTTCTTACAAAAGCGAAAGCTTTATATGTCTCAAATTAAAGCCTTTCAGCGAAAACACCCGGTGACACGAAAGGTACCAAAATGTCTTACGTGACATCGGAAAATTTTAATATTCCTCCGAAAAGACTGTTCGCTCTTGTCTCTCGGCTGGCGTCGAACTAAGAAACTTTCGCTCAGTAGTCCGACTGCGACATCCGTAAATCATGTATCTTTTTATGCATCGGCGCTTGGGCTTTCGCCTTCAAGTCGTCTTAGGGATAACATAAGAGATCCTCTTTTTTTGTGAGTCACTACACTTTATTTTCGAAATTTATTTTGCAAAAATACACCCAAAAAAGTGGCAAACGAAACAGTACCTTTTTACTTTTTTTCTTGTCAAGGTGGCGCTAGCTAAGTACGATCGTCTATTGTTTTAATTCACAATCGCTATTGTTCATCTCATAGCGACTTGACACTTAACACAATCGGAATATAAAATTTTCCCTACTCTATGCTTTCAATAAATTATTTTTGTCGAAGCGTTACCGCATCCACACTTTGTTTTAACTACACTTGGTGAGCCCTTAAATCTACGGCTAGGCGATCCAATAGAAGGCAATGATGCACGTGACAGCGCTCGGAAAGGTATCTGTTCCAGCAGTGTGGTGTCCCGTGCTTCACTCGGGAGCTCCTACTGGCTCATTGAGCACGTAGCCCCCGACGATTGCCAAGTCACTTAAGAAGAAATTAAGTACATCGTCCTACAATATCTGAATTTAGCAATAAAGCATCATCTCCCCAGCAAACAAATAAAACAAACTTTAAATGTAAAACAAAAATTGCTGTAACACGTAATATTCCACAACGACTATGGCGATCGTAAACGGAAAACAACAACACTCATTATAGTGGATCCTTAAACATATTCCGCGAAAAAAAAAATGAGGCAATACGTCGAAGCTCAGGTGCAACATAATAATAAAAAGGACCGCTAAAGAGTTTATATGTGAAACGCGTTTCTAACGAGTTGATTTGAAAACCCCTGGAAGGCAATGGAGTCAGCTCTGCGCCTAGCGGCTTCACTCTTGATCCTCACTGCACTGGCACATGGAGTGATAGGATGGATCGATGAACGTCCCCCTACAGAAGAATACGAGGTTGCCGAGTGCCATGCATGTAGGTATTCTACACATTGTACATGTTGTGGTTAGGGTGTTCTTTTTATATACAATTTAAAACTAGCGAGAAAGAGAGAAAGAGTGAAAGCATGTAGTGAAAGCATCAGGAAGTACTGACACCAAATCACCAGCAAGTGTTTTATTTTGTGTTTTGTTCTTGGCTGTCAGACTTCGAGGCTTTTGAGAACATTTATTCACACGCAGCACCAGCTGAATTGCTATCCTACGCAACAGTAGACAATTTTTAAAAGTGAGCAGCATCCAGCAGCTACTGTGGACGTTATTTTGTTGTTTCCGATTAATCATTGTTTGTATGCCTACATTGAGCACTTAACACGAAAGCTGCGACAGTGTTCATGGTGAACTCGGTCCAGTTTGCATAAAGAACGAATGCCACGTCAACTTTCGGTGAGGACCGTAATCCAATATGCCCATTGCTAAATTATCCAGACATCAGAGTTAATGCCGGAATAGGTGTTAAATGCGCCGCACGTACTGGCCTCAGCAATACTAACTTTTCTAAAGCAAATACATAAAACAAATG
Source organism: Ixodes scapularis (assembly GCF_016920785.2). Lineage (NCBI taxonomy): Eukaryota > Metazoa > Arthropoda > Arachnida > Ixodida > Ixodidae > Ixodes > Ixodes scapularis. Next base: position 50,058,691 of record NW_024609838.1, on the reverse strand, counting down.
ACATCCTGCACGCGCGTTCGTCAAGGCTTTATTTTAGTTGTTTACTTCGAATTTTTTCTACGTCGAAGGCCTGCGGGTGTGGCGCGTGGAACACCAATCCATTAACTCGCGTTGGCACGCTTCGTGCCAACGCGGGATAATGCGATTTTCTAAAGGGACTCTTAAAGAAAATGTTTCAGCTCTTTTTCTTGTTAACGGTTATTGGAGGTCGCTAAACGCTTTTCCGATCGGCGAAGCTGATACGAATGTATCGAAATATCTGTCATCGGTTAGAATTAAAATGTCACAACATATAATTTTGTCTATGTCATCCTTACAGAACGTAAAATGAGATATTAGACATCGGCATTTTTTATTTAAAATTTATGGAAGTGACACATTCGTACATTATCCGGGATGCCAAGACGTTCACGAGGCACAAAACATTGTTCGATGTTTTGGGACACAAAAGCCGCAGCCACACCGCCCTCATACCTTACAAATAGATACGGTGTACGCTGGAGATCATTGCAAACAAGCTTGAAGTATGTTTCCCAACTTTTTTAAAGTTTGTTTGCATCACATATATTTATGCGTTAAGCATATGCGCCAGCAGATTTTGTTTAATTAATATGAGAGAATCATAACAACAACAAAGAGACACGCCTAACAGTGTGTCTGAAGTCTGATTTTTGCAAGATAATACAATGGTGCCTGGAACGCGACTCCGACTGCTGCGTTTGCGGCACCCAAAAAAGTGGTTTCTCGGTTTCCACCTGGTGACGTCACACGCGAGCGTCGCCATCCTGGTAGTGGTCAAATAGCGGTGGTGTGTGTGGCTGACGCCTATTCTGCTGCAGATCGCTCTCCAATTTCACAGTCCACGGAAGGAACCTTCGGTAGCCAGAAGTTCGGACGCCGTGTCGACAGCTACACTCGCGTTTGATCGTGCGTTTTTCCAGCCTTTGTACGACCAACCGCTAGGATCGCGAAATACAACAGCACGACACTCCAACTTCTGTGACGTCATTTGTTGCCACTTCGGAAAAACGTTTTAGGTATGGGCAGCGTAGGACGCTAAACACGCCGCTCGGAGACGCGCTCCAGGCACTATAGTTTTACCAGTGGGAGCGGCATAAAAGGTTGGTACAAGAGGGTTGCGTTTAAGTGTGATCTGCTGCGTTTCAATCTCCTGAGACCATTTACGAGGATGGAACAGACTGGCACACTCGCGCCATCTACCCGGTAGCGCTGGAACTGCGCTTCACGAGAGAAAATATCTTGTAGTATGCAGGTTGTAAGAAGGTGAATAGAAATAAACCTGGACGAACTTGCATAGGAAGTGTGTTGCCGCCGTTTGACAATTGTCTTCGCTTGTTTTTGAGGACCTGCAATAGGCATCGCGTTATTTAAGTTTCTCAACGCAGTCGGACAACTACAGTACGCTCTGAAGTTTACTTAGCCGAAATTGACACGCCTTCCTTATCTTTTGGATCACAAAGAAAGGTTACTTGTTTCTGAAAAATGTCACAATTCTGCGGAAATATAGCAGGACTTCATCCTCACAAATGCATATTCAAGAAAACTGGTCTTTAAATTTGAAAACGACCATAAATCAAAGAGGCTTACAAATCTCTGTAACGCGAAATTAGAGTGCCGTTCTTGAGGAGGAGGAAAGGAGGGTTTGACCCTCCTCCTCGTCCCCTCCTCCTCTCCTTGTCCCGTCCTTCTCTGCTCTACGTCCTCCCCCCTCTTCCTCCTCCTCCTTCCATCCTCCATCTCTCCCCACAACCTCCTCCTCTTCTCAACTCCTCATTTCTTCCTCCCCTCCTATCTCCTCCTCCGCACCTTCCACTCATCCTCCTCTGTACCCACCCCTCCTCCTCTTCCGTACCCTCCTATCCTCCTCCTCCGTACCTTTCCTCCGTCCTTTTTTATACCCTCCTCTCCTCCCACTGCTTCCCTGCCAAATTTAGCTGACAGATTAATGTGGCATGACCTCAGCGGCCATTAAGTTCCTGTCTAAGTTTAGCGGGGAATTAAGTTGCTGTTGAGGTCACGCGACGTCCATTTTCTCGCTATATCTAACGGAGAAACTGAATTTGTTCGTAGGTAACCTGACACCATGTACTGTGGCGTTATTTCCTCCCATAATTTTAAAGGGGAAGCTGAAATGGTGTTGAAGTCACGCGACGTCCATTTTGCCGCTTTATCTAGCGGAGAACCTGACCTTCTTTCTGGGTAACGTGACACCAAGTAATGTGATGTCATTTTCTCAGATAAATATGAAGGGGAAGCTGAGTTCGTGTTGAGGACACGTGCCGCCAATTTTCCAGCTAAAGTTTGCGGGCAAACTGAATTGGCATTGAGGTCACGTGACGTCAGTTTTCCCGCTACATTTAGCGGGGAATTAAATTGCTGCTGGGGTCACGTGACGTTAATTTTCTCCGATATATAGCGGAGAAACTGAATTTGGACATAGGGGACGATACCAAGTCATTATGACCTCAATTTCCTCGGTAAATTTAGCGGGGAAACTGAATTGGTGTTTTGTTCGCGTGACGTCAATTTTTCCCTAAATTTAGCGGGGAAACCGAATTGACGTTCAGGTTACGTGACGTCAAATTTCCCTCTATATGTTGCCGAGAAACTGAAGTTGTTCATAGGTGACGTGGCACCAAGTCATGGGAACTCTGTTCCCCCTTAAATTTAGCTCGGAAACTGAATTTATGTTAAGGTCGCGTGACGTCTAATTTCCTCCTATATCTTTCCGAGAAACTGAATTTGTTCATAGGCGACATGACACCAAGTCAATGGGTTCTTCGTTTTCCCATTAAATTTAGTGGGGAAAGTGAATCGACGTTTAGGTTATGTCATGTCAAATTTCCTCCTATATTTTGCAGAGAAACTGAATTTGACTATACGTGACCTAACAACAAGTCACGGGACCTCTGTTTCCCTATTAAACGTAGCGGGGAAAAGAATTGCTGTTAAGTTCATGTGACATCAATATTCTCTCTAAATCTAGCCGAGAAAAACTTAATTTGTTCATTGGGGATATGACACCAGGTCATAAGACCTCCGATTCCCCATTAAATTTAGCGGAGAAACCGAATTTACGTTTAGGTCGCATGACGTAAAATTTCCCCCTATATCTTGCCGAGAAACTGAGTTTGTTCATAGGTGACGTAACACCGTCATAGGACCTTCATTCCCCCATTAAATTTAGTGGGAATACTTAAATTGTAGTGGGGTTACGTGACATAATTTTCTCCCCTATAGCTAGCCGAGAAACTGATTTTCTTCACAGGCGACGTGACACCAAGTCATGGGACCTTAATTCCCCCAATAATTTTAGCGGGAAACAGAATTTGTGTTAAGGTCACGTAACGTCAATTTTCCTGCTAAATTTAGCGGGACAACTTAATTGTGGGTAAGGTTACTTTACGTCAAGTTTCCCTATATCCATCCGAGAAACTAAATTTTTTTATTGGCGGCGTGACACCAAGTCATAGAACCCTAATTCCCAAACTAAATTTAGCGGGAAAACGGAATTGGTGGTAACGTTAAGTGTGTCAAATGCTCCCCTATATCTAGCCGAGAAATCGAATTTGTTCATAGGTGACGTGACACCAAGTCATGGGACCTTAATTCCCCCACTAAGTATAGCCGAGAAACTTAATTGGTGGTGAGGTTTTGTGACGTCAATTTCCCCTCTATATTGATTCCGTAAGGGTGACCTCCAGGGTCCAAACAAACCACTGCTATAGTCGTTATGGACAAATACATGTGGCTAGGATTCGCTACGAAAACCCGACCGTTCAAAAATCAGGAGTAGGATTTAAACTTCTAAAAATCACAGATATAGAAAGCTTGAATGTCATATATATTTCGACAGACGTGTGCCGGTAATCGCTTGTTTATGAAATATTTACGACTGCAACTTCCGGTCCTTTAGATGCCTGCAGCTGACGACGAATGCAAAAAGTGTGCCATCTGCCACACGCCGGCAGGCCAAGCCGTAGCAGTCGTTTGAATCATGTGAATAAGGACGATATTCCGATATTGCATATGTTCTAAATATAATGATCTTCAGTAACATAAAATAATTTATATTAGGGTGCGATGCAAAATATGGTTTATCGAAAGTCCGGGCGGCGATCGAGATGATCGTCTGCTAAAAGGTCGCATTAGACCCATGAGAAAAACACTTCAGGCGATCGGTCAAGACCCCTAATTTTGTTTGTGGACTGGCGCTATGTGAGGGTCGTCCAACCTGGTTGTAACCATCGCTGCGATGGCTACTGAAAAAACGCGATAGACATGGAATTTTTTAGTGATCTGACAACCTCAGTAATAATGATAATAAACGAATTACCTTGGCGGCGTATGATTTGTTTCTCATACTGGCCAGTACTACGCCCGTAATATACTTCAGGTCGTCTTCGTAAATCACGTGGATGACGTGGTTTAATTTTACGGCATTTTCATTCAGTGCAGAGGCCTCTACGGCCACGGAAGTGCACTTGTTTTTGTCGCTTGTTTACCGACGTAATTTAATGAAGACGCCCGCTGCAACAGAGACCAGGAAATCTATCATGTCGTCTGCAACCAAAGCAAAGCGGAGTGTAACACTTCAGAAATGGCTTTCATTGTTGTAATATGATACTGAGACGACAAGAACATCTGCATAATTAGATATCAGGTTGTTAGTTTACTTACAAAAAATTATTTACTTCTTGTAAGCAAAAATCTAGCCTTATGTGGAGTCTCCGTGCATTAGTCTATAGCAACGCCCCTATCAACGGTTTGTTTGGTTCCCGACGCCATGTTGTGACGTCATCACTTACGGAGTCAATCCAGCCGAGCAAGAGAATTGCTGTATTGGTGACATGACACGAAGCCTTTGGACCTTATTCCCCCACTAAATTTAGCGGGGAAAATGAATTGGTTGTGAGGTTACGTGGAGTCTATTTTCACCCATACCTTGTCGAGAAATTTAATTTGTTTATTGGCAACGCGACACCAAGTGATGGGACCGTAATTTTCCGACTAAATTTAGCGGGGAAAATGAATTGGTTGTGAGGTTACGTGACCTCAATTTTCGCACCAACTCTAGCGGAGAAACTAAATTTTTTTTTCGTGACGTGACACCAAATTATGGGAACGGCATTCCACCGCTAAATTTCGCAGGGAAACTGAATTGGTGGTGAGTTTGCGTGATGTCACTTCTCCCCCATATCTGGCATAGAAACTAAATTTGTTCATAGCTGAAGCGACACTGAGTCATGGGACCTCAGTTTCCGCATTAAATTTAGCAGGGAAACTGAATCGGCGTTTAGGTTACATGACGTCCAAATTCCCCCTATATCTTTCCAAGAAACTAAATTTGTTCAAAGGTGAAGTGATACCAAGTCACGGGTCCACCGCTTCCCTATTAAAATTAGCAGGCCAACTCAATCGATGTTTAGGTCACGCTACGTCCAATTTCCCCTTATATCTTGCCGAGAAACTGAATATGTTCAAAGCTGAAGTGATACCAAGTCATTGGCCTTCCGCTTCAGTATTAAAGTTAGCAGGGAAACTAAATCGATGTTTAGATTACGTGACTTTAAATTCCCCCTATATCTTGCAGAGAAACTGAATTTGTTTATAGGTGAAAAGACACCAAGTCATTGTACCTGGGTTTCCCCATTTAGTTTAGTGGGGAAACTGAATTGACGTTTAGGTTACGTGACGACAAATTCCCTCTTTATCTTGACCAGAAGCTGAATTTATCTACAGGTGACGTGACACCAACTCATGGGACCCCAGTTTCTCCATTAAATTTAGCCGGGAAACTGGACTGACATTTAGGTCACGTGACGTCAATTATCCTCCTATGTTTTGCAGGGAAACTATTTTTTCATAGGTGAGGTGACACCAAATCATGGGTCCTCCGTTTCCCCTTTAAATTTAGCCGGGAAACTGGACTGACGTTTAGGTCACATGACATCAATTATCCCTCTATATCTTGCCGAGAAACTAAATTTGTTCATAGGTGACGTGACACCAAGTCACAGCAACTCTTTTTCGCCATCAAATTCAGCAGAGAAACTGAAATGACGTTTAGATAACGTCACGTCCAATTTCCCCCTTTATATTGCCGAGAAACTAAATTTGCTCATAGGTGACGTGACAGCAAGTTATGGGACCCCCGTTTTCCTATTAAATTTAGCGGGAAAACTGAAATGACGTTTAGGTCACGTGACGTCAAATTTCCTCCTATATCTTGCCGAGAAACTGAATTTGTTCATAGGTGACGTGACACCAAGTCATGGGACCGCCGTTTCCACATTAAATTTAGCATGAAAACTGAATTGACGTTTAGGTCACATGACGTCAAATTTCCCCCTACATCCTGCCGAGAAACTGAATCTGTTCATAGGTGACGTGACACCAAGTCATTGGACCTCCGTTTCCCTATTAAATTTAGCGGAAAAATTGAATTGAAGTTTAGGTCACGTGACGTCAAATTTCCCGCTGTATCTTGCCGAGAAACTGAATTTGTTTATAAGCGACGTGACACCAAGTCTAGGGACCTCGGTTTCCCATTAAATTTAGCGGGGAAACTGAATCGAAGTTGAGGTTACGTGACGTCAAATTTACCCCTCTATTTTGCCAAGAAACTGAATTTGTTTAAAGGTGACGTAACACCAAGACATGAGACCTCAGTTTGCCCGTGTAATTTTGCGGGGAAATTGAATTGAAGTTTAGGTCACGTGACGTCAATCTTTCTGCTAAATCTAGAGTAGTCTAAATTCGTACATAGGTAATGTGACACAAATTCATGTGACGTCAATTTGCTGCGAAAATTTAGCGGCCTTTATGTCGCGTGACGCCAATTTTCCTGGTAAATCTAGCGGGGAAATGAATTGCTGTTAAGGTCACGTAACGTCAATTTTCCCATTAAGTCACGCGGTGAAAATGATTTTTTTATTTGTGACGTGACAACAAGAGATGTGATCTCACTTTCCCCGCTATATTTAGCAGGGAACTTGAATTGGCGGTCAGGTTACGTGACGTGAATTTTCCTCCTATATCTAGTCACGAAACTGAATTCGTTCATAGGTGAAGTGACACCAAGTCATGTGGCGTAAATTTCCCCACTAAATTTAGCAGGGAAAATGAATTGGTAATGAGATTACGCGACGTCGATTTTTCCGCTAAACTTAGCACGGTTACGCCGACGGCAACGCGGACGCCAACGACGACATCTCTAAACCCGGAAAAGACCACCTAAGAGCTGCACTCTGAGAACCTCCAAGACCTTAAACACCTTCAACTACTTTGTATACGCACGGGAGCGACAATGATCACGCTGAAGGTACACGCCGAGCTTCCACGCAGGGTTTGCTGAGCCAAGTCCTGATTATGCAGGCAATATTCCGAAAGTTTTTATTGCGCTTTTTGTTGGCTCGACGCCTGTGTCTGTAACGTACAATTATCTAATGTGCTGACTTATTTGCTTTAGTATTCAAGTTTTATTTCTCAGAGTACCGTATCACCTCGCAATTATAGGTGCCATAATGACCCGGTTGGCACGTATCGTTGTACAAAGCTGGTTTGTTGACGTGCGGCTAGTACCCCATTCTCGCTTCGCCCCCTCCATTGGGAGCACACCGAAGTAGTTTTGCATCGTCGACGTAGACATCAAAAAGGCCTACGATTCGCTCTCACACCAAGCCTTAAATGCCAAGGAATACTAGGTAAGCTACTGAATTTTTAAAGCGTTTCTGAAAAATAGAACGTATACTGTTAATGTAGGTCAGCACCTCAGCTCAGTAAAGTCCAACAACATCAGCGTACCCGAAGAGGATCGGTAATATCACCGACCCTGCTCAACCTCGAAATAGCTTCATTGCTGTGGGATCTAGACAAAATAGAAGGACTGCACTAAAAGGGATATGCGGACAGCATAACAATATGATCAGGGAGTGACCACTTGAAACGCCGGCAAGAAATCTCGCAAGCGTGATTAAGCACGATCGATAGGTATCTCAATTCGATTGGGCTTAATTTATCGCCAGAAAAGACCCGATACATGATCTTCTTCTATAAAGCACCCGCCAACGCAGAACTAAAATTTAACGGGAAAGCTATCGAAAAACCAGATGATTACCAAATATTGGGAATAATGGCCAATGTTAGGAACCACCCAATTAAATGTATACAAAGAATGACCAAAACGTGGAAACAAGGAGCATGGCTAATCTGGTGAATCGCAAACAGACGAGGGGCGGGAAAAAAAGTGGCTCGAACATTGACTCAAACATTGCCTATCTCCAAAATTATGTATGGGATAAGATTTTGCAAGATCGAGAAAAAGATAATAGAGAAACTGGAAAATTTACTGAACGATGCGAGACGGTGCATTGCAGGATTTCCGCGAAACGTCAAGATAGAAGTACACAAGTGCGTCCCTTTCCTGAGTTCTGAGGAATTACGAGTGATACAGGAAGAAATGCACAAATTTAAGATGCTCAATACGAAACAAGGGCGAATCTGCTAAATCACGACACGAACGAACTGGATGACTTTCCGGAAGAGATACCACCGTGGGAACGGATTATGGTAAATCCAGCCACAGTGTCGCGGAATGGGGTACCCCCATTCCATTCCAGTTATATTGTGGGGAATTAGAGTTTTCGATAATTCTATTTTTTTCAACTCCTAGGAATGCGGACAGCGGACCCATGCCCACTCCCGGAATGGCTAAATCATTTTTTTCCATTCCTCTAATTCCTAAACGTAAAAATTGTCACTTTACAGCTACGCTGTGTTGCCGTCACAGCAGCCTAAAGCTGACATTATCAAACGCATAGAGAATTGCATAAAATGCTAAATGCCTCGAAAAAGCACTGATTTTACAAAGCGGAGGACGGGTGGCACAAAGAGTTTGTTTATATTTTAGTGCACGCATCGATAAAGCCCCTTGATTAGTCGATGCTTGTTTAAGGCATCGGTCTTTTGACCACATGGCTCGCAACAAACAGCAAAAGTTAAATCCACTCATTTCTTTTTTGCATACATTTTTTCGCATTTGACTTTTAGGACATACGCGGCCAGTGCGTATGTTTGATAAGATCATAAAAATATCCAGTTCGTGCGCGCCACAAAAATAAGCTATATTACTGTATTCTCCAAATACCTGCACAGCAACACCGCTAGTTTTGCTGCTGGAAGCGACTCCATTCACACCAGCAAGAACACATCCTCTGACAAAGTGCAACCTCTACGGCGCAGCACGAGGGATCCTGTAGACCATGTCACGATACTGTCCTTCTGCAGGTCTAGTCAGTTTGGTCACGCGACAACAGCGGGGACAATAGTCTACTTCACCTTACGATGGACCGCAACAAACAGCACGAGATACATCGTAACCAATCCACCGCCTTCGGAGTGTCGCGTTACCCTGGAGCGTAACAATGAGCCGTGCGTGTAGTCCCACTCTCGGTGCTGGATTGCCTCGGGTGACTCCTAGTGTCCTCAGCGGTAAACCGCAAGGTGAAACAAATTTTGCAGAGACGAAAGTCAAAGGAAATGAGCGGGAATCCGCTAACTTGCTTCCAACACTAACCCACTCAAATGTAAAGGCATCACACAAAAAACAAGCACTGGAACAAAGACCAAGCAAAGTCGAACTTACACGTAAAAATACAGCATTAAAAAAAAAAAAAGCGTCGGAGCAAGGCGCAAGTGAAGAGGGAAGTGAATTTCGCTTTGGTTTTAATGCCGGAGCAAACCCACATTTTGCACTTCAAAGGAATGCGCGCGAATGAACGTAAAAGGCAGCAGGGTTGGCTGCCTGCTAAACAACGCTCCTCGAACAATAAGAAAACTATAACTGATCATCTCTCGGCGGCGCGCGAGTCAAAGAGTTATCAGAGCTCTGCGAGTTATGAGTTTCCCTAACTCCCACATCTCAGTCTGTGGATTCGTGTATTCTCCAAAAAAGACAAGAGGGACGATGAGGAGCCGTTCATGGCATTTTTTTTTCCTTGCCGCTCCCTTTGTTCCTTTTGCTTGGTGCTTGGTTTCTTGTTTCGCGCTTGTGTAACGCAAGTGGAGCCCGTTGCCTGCGCGTAGGTCAAAGGCGCCACCTCCACCTCCACCCCCTCCCCCCTCTGCTTTTTGCTTTGACGCTTGTTCTTTGTATTGCATTTTTGTTTGCGTAGAAGTCTGGTAGGGCTGCACGTGGGCTAGCAGACTCCCGCTCATTTTTTTTCTGAGCAACCGACTTTCTGACTGGCTCGATTTAGCTGTGCGTAAACACACACACACAGGAAAAAAAAGAACCGGGCCCATACCATTACGGCCAAAAGGCATCTGATTTTATTCCCATTTCATTCCCCTCAACGTTGCCGCCATTCTATTCCGGGGTCGCGAAAATGCTGAATGATTCCGGAATCATTCCAACTCCGGAGAGGCAACTGCGCAGCACTGGATCCAGGCACGCACAATCCCAAGAGCATGGGAACTGATCACCAGGAAAGAAGAAGAAAATATGCCAAAAACACAACAAATAATATAAGCTCATCCGCAATGACTCCGAGGTAGCGTTATACTATATGGACGCGGTGGTCAGCGACAATAACGCAACGATGGTATTTCACCTACTGAACATAGGAACATAAGCGTACCCAAACGCCGCAGACACCGCGGAAGAAGCCGAAGAGCAAGTAGACTTGGCGGCTGCAGAACACGCATGCAGCAATACAATAGAAAAGAAAAAATAAACATTTTTACCGATTCCCAAGAGGTTACTAGAAAGAGTATGTAAGGTGGACCATGCGGTAAGCCGGACAATACGAAAAATCCTAAACGACGCAATAACAACACTGAAGAAGAATGCGACGATTCTCTTCCGTTGGATCCCGGAACACACGGGGATTATGGGAGATGAGATTGCCATCAAAGTCGCAAAAAAGTATACTCGTTCCCTCCTTTCCGACAGACTAGGCCAATTTCAACGATATCCTCCGTACTCTACTGCGTTAAAAAATTTTAGTCAAGAATACGATACTAAAGCCGTAACTTCGAAATAGGCATCCTGAAGGACAGGACCCCGTGCCTTCTGGACTCAAAAGATTCCAAACAGTTATCTTGAGAAGGGTAAGGATAGGAGGTGCTGTGACCCGGCATCTCCTTAAGAAATAGCAGACACAACAAAAGTTGAGACAGCACCCGCAATTCATACCGAAACCACCAGAGTATAACTTTTGTAGAGAAAAGACCCGTGAAAAATTAATCACCTCCTGTGGAACTGCAAACACTTCAGAAGAGAAAGGGAGGATGCATATGCAACAATAGACCCCAAAGATAAGCCCAAAAACCTTAATGAATGAATAAAACCAGCAGAGGATTCCAGAAGAAGACTTCAGCTGCTCAGATCCGTCACTCCCTACCTGGAGAAAACGTGCCACAGTAAAACTTTTTAATTTTATTTCTTAGGCCATGTCGTCGAGCAACCCTCTGAGCTTTAATTATGAAAGAAATTAACGGTATTTCATCATCATCATCATCACACAGGCTCGTCAGCCGCGGCGGCCGCTGTGGCGTCCTTCGTCTCGAGAAGACAAAAATAACTTCACTTTTGGCATTTTTCTCGTGCCGGTGCTAATTAGGAATTTAAAAGCACAACACTGGTGCAGTTCTAGAGGCTAGCTGTCTCACAATCACTCGATAGCAAACCAAGAATCGTCACGCATCCATCCATACTCAAGGTAAACGTAGGAGAGACGGAAGCATTCTTAACCCTTGTCACGGCGGCCGGAAGTGGAGGGAACACCCTTAATTCGCGAGGTTAAATATATTCACTATCTAAGCGATGGTCGCTTATTGCATTGCCAAGCCACTGTGAAGAAAATGAAGCGCAACAAAAGTAAGAAGTTATGTAGGCAAGTTGGGAAGTGCTCCATACTCAACCGAAATCTGGAGCTCACAAAACAGGGCTGCAGCGATAAGGGCCGCCCACACTAGCGAGAAAACGCGCGTGGCACGCCGATCGCGGCAAGTAACAAAATGTCGCCGAAGCACAGTCAGCGCCACGAGCGCGTGCAGACACACGCCCTTTATCTTGCCGCTTAACCGATTTATCGGCGCGCCGGGCGCGTTTTCTCGCTAGTGTGGGCGGCCCTATAGGCGGCAGTCTGCCGAACCCAAAAAACATTACTCACAGAGCGATACCTTAAACGGATGGCCTTATTTTTTAATATAAAATTCCCGTATTCAACACGTCCGACGAGGCCGCCGACACATGTGACCTTACGATTTTTCCCTTTCCCTAACCTCCTCGCTTCATCCCATCGAGCTGGTGATCCAAAGCGAGGAGGAAAGTGGCGATGCCGCTTCCCCTGATTCTCAACTTTTCCAAGAAGGACCGTGACGTCACATCCCTCGTTTCGACCGCACCCTTCTTTTTCCAAAAACCCGGCTCTCCGTTTGAGAGACCGATGTCTGAGTGAGGTTTTTGAGTTTGTAGCGTCCCGTTCAACGCTTCTGCAGCTTTATTTGTACTAAATCCAAAATTCGGTTCAGAATTGCAAAGACGGCCCAGAAACCTAGTGAGTGCGATCGAGAAGTTGGAGATTCTGTAATGCGTTGTTCATCCGCAAACGTCTTCGGCTTTCCGCATGTTCCTCGTCGCCACGCGAAAGCCTAGCGCATGCGCAGGTGCAACCAGTTCCCGCAAAAGGTGTCGGCCATTAAATTGTGAATAATCGCATTTTTTACATAGAATCTGTCTTCAATTTTCGCTCTCTAGTGTAAGGATTACAAGTGAGGACAGCGGGCTCGGTCACGCTCAAAAGGAAGTCATTAATTGAACTATCTTCAAATTATTTCTTAACGAAAAAAAAAAACAACAACAAAGGATACATTTTGCAATTGTCAAGCTCCAGACTCGCCGATTGCCCCACTCTAGCTAGCTACAGAGTAGATTTTCCGGTGTGTAGTTTTAAGAGAATACAACGGTTTCTGTTGGGTGTTTTTTCTTCATATACCAATGTATTCTGGTGTTGTTTTTTAAACAGACATTCTAATCGGTGATTATCGGGAAAAGCTAATGAAAAAGTAAGAGATATAGTGTATTCGAAGGAGGGGTCGACAAAATGAGTTCAAGGTAGAGTATATATTATCTGAAATTGGTGCTTTCAGGTTGAAAGAGATTTCGTGATTTTCACACAGATTAAAGCTCCCTAGTAATTTTTTTTTTGGGGGGGGGAGGTGGATTTAGAAATTTGTATTTTGCCACCGACGGTTGTTTGTCGGTACTTTTCATTCAAAACCGGAATGTCTACACTTCAAACAACACCAAGGAACACATTATTTGCACCGCAGCTTTCAGTAAGCATGTAGTACAATCACAGAGGATAGAGAAAAAGGACAAGGTGACATCTCAAACTTAGCTGCTGCGAACATTTAGGAAGGATGCAGGCGAGCTGTTGAATATTAACCAGGTTGAATTAACCTTAGACAGGTAAAGAAGATAAACATCGAAACGTAGAAGGAACATGCAGTAGACAAGACTAGCCACGTCTCGATTTTGTGACGCCGTCCTTTCTATATCTTGTTCCCAATATGTTGTTATTTTCTGCTTTTTCTCAGTCTCAACTGCTGCGTTTATTCAGTCCCCCTACTTATATATCTACAACGGGGTACGCCTCCAACCACCAAGTTCCCTATAGGTATTGTAGCTGCACTTAAACTATGCGACGCTCTTAAAAAGGTTATTAAACCCATGAACGTGGGGCATGGAGTAACCAGGTTTAAATTAAACATTTCATAATCAGCACGCTTAAAATAGGGTTTGACTTCAATGAACTTGGCCATTTTGTTCTGTTTTATTTCAGTGAAATCTGCGTCAGCAACGTGCGTTCCTCAATTCTTTTATGCTGTTATCAACTTGGATGAGCCCAGAGCAAGAATACGCCAATTGGACGTAAGACCTGTGTTCTTTACTACGCTGGACGTTAGTGACACAAAAAAGTGGTTGAATCTTTGTCCTTCAATCGGTGTTCTAAGAGTAACTTTCTATACCAGTCCGTATTTTGCGGGCAGAGTAGGGAGGGCATTTGTGAGAAAATTGCGACCCAGGCAGCAACGAGTTCTGAGCAAAAACTTGGCTTGCGTCTGGGAGTTTGGGGCCTGAAGTTGCCAAAGTAGAGCCAAACCTGACCTCCCTTGGCAACAGTCTGGGTATTTTGGCCCTAATTCGCCTATCAAGTGCCAAACTTAGGCTTCACTGCCAGGTAGTTCGGCTGTCACCTGGCATCTTGGGGCCTAAATCGCCTAACAAATGCCAGATTTAGGCTTACCGCCCGGCAGTTCGGCAGATCTTTGGCATTTTTGGGCCAAAAACCGCCAGACTAATGCGGAAGTTAGGCTTCACTTTTTGATAGTTCGGCTGTCACCTGGCACATTCGGGCCGAAATCGCCACAGATGTGCCAGAGTTGGGCTTACTACCTTGTAGTTCGGTTGACATCTGGCATCTTTGGGCCCAAGTCACCAAACGAGTGCCCAAGTTAGGCTTCGCTTCCCGATAGTTCGGCTGTCATCTGGCAGCTACGGGCAAATTCGCCAAACAAGTGCCAAAGTTAGGCTTCGCTTCCCGATAGTTCGGCTGTCCTCTGGCAGCTACGGGCCAAAGTCGCCAAACAAGTGCCAAAGTTAGGCTTCGCTTCCCGATAGTTCGGCTGTCATCTGGCAGCTACGGGCCAAAGCCGCCAAACAAGTGCCAAAGTTAGGCTTCGCTTCCCGATAGTTCGGCTGCCATCTGGCAGCTACGGGCAAATTCGCCAAACAAGTGCCAAAGTTAGGCTTCGCTTCCCGATAGTTCGGCTGTCATCTGGCAGCTACGGGCAAATTCGCCACACAAGTGCCAAAGTTAGGCTTCGCTTCCCGATAGTTCGGCTGTCATCTGGCAGCTACGGGCCAAAGTCGCCAAACAAGTGCCAAAGTTAGGCTTCGCTTCCCGATAGTTCGGCTGTCATCTGGCAGCTACGGGCCAAAGTCGCCAAACAAGTGCCAAAGTTAGGCTTCGCTTCCCGATAGTTCGGCTTTCATCTGGCAGCTACGGGCCAAAGTTGCCAAACAACTGGCAGAACTAGGCTTACTGCCTTGGAGTTCGGCTGAGTAGGTATTTCATGTACGTGGGTGGTCTTCATCTTAATTAAATAGAAATCAAGTTTTATTCGGTTGGCAACTTTATCTTATTTTGGGTGTCTCTTGCTTTCTCTAGTCCAAAGGTTGGCTGAATGTTTTGACGCGGCTGGACCAGCCTTTGCAAACGCAAATTCTGGCGGATGTTGTACTCGCGCGTAGGTACACACGCCAATACCGGGACGCGCCGTGAGATTGGTTCGACATTAAGGCGCGTTCACACCGGCGATGCGATCTAGTCGCGCCATAACTTTCATCGCAAAACCGACCATCTTGGGCAAAAAAGCGACGGGATTTGAGCAGCCGCTTGCTGACCCCACTTTTTGCGATGCGCTCTAGTCGCGGAGAGGCCGAGCCAATCAACGGCGTTCGGAGCGAGAGTTTTTGAGAAGCGACTCGCCAACGAAGGCGTTGGACTCGCTCATCGCGCACGCCAGATTCACCATTCAATTACTTTTTTGCGATGTGATTTAGTCGGATCGCGCGCCTGCTTACATTCCCGGTGCGAATCCGCCTTTACAGAAAGTGCTACCATTGAGCTAAAACTGAACGAGACCGATGTGCGCACGCATCACGAGAGATATCATTATTAGGCGGCGCATTCCAAAGCGAGCGTGGCTCCATGCATGTCTTGCATTGTGATTGAGCACTGTCAAATCCTAACGATAACAAAGAGTGAAAACGACAGGGGTTCCGTGGCGCGGCTCCCGTATCATACTTGGGGAATGAAAATGAAATCCCGGAACTTGTACTATTTGAGCGTGTAGGTACTTTTTAAACATTTAAAAAGTGGAGACACAAAAGGGACGATAGAGACAGGACAATCTTTCAACTTTAACAAGATTTATTTTCCGGTTCATGCTCAAAGCCCGCCCGCTCCGTGGGAGTACCGGAAAAGGAAATCTTGGGGGAAGGAGAGGAAGCGGAGGAAGTGTATGCGATCCCCCTGTCCTGCGGGGGGATCGCATACACTTCGGTACATCGGGCACACGGGGCGATGCCTCAACGACCGACTCCGAGAACATCAAATGGACGCCGAAAGAGCTGCCTCGGATTCTAAGCACCCGATTGTCATTCACGGGAAAAAAATGTCCCTGCTGCGCTCCTAATTTCGCCGGCACTACAGCCATGGGAGGCCACTACGAGCGAGGGGGGAGAGAAATAATTGAGGCCAAACGGATGGCGACAAGCCCGCAAAACATAACCACCCCGTCCATTTCGCTCTCAAGAAAGATTATCTATCTGAGGCCCTCAACGGAAGCTGAACGCTGACAGACTAGGCAAGGCGACGAAATCACCGGCAGAAGCGGCCTTCCCATTTATGCGTTGTTGATACCCCTTCGACCTCGCTTTTGCAAATCCTCCCCACCTGCCTTTTTGTCTTCGTGTGGCTGTCAGCGAGCGCGACAGCCGCTTTAAGCAAATCAAAAGGGTGGAGCGAAACGCGTGACCCGGCGTGAGCTCTCTACGTAAGACGCGTAGGACAAAAACGTTTGGACGAAAATTTTTCACGTGACTTTTTCTGTCATGCTGAAGGGATCTCTGGGGCTGTCGTTTTCGCCGTTTGCCTAGTTATAGAAATAGGCGGGCCATGTCGGTCCGGTTTTCGACCTGCGCTCTTCAGTGTTCTGTTGATTTCGTGCGTTGCAGACGCGGCCGTGTTTCTTCGTCGTAAACGGCAGGACTATGTCCATGCCAATTTTTCGGTAACAGCCAATTTTTCACCGGAGTTCGCGGAATTCTTTTGATGTGTTTGTTGGACACGCTTCGACAAAAACTGCTCTTCGCTGACGACGAGACGTCAGTTGAATGTGCGCAAGTTTCTTTCTCGAGTGTGTTTGTGGGGTGCCTGAGTTGGATTATGCATCTATCAAGAATTACATAATATTGCTACTTTATTAGTAAGTACACAGAAAGCATGCTTCTGATAGTAGTCCTGCTTACCTATCAATCTCCGCTGTTTTTTTGTGTGATGTGTTTTGCTTGGCATGAGGACGTTATTAATTATATTTTATAATTTGCTTTTCGTTTTACAGCAAAGTGTGGCCTTTGTAAATATGTCGAGAATACACTGGGTAATGGTAGTGGTTTAATAAAATTCTGGGAGCGATCGAAAAAATGTTGTTTGTCCGTAGAAGCGTATGCACTTGGGCTAGTTGGTGATCCATGGATGAGAGGTTAAAATCGCTAAAAACAACGGACAAGTGAAAGAAACCTACAACACAGAGCACTCTGTGTTGTACGTTTCTTTCACTTGTCCGTTGTTTTTAGCGCTTTTAAGCTCTCATACATTGTTTGTCCGTATATGTGATTGGATGTGCAACAAATGATATGCACGTACACATACTTGCACGACGTTCGGCCAATACGGAGCAAACGCATCGTAGAGTATTGCACAATATTGCGCAAACGCTACACACTTAAAGTTTTAACACTCTTATTGGTTTAAATGGCTTGTCCTATGGGGAGCACCTTATTCGTGTAACAAAACACCATAGGGAAGGGGTGTAATTATTAGCACCTTAAGAAAGGGTTAAGACTTCGTGACACCCTAAAAAGGGGTGTGATTTTCGCACACCCTAAACAAGGGGTGTGATTTTTCTAACACTCTCAATCATGGGTGTGATTTCTAACACCCAAAGCATGGGTGTTACTTTTTAACCCCTTCCCGGTAATGTCCACCTCTCAGAAATGCCTGGGGAGAACCCTGCTTGCGACATTTATTCTTTCTAGCACTGGTGGCGTAAACAAGAGTCGACAGGCTTGCAAATACGGAAGGACCGGAAGTTACTTGGGACGCAAGCGGCAGTTCATGTTTTTAAGCATGCTTGCAAAGTACTTACAAATAAGAGAGCGATCTCATGTAATCCGTGACAGATGCATAATCCCCCTATTCGGGCAGCACAGAACAATTCGCAAACACAATGCCGGGGATGAAGCCGGTCGCTCGCATTCAATGGAAGCCTCGCGGTCACCGATGAGCAGCTCTGTGTCGTGAGAGATGCACAATCCGATTCGGGCAGCACGAAACAACGCAAACACAATGTCGAGGATGAAGGCGGTCGATCACACTCAACGGAAGTCTCGGGTCCGCCGATGAGCAGCTCTTTGTCGAAACTCGTCCAACAAACACAGCACAATAATTCCAGAGTCCGACGAAATAAGGGGCCAGCAGATGAAAAAGTTGGCATAGATGTATTCCGGCCATTCACGACAAAAAACCGCGGTCGTGAAATGGAAGTCGTCAGGACCTGCTTGCACAAAAAAGAGGAGAACAGTGACGGACGCTTTTTGGAAACCGGATTTACGTGGTCCCTACAACTCACCATAAACTGGCAAACGGCGAAGGCTATGACCCCAGTAAGCCAGCAGCGCGTGAGAGCGAGTCGCGTGACAAATTTTCGTCCAAGCGTTTTTGTCGTACGGAGAGTGATCACGTGTTTTGCTCCACACCTCTGATTCGCTAGAAGCGGCCTTCGCACTCGCTTACAGCTACACGGACACACAAAAAAGTGGGGAGGCTTATCAGAAGAAGAGGTCAAAGGGGGATGGACAAAGCTGTTAATCTCCCTCTGCTGCCTCCTGGGCTGAACAGGGAGGGTCGCCTTGTATGTGGGACCTTGAAGTTGATGTTGTTGTTTGAGTGGCAGTTCCCTTTCGAAAAATGTGGAGCCGGGGAGTGGCTTATGCTGTCTGGGTAGAACTCGTTGATCGTCGTCTAGTTTATGCGTTTGAATTCCTTCTTTCCCTTTCCTTTTTTTCTTCATGTGTTTGGAAGTGTATTTATTGGTTCAGTCAGGTGAGTTTGTGCTACCCGAAATAAGGGTGCCACTGTTTGTAATAAGCTTCAGCGCAGTTGAAAAAAAATAAAGAAATTAAGCAAAACGAAATTAGCTCGCTTTTTGCCTGAGAAAGACTTCTCAGGCTAAAAGCAAGCAGATTCCGTTTCGGCTAATCTTTTTTATTTTTAACGTCGTATTTTAGACGGCACATAGAAATACCTCTCCAGCATAGCCGATTCACGCAGGATACTCTCAACACTCAACTAAAAACGGCGTCGCGCACGTTATGTCAGGATATCGTTGGCGCGACTCATCCCATTCGTTAAATATTGGCTAAACTAAAATGGTGTGGGCACAATCTTTTCGAATAGATCCAATATCGGCGACGTACGGTGTGTTGCCTGGGCTGTATATTTACACGTCTTCGGTCACCTTTTGGAAGCAGAGGTGATTTGTTAAATCGAATTTGAACTGATGAAACTGATGCAGACGCGACACGTAATTTTCGGGTCCTGTCGAATAGAGAGTTCGATCGGAGTTGCAAAAAACATTCTGTAGCACTTTCTAATCATACGCGCCTTTGTGCAGCGATTAATTATATTCGATGTTTGTACCGCCGTACATCAGAAACCGTTTCAAACTTTCACCAAAGCAATAAACATGAACGGTTATAAAATCATGGGCCTAATCGACAGTATCAACATTATGCCCGTCTCACACCGTGTGAATGAAAAGTGTGTGGACGTCCGTTAACCACTTGACCGGGGACGGAAGCATAGAGCATTGCTCATCGTCATTTGCGCCGGGTTTTCAGGCAGAAACCGGTAGGAATAAATGGCCTCTCCTTTAGCGTGAAGAAAAACGGCGTCCATAACAATGATATTGGTTGAACAGAGGGGAAAGCGAATTTGTGAAAGATTAATCTGACGCGCATTCTTGCACGTTCTCGTTGATGTCCTGAAGTTTTGACGAGACGCCGGACCGATGCATCGCTACATAATTCCAAGCAATTTGAGCTACGTCTTGGTATTGCACAAAGTATAAAATCCACCGCTTAAAGCACATATTAAAAAAAATTCGAGCTTGCTAATGCAGGCGGCATTTTTTTTTCCCCGACTCATTTCATAGTTAGCTCCTCGATTTGGGGCACATGCTGCTATAACGCGATGACGATCAATCGATGTCCCGTTGTCCTTACCAGTTCCTCTCGTAGACAACGATTTCTTCGACAGGATTAACACCGACTCCTTGAAATCATAGAAGTCCATCACACCCTTTCTACACATTATGAACGGGGGGTGTTGCGCCGAGTGCGTGC
Source organism: Ixodes scapularis (assembly GCF_016920785.2). Classification (NCBI taxonomy): domain Eukaryota; kingdom Metazoa; phylum Arthropoda; class Arachnida; order Ixodida; family Ixodidae; genus Ixodes; species Ixodes scapularis. The sequence continues at coordinate 50,038,410 of NW_024609838.1, read as the reverse complement.
ACCCTTCTAACACGATTTCCTTAACATATTTCAAACTGGGGGTGTGATAGGGGTCTACGTAGGGTGTAAGCCTTCTCGTACACCCCTGTTACACCCACCAATGCTCAAAATCGTGTAAAAAGGGTGTAGGAAGGGTGTTGGTTAAAAAAACACACCCTTTTAACACGATCTTGAATGTTAAAATATTTACTGTGTAGGCCGCAGCTGTACGGCAATACCTGCCGGATATCAAGCAGTAGTGCAAAACTGGACATTTGAGCGAAATTCGAACCGACGTTCGGCCGGCACTGGCACGATGTTGCAAAGTATTGCCGGGCTGGTTGGGAACGGAGGTGGTAATATCTTACCATCGTGTTTCCAACGCATTTTTAATTTAATTCTCTTCTGGGACGCGTGAAAGAGCACTTCTTTGACACACCACAGATATTCGAAACTTGGGCAGGCCACTTGGCTTTCTTTGCCACTTTTGGCACTTATTTGGCACTTCAGTGGGTAGCTAGAGAAGTGTCAAACTTCGGCATGCCCCGAATCGCCAAATTAAGATTTACTGCGGCAGTTATGGCTAAAGTCTGGCACTTACTTTGGCACTACTGTGGCGGACCAGAGAAAAGCCGAACTCGGCGTGGCCGAAATACCAAAATTGCGCGTTGCTTTGGTAGTTTTGGCTCAAGTATGGCACACTTTGGCACTCCTGTGGCGTACCAGAGAAACGTCGAACTTTGGCGTGTCCGAAATACCCAAATAAGGCGTTGCTCTTGCAGTTATGGCTGAATTATGGCACCAACTTTGGCGCTCCTCTGGCGAACCAGAGAAACGTCAAACCTTGGCATGCCCTGCATTTGCAAATTAGGATTTACTATGGCAGTTATGGCTCTAGTATGGCACTACTTCGGCACTCCTGTGGCGGACCAGAGAAACGCCAAACCTTTGCACGTCCAAAATACCGAAATTAGGCGTTGCTCTGGCAGTTATGGCTTAAGTATGGCACCAACTTTGGCGCTCTTCTGGTGACCAGAGAAACGCCAATCCTCGCCATGCCCTGCATTTCCAGATTAGGCTTTACTATGGCAGTTATGGCTCTAGTATGGCGCCAACTTTGGCACTCCTCTGGCGCACCAGAGAAGAGCCAAACTTTGGCATGCCCTAGGATCGCCCAACTAAGGCTAAAGTTAGGCACCGTACTTTGTCACTGATGAGTGCCATGGTGCAAAAACCTAACTGCGCCAAAGTTGGGCCCTTATGTTTGCCAGACCTTTGCCCAAGTTGGGCATTCCTCTGGCGTGCTACTTGGGGACGGTCTTGTGAATATTATAAAGCCGTCACATTGTCACGAAACACTGCGACGTCTTTTGACATCATGACACCAAGTGACGTCCTGGTGTCACTTGACGTTACCGTGCTACGTGGCACCGTGATGCAACCTGACGTCATTAAGCCATGTGACCCAACGTAGTCAGGTGACAGTGTGACCTCATCGTATGCTATGAATTTAAATCAATGTTTGTTTTCTACGCTATGCATTTGTAACAAAATTGCACGGCTTGTGGTAGGTTCTTTAAATGACCTGCAAAATAACAGCCGAGGAGCTGAGCACACACAGACAGCACACAAGTGTTTCCACCGAGCTTGAACTATTTGCCAAGGGTGCAAAGATTACTTCGTCCCGTAATGTCCGAATTTCCAAGCTAAATTGGCCTGGGTAAATTGACAGTTTGATATTTTTATTAGACCCACGATCGCGCAGGGAAAATAACAGCCGTCGGATGACCAAGAAATATGCTTTTTCGAGTAAGGCTCATCAAAATATTTGGCGCTGGAGAAAATCAGCCGTCTGCGTTAAGTCCTTATATTAGACTTCGTTTTGCAAGCGTTCTGCCGATTAAAAGACACGGCGAAAGAGTCCAAGCACGCCTCTGTTCTCGCAAAGCTGCCGTTTTCATCCGGGTAATAAATTTCATCTGCTAGTCGACAATAGGGGTATGGAGTGATAAACCGTATGTTTGAAAGTTGCACCCCCCGCCAACGCCTTGATGTAGCACGCAAATGTGACAACTCGCCAAATGGCCTCACTAACCCCGTGATGTCAGCGGTAAGAGGCAGCAACCAGAGCTTGTTGTTGAGAGTTAGTTTACTGTGTGGCGGTCGTAATATGCGACTGCTTTCCCAAGATTTGGGAGTTGTTGCTCTGAGACGCAAATATAGCGTAGAAATATGACATGATGAGGTATGCGTCGCGCTTTGAATATAAGGGAAGTTGGTTCAGGTTGAATGCCACCGTATAATCCCGGCAACCTTTAGTGAGGAAGCCCCTGCGATATGGAACCTTTTATACTGATCTCCGATTTTACAAATAGACCTTTCGCAAACATTCTTAAAGCCCGCGTGCGCCGCTCGACAAATAAAATGAGTCCTCAGTACGCCCCTCCCATCGTCTTTCCTCCTGCCACCACGTGACATACACGAGCTGGCGCAGGTTACAATGACAACAAGGCTCGAACAGCCGAGTCGGATGAGCCGACAAGCGCGCGAAACTGGGAGAGAGGATTGGCTAGCTTGCAAGGCTGCCCTTTTCTCATACCTCTCCTTTGCACACGCTCCGTCGTATTCTACACATACGCTTTGTTGAACCTAGTCGAAACCTGGCACGGTTGCAGTACAATATTAGTGGATTCTTTGACACCGCAAGACGTGAAATAAGTTACGATGAACAAAGTAATCAAATAAGTGAATAGGGTGATCTGTGGCGATACATTTAGGCTGCCACAGATACGGTATGCCACCCACGACGTATGACGTTCCGGAGGATGGTCGGAATGGCGGATGGATGCGAGGGCTGCTGGCGGTAGCTGCCGCCACTCACGCGCAGCCGCGGTGGCGCAACGAGAAGGCACGTGATCAGTACCGAGGGTTCCCAAACTCCCCAGCCGTCGTGCCACTCCGAGCTTTTTCAAACGGTCTATCGGTGGTTGTCAAGATTTTCAAACAATGTGCTGTTACTACTGTAGCATCAATTAAGTGGCAGTACTTTTTAAAACTCAAAAGCTGGCGCTCGCAGAAATGGCCTACGTGCGCAGCTTTTACTAAATATTCGAGTAGTTCTCATTAGTGGCGTTTCTGTTTAGTGCTCATTATTATACGTGTGGTATGATGTTGTTATTATTGTGCTTGTGCTGTATTAACCTCCCTCATTCCAATGTCGACAAAAAACATGCAGAATATAAAATAATGAAACAAAACTTCTACATAACTGAAGTTTTATTGGGATTCACAATGTTTCTATAAGGTGGAAGGATTGCGGCTCCTATGCACAGATATTGGAGAGTCGGAGATTCCAGACTCCTCGAAAGCTCCTCTGCTCGCAGGAAAAGGGCACTGCTATCTGACACGGCGCGCTGTTTTGCAGAAATTGGGGAGCAGTTTAATGTGACAGACTTCTGCAATTTACTACCACCCACTGTGGCTTGGTGCTGCCTTACTTAGCTGGCCCTATAATCCCTGCATTAATAAAATAAGTCCTCAAATGAATGAGCAAGCAAACGCTATAAAAACAATCCGAAGGATCCTAAGCACTTCTTGTGAGTTGTGGACTCTAAAGCATAAATATCGGTCTTCCGCTTCCTGTGTTCGTCTGCGGCGTACTGGCGTGAACGGCCACGTTTCGCTATTCTCCAGGTAGCGGCCGACGGCCGAGCGCGAGCTTTCGCTAAAAGCGGCCGCGCCGTTCTGATCTCGGCCGTGCAGCTTCTCCGGAGTGCCCTTTTTTGGAACTACGCCACGCGAGAGCCAATGGGAGCCCCGTTCCTTAAAACTATAACGCGCCAGCCAATCGGAGCCAATCAATCAGATCGCTGCTACAGACGACACGTTTCGCTACATTGGGAGAGGAGAGTCTAGGTTCTACTTGGCGACGTTTTAATCGCTGATGACGTCAGTTCGCTCCATGGGACAGTAATACTTTTGGATTAATAACTGCAGACAAGTGTAGCAGCGTTTGTGCAGACACAGCACACTCACCACTCGTCTCAGGCATGCTCCGACCGATGCGGCTAGCAGTATTCACCGCACTCGTGTTCACAAGCTATCTGTCGTTGTTAGGGACACTTCTTGTGTTGGAGCAGCACCACCGCAATATATTGGTCAGCGATCGATCCTTTGAGCTTACAATGTCGGTGGTTGTACAGAGCAAGTATCGCGTTGGGTGTCGTGGCCTGTGTGAAGCATGTAATGAAGGCAGGCAAAAGACGCTTCCGAGCCTGGCAAGCAAGCTCCGTATTCAGTCAAGATCAGGCGAAGTAGAGTTGTATGTGTGCTTGTGGGATGCAGACAAGTCGGTATGAGATTGATAGAGCTGTAGTAACACGCACAAGCATAAGCACTCTTGAAGACCTTGGTAGAAGCCGACCGACTATAGATGTTATTGATTCGAGAGTTGGCATATAGGGAATATGTACCAATTCCCATAGCTGCTTGCATCACAGTTGATTACGGACTAAAAGAAAGCTTACGCAAGTCACACAATTCGAATTGTTGCTCAGCGAATGTAATCGATATGCGTTACCCCTAGCTAGGACTCCGTGTTTTCGGAGTTTATTTTTTGTGAAATTTGGAGGGTGTTTTTCGGAGTTTATTTTTTTCCCGATATTTGGAGTATAAAGGAGTTTATTTTTGTTTGATTCCAAATTCTCCAAAATTCGGAGCTTAATTTTGCAGTGTTTACTATGAAAAAATGAAAGCCGTTTACAACTCCCTGTAACGCCGAATTAGAGCGCAGCTCTTGAGGAGGAGGAGGGAAGGGTACTGAGGTTCACGTGTTTTCAGGGGGGGGGGTCAAGTGACCTCGAGGGGGGGTGGTCACGTGACCTTGGTGGGGTCACATCCCCTCCCCAAGGTCACGTGGGGGTCACGTGACCTCGGGGTGTCACGTGACCACGGGGGTCACGTGACCTCAGGGGGTCACGTGACCCCCAGAAAAAATTTTCCGCTAGATTTAGCGGGGAAATTTTTTCCGCTAAATTTAGCGGGGAAATTTTTTCCGCTAGATTTAGCGGGGACATTTTTTCCGCTAAATTTAGCGGGGAAAATTTTTCCGCTAAATTTAGCAGGGAAATTTTTTCCGCTAGATTTAGCGGGGAAATTTTTTCCGCCAAATTTAGCGGATAAATTTTTTCCGCTAGATTTAGCAGGGAAATTTTTTCCACTATTTAGCGGGGAAATTTCCGCTAGATTAAGCGGGGAAATTTTTTCCGCTAAATTTAGCGGGGAAAGTTTTTCCGCTAAATTTAGCGGGGAAATTTTTTCCGCTAAATTTAGCGGGGAAATTTTTTTCCGCTAGATTTAGCGGGTAAATTTTTCCGCTAGATTTAGCGGGGAAGTTTTTCCGCTAGATCTAGCGGGGAAATTTTTCCGCTAAATTTGGCGGGGAAATTTTTCCGCTAGATTTAGCGGGGAAATTTACCCATAATGCACCGCGCGGTTACGCCGACGGCGACGCCGACGCCGCTCAAGCCGGGAACGGGCGCCTAAGAGCTGCGCTCTAAAACAAAATAATATCCTGGTGTAAACCTATGCTAGATAAAGTAAAAATAAAACGCGATTATTTCAATATTTCTTCAGCTGGATTTGGTGTTGGAGCCATTTCCATCACCAATACTAATTTGTCCCACGGCAAGAGTTGCACACAGGTGTTGCTTCGATAAACGTTAGCGCCTTAAATATAAACTCCTGGAGGTAGTCGCTGGGAGGCACGTATTTCCATCCCCTCCTATTCTATGCTACCCCGCGGCCGCGCGAGGTGGAGTGGTAAAGGATTAAATGGGTAAGTTTCAACTGCCCCCCCTCCCAATTTGATGCAATCATTATGGTCCATAGCTTTTAAACTGGAAACCATTACAGAGGCTTTTGTCGCCACCCAAAAATAAGGACATCTCGTCTTGAACCTTGACCAGATAAGCGATGAGACTCCTTTGGTCAATGATCCGAGATTTGAAATATAATTGTGGGGGCATTTTCCCGGGATCATTGACCCTGTGCGGTGATCAAACTTAATTGTAAAATACCGTCTTTAATTTTGTTTGAGGGGCGGGGGGGAGGGGGCATTCGCACGTCAAAATTTGGAGTTTATCGGATAAATCCGAATTGACCAAATGTTTACCGGCGGATGTTTTTCAGAATTTTTCGGATTTATCCGAAAATACGGAACCCTACCCATAGCTTGTACAAGTTATTTCTTAGGAATGTCTCCTATGAGAGAGTAGTATTCAGATATATGTGATGTCAGTCCAAGGTGTCTTTTGGTTTACCACGAAGAAGACTCGGAATAACGAATGTGGTGTCTCCAAATATACTTGTCGGGGTTCTTCCGGTTAAGAATCAATGTAATAAACACAGACTTTGTTTTTCTGACCCCCTCTTTGTCAGTTTTCTTCAGAGCGCTCATTCACGATTTTTCCGAACGCTTTTGAGAAGTTTAGCTTGATTCGCAGACGCAGCGTGCATATTTGTTCATGCGGATGGTTTTAAACTGCTCAACTTGGCATAAATCAAGTCTCACACCTGCCACCACTGAAGGTAAACTTTCTATGTACGTGCCTGCGGTGACCGGTTCAGTGTTCAGGTGTCTATAATTTGTTAAAGATTTGAATTGCAATTCGAATATGTTTATACTCATTTCATTATGCTATCATTCATTTTTTTACACACTGTTCTAACAAATATTTTATTCAGTCTTCTGTTAGGCGTTTAGTTGTAGTGCATCTCATCCTTGGATTCAGATGACGCTCCAGCTCCTGGCAAGAATAGCTTTAGTTTGGTCAAATGGCGACTCTGACTGACCCCACGGTTACACTGGCTCCACCCACCGTTTTGTAATTATACATCATGCTCTGTGGCTGAATTCAAATGTGCTGATACTGCATAGCAGGCTAAGATCCATGCGTTGGAAAAACGATGTCCTCAAATAACATCAACTCGTAATCCGCAACATTTTTCTGGTACTTTTTTCGTCAATATTGGAAGCTCGGGCATATGTTGCTTACATGGCTCTGCCGTCTGCTGTACCTTCGGTCTCCTAGTTGGTTCAATCATTTGTGTGCTATCCACCCCGCGGTGATATTTTTTTCAACATGCAGCAACGAAAAACTATTGCGCAGCAATGTAAATTCGTTTAGTCTTGGTGTCCGAAGTTCGAGAATGTCAAACCATTATTATCTTCAAGCCTCTCACCCGCATTCTCAATAAAAGTGGGGAATGTTGTGAGAAGTGTTGCTGGTGGGTAATGTTTGTCTTTAAATTGCTACTGCCCTTGAAGAACCGGTACCAAATCGACTGTCCTTGCATTTTTTCTTACCTGCGTTGTGGTGTTCAGTGCAGAAGCATGTGTCATGGTTACTTCCCGTTCACGTTATTTTCTCTGATTAGGGTGTTGTCTCTGGGTTCCTTTGTTTCAGACTCTGGAAGTCTTTCCGTTTACGCCAAGTCAACTTCGGCCAGCGCTTACATTTTAAGTGCTAGTGAAGTGACGTGGCTCCAATAAAAACCGCAATTATTTAGACGAAAGCCTTATATGTTTTTATTGGGAAAAGGTGTCGGCGTTGTCCCTGAAAGATGGCCATAAAGTTACGCCATCAAGCACACACCGCTCAAGTTCAAAGCCGACGCGTCTCAGAAATAAAACACAAAAAAAGCACAGCAATGGAGATGCTTCGTCACGTACGCCGTGAATCCGGCGGGGGTGTCGCGCCTGCGTAGTCGGGGAGCGTTATGTCACTGCCGGACTATAATGCTTTCGCATTCCTACACGTAAGCAGTCTTAAGTGTTTCCGGTGAATTTTTAGGTTTCTGTTGTCTTGGAGCTGTCGAATCGAATGTTTACATCGTAAGTGATTTACGTCTCACTTCTGCAGGGCAAATGAGTCGTAAGGTGTTATTTTCAAATTTGAGAAAATCGTCAAGGCAGTCCAGAGTGCAGTTGGTCACACCGTGAGTGCAACGAACGACGGTGCGTCACATGATGTGGTTAAGATTAGATATGCCTCCTCTGTTTCGACGCCATACGAGTCCTTAAACCTGCAGAGACGGCTGGCAGATTATTGTAATGCAGCAAATAAGTTTATAATAGAACTACATTTTATATTTCTGTTTTAGGAAATTGTCTTCAATACAACTGTTCGATTCGTACATTGGACGTGCAGTGCTCGAATGCCTCCCTCTTTAACACCCCTCGATGCAAAAGAAACGATAATAGACTATCTACCTGTTCAGAGCCTCTTTTCACTAGAGGAGCCAGAGACCTTCAACATGCTCGGTTAAAGATTGTCTGTTGCCCGAGGCTGGAGAAAATGTTAGTTTTATAGTTTTTAAAGCAGCATCAGGATTTAGCAAAACGTTCCTTGATTACAATGGGTTCAACGTCGTGCACAACATCGGAGGCAGGCAAACTGGAGGTGAGAAGACAACATCCTTGGTTGGTAGTTTATATAAGGCTTAAATGTTCTCTTTCACAACTTCATATTTTCATGTTCGTGGCAGTTTTCACACCGCCCAGCTTCCATGCGGAGGAACGAGGTTTGATCCCAGACTGGTCTACTACTTGATTCTTGAGCAGCACCATCGCGGCAGTCCATGCTCTGTTTTAAGTCTTGATAATGTCGTCGTTCAGCATCATTCCCCTGAATTCCTTTTTTTCCATTTTAATGAACACCGATACGACGGTTCACGAAGTGGGTGCGCGGAATCGTCCGGGAATATCTTGTGCTTCGCGGTGTTAATATGGCAAACCAAGGGTGGTGCAGCGGAGCTGTCGTGGAACTCGTCGAGTAGCTTGGGGCGTTTTTGTTTTTGTTAAGAAAGCAGGTTCGGGCCCGTTTTGAACTCAGGTTGTGCAGCCTTTTAAATGCAGCTGCGGAAAATGCTTCTGACACTGGAAGTTCGTTGGTCACGCCACTGAAGTCTTAGATATGTTGCATACCGTTGTCATTGCTTAGTTGGTGTGGCCCGTTTCGAAAGTGCCCAACCAGCGCCGTGGCGAGACCTTCTTGAAGAGTCGTAGCGTTCGCTGCTGGCAGTGGACGCCGATGCCTTTCACGGGTAGCAAGAAGACGCTGCCTTCTGGTGGCATTCATATGCACGTGGCTCCGATGGTTTCGGGAAGTACAAAGACACTTGACAGAGGCGGCAGGTTTACAAGATCAGCAAAAAATCGAACGGCGGCAAGTGATGGTTTTCTATGTTCCGAAGATGGAAGACATTTTCAGAGCGTCAGCTTGTTTTCAACACGGTCGGCGGCGGCTCTGTATTCAAACATGATGTCCAATCCCATGATAATGACCATACTGCAGTCCTGTAGCTCAATAAGCTTCACCGGACAGGTTTCGCCACGGATCTCTACGCATGTGTTGCACGTCCCGATTGGCGTTAGTTTGTAACATTTATCAGGTATTACTTGTGGCCCATCACACCGCGTCATAACTTCCCGAAGTAGAAAAGGGATCTTCCCCCTCAGAGCGTAATAATCCGCGCCGGTGTCGACGAGGGCCGTAACTTCGGGGCTATCGGTGACAGCGTGGAGGTTGTTAAAGATGTCTGCAGATACACCGTCGTTAGAATGGTAGATAACCCGCGTTCCTGTAGTTTTGTTTACTTCATTTCCATTAGGCAATGGCGTTACCTCCAGGCTACGACGCTCAGTCTTCGAGAACAAAAAAGAGGAGAAAGAGTCTACTGCAAGAATTGTGGAAGAGCGAAAGCGCACGCCGAGGCGATGAGCGTCGGGAGCACCGGATTGTAGTCGGTAACGGGGACTGGCGCCTTCAAAGACGCTCTTCAATATCCCGTGACCCCTCCCCGACACGTGGTCGAGGGTCGTTCAGCGCGAACTCTTTCAGGCTCATTTGTCAGTAAAGGAACCTCTGGTAAACGCCGTCAGCCTAAACGCACACGGTGCAGAGTAGTCATTGGTTGGCCGTTCGGCGCACGGCCTTGTTTCTCTCTGTACGTTATTTAACGGACGAATACTGGTTCTTACTGAATTTTGGAATACTTTAGCGTTGGGTGGTCTAGTCGAGTTGACGTCGGGTACTGATGGGCAGCCGGTGGCCATGGTCGTTCCATTGCGGCGTAAGTGACCCTCCTTTCGGCTGATGCAGCTTTGATCGTAGATGTCTCCAGTTAAATTGCCCGTGGCAATTTTTTTTCAAAAAAGCATCGCAATCGATATAGAAACAGGGCAACATGCGGCGGGAAGTATATTCTTGAGCTTTTCCTGGACAAAGTCGCGGGCGGTGTCATGGATGTCTGGAAGTCTTGCCTCGAAGTTGCAGCTGAATGATTGGAGTGTGGAGACACCGGGTAGTCATTGATAGTGACTGGCTCGGTCATGCACAGCCCTTTTAATGTTAGAGATCTAGAAAACCAAAACCTCAAGAGTTCTGTAGCGTTGCGGATAAGACCCTGGAACATGTTGTCCCTCACGCCCCGCATAAAGATTCTCCACGAAAGCGGTGAAACATTCGTGGGGCCCTGTGGAGTTGACCGAAGCAGGTATTCGGCTCTCTTCCGTAGATATTGGCTGAAAAACGTCCGCTTCAGCTCGATCATGTACCCATCACACACGCTAAGGTGAAAACTTGGTTATCCATTCAATGGCTAAAAGTTCTTCCTAGCAAGAAGTACAGGTTATGCAGGCGCTAGTTGTCTCTCCATCCACTGCGGCGGGGCGACACAGTCCTATTGCTCAATGCAGCCCTGGGCGTCTTTGTACACCTCGCCATGGTAGGGCGTCGAAGGGCTAGGCGTGATGGTCATGTAATCTAAGGTTGGAGGGTCTGAGGTCTGCTGCAACGGGTTGGTCATCCTTCAGTTGTTTAGCTTCAAAGTTTCTGTCAGCACACTTAACGTCGGTGGCTCTTCTTTGTTGTGGCGACTGGCTCGAAGTTCAGATTCCTCGCAGTCTTCGTTTGGGGCTTACACTTCATGCGGTAATCGCCCCACCGGTATTTTTTCTGCCAGGCTCTTGATCAAACTTGGTTCACGGCCAACCGGGGGTGTACAAAAAAAGGGCATAGTGAGAAGTACCCAGCACTTCCACCAGAACAGATGATTCCAGCTGAGAATGGCCTGGAACTTTTCAATATAGAGAATATCTATAAAATAAAGTACTAAACCAAGCGTCTTTGACAATATAACAATACAAAATGAATTGTGTTTCTCCTGAACAGAAAGAATCGCGGTGGCTTAGCTCGGCAATGCCACGATATACGTAGCGTGAGGTTATGCGCACAAAATGAGAGGCGCTATCAAGCGGCTCCGGTGCAGCGTCAGATGGCTACTGCGCAACGGAGGTGCACAGCTGCGCACGCGGCGGCACCACTGCGTCTGCCGCGGCTACGGCGTCACTCCTCTTGAATGCGCAGACCGGCGAGACGCGCGCGGTGGCGTCGGAGCCAGCGGCGGCGGCGGCTCCGGCCAACACCTTCCAGAAATCAGGCCGTAGCGCTCCGAGTGGGCACGTCACAATGGCGGAAGAAGGAAGGCCATGGCGCAACTACGTGAGAAAAGGCCGCTGTCGACGTGTATCGGCGCAGCCATGTTCGTGCGCGTTTATCCGACATTATTACACGTTTTAAAAGCGCAGTCTTGTATAACTCATTATATATATAATATAAACGTAATATACAACACGTTATCAAAGGTTGAAAGTACCAAATTTATATATTTGATTATCCCCGTAACCGCGGGACTATGCACAGTCCCGCAGCTCCTCACACTTTACGAATGAACCGGCTCCGAATTTCCAATGTGACATCTTCCCTCGTACGGGCTCCGATTCTGGTAAATTTACGTTGCGTGTGAGCTTCTGACTGTCTTCAAAGGTACGCTGAGACATTTCAGAAGGGAAAGGAACCGAAAAAAGATCCATTCATCGCCGCAGGGAGGGAACGCACAAGAGCAAGAGATGGGTCGACAATGTTAAGCCTCTCGTCCCACACTGCTGGCGCTGCTCTCGCGTGTGTGTGTGTGTGGCTCTTTTGGTCCTCCTACCCGTGGTTTTTTGTTTTTTTCCTCACCGCAGTCTCGGGTAGATTTTTTTTTTTGTGTGTCTGTTCGCTTGATACTACGGCATTTACGTGGATTCGCGAAACAAGGCCTGCTACGGTTTGAGTGACGGGTGAGGCAACTAGATAATGATGACACTGGCCGATAACTTCTCTCTCGACAGAGACAGAGACTTCTGGAAGCTCGCGTTCGATTTTTTTCGTGATAGATCGTGTGGGACGTATGGATACGATCGACAGGAGAGGAGCAACTTATTTGCGGGCTTTCTTGGTCATGTGAGACGCAAGTAAAGTGCCGCAGTCGACTTTTTTTAATCTCATGATAGAATGGAATTTTGTTCTTCGTCGTCATCCGCTTGCTATTGCGTCGACATTTGTAAATATGCGTGGTAATATTCTAGTTATTACTGGAAGGTAAATAACAAGTTTGGGTAGTTATTGAAAGTGCGTTGTTTGCGCCTATGCGTTTATTTATACTAATGTTATTTTGTTGCCTTTGCCGCGTTTATACTAGAATCTTAACTGTATTAGGGTAATAGTGTTGTTGTACACGAAATAGGCTATATTGTGTTTTTAGGCAGCTCGATCGCATAGAGAGAATTAAATTAGTTGACTGTAAATAGTAAGTTTAGTACCCCTGCAACACGGAGAAGTTAATATGTTTGGATTAAATACTGTGGTATTTAATCAGCTCGCTGTTTTGAGTGATTATGTGCGCGTCGCAAGCTGATTTGTCGGCCCCACATTTCCATGCAATCGAAATTACATTAATTTTAATTCAGTGACTCCACGCGATAGCATCGCGTACATGATCGTAAGTGACAATTGTCGAGCCGTGTCCGAGTTGGCTATGTCTACCCGTTTTTTAACTGATCTGTATTGATGTGTCCATTCACTGCGTGCCTCGCCATTTTGTCGAAATATTTCTGTGTAAGAGATGCATTTATTTTCTACTTTTCTACAATATTTTCTACTTAAACAATCACATTTTTCTATAGACGTCTTCTACGCATACCTCGTGCCATTCCGCATCAATTATTTAGCGGTGTAATGTTTTGCCCTTTTAATAAAGTGTTTCTTAGACCATTGCAATCTGCAGCTTTCATTTTAGCTAATAAGACACGCGTATGTGACGAAAAGCGCGCTACGGCGGTCGATCCACGCGCCTTGCCTTCGCTTCGACATGCGCCCCCGATCGCCTCCTTTGCGACGTCACGAGAAGAGCGCTACGGCCTTATTTCTATGAGGTATTGCTCCGGCGAGTCAGCTGTGCGCAGTGTGACGTCACTGCTCCTCGCGCTCGCGTAGCACGGAGGACGGCTCATTATGCGAGCCACGCGAAACTGCTCAACTTCGTGTTGCATGCTCTACAAAAGGGGGCTACATTGCTTTAGCGTCAAGCTGTCTGAATAAATACTCTTCGGTGTTTTGCCGACTGCCGTAAACGAACCAAGCGGAACTGATGTAAGACCACTTTTTGTCATTGAACGGCACCACTTGTGCTTCCTAAAAGTGTTCACCTACGACAGAATAATTTAGAAAGCAGCACAGCACCACCTAGCACGACACGACAACTACCGTTTTCAGAGCAACTCTCCGCTCCGCTGCACATAAGGAAATCGAGACCCTAGTCATCTAGACCAAGAGGCGCCACAACCCCACCTCCCAATCAAGCTTTACACAATCTGTGTTGCTAAATGTGTATCCAAATACATCGCACACACGTCACTGCACACCAAGAAGCTACCGATGGGCAACGAGGGCGCCATAGCATCGCCTTCAAGTTTATTCTAGCGATATCATAATTCATATGAAATCCGAGCGAAGCATGGCCGATAACGTCTCTTTCGTGGCACTACCCACGCCAGTCACCAGAGAAATGCGTGCTAAAAGTTCCGGTCTTTCGTATATATCATGTTGTACTCTGAAATCCCTTTCGACCGGCTTAAGATCACCGCTCCTAAATCTAATATCAGCACACTCTCAACAACAACCACGAACAACGCATCCAAAAAGGTTTGACATAGCTGGCACAACCACAGCCTGGGCGTAGCCATCCTGCCTGTGACGTCACGCCTTTGGTTAATTCATGTGTCAAGTAGCCACATTTCTGTTCAATTGCGGCAATCTGCCCGGGGGGGGGGGGGGGGGGGGGGAGGAGGTGGGAGGGGGGGAGGGGGGGGAGGCGAGGGGAGGGGATGGCGCTTGCGTGTACAGATCGGAAAGCCGGTTTATCGCTCTAAGTCCCTCCACCTCCTTAAAGCGCGAAACACATGTACGACGAAACCTTCCGATCCGACGTGCGGACTGCCCGAATGACCTTGGGGGGAGACGCTTTTCGTAGCATCGCAGAGCGTTGAAAACCCTCGCCTCCGATCGTCGTGTTGCCTGGTCGGACGGTTTCATCGTACATGTGTTTCGTGCTTTAGTTACACATTTTCAAAAGATGCAGGCGCGAACGCAACGTCCGCAGATAACTACAGCTGCGCCATCTGCCGCATTCCGTCTTGCACCAATGCGAAAACACTTGCTTGTGCTCTAGCTAAGCTGGCAAAAATACCATGAAACATTTTTTTCGTTCAAGGGTAATTTAACTAAATATCAAGCCCGGTGTCACCAAGTATCGTCGGAAACTCCGAAGGATTGCACCTCGACCGCTTTCCGCTCCCACCGTCGTCCTCCACAACGGTCCTTCCGACTTTCACCGGCGTTTCCGCGATCACGTTAGCAGATGACGTTCAGAAGATGGCGTCTATCGTTGCTGTCTTCAGATATTGCATTCTCGCGTTACTATGTAAGCATAACGCTTCGTATCCATGATGACGCGGCCCGTAGAAGACGGTCTTTATCGTGCGGAAAGAGGCGGTGGGATGGCGAGATTAGGTACGTGATTGTACTCTTTAGGGGTGTGTTTTAATGAACGTAACGTAAACAAAGAGTTTGAAATGCCTACCTATATAGGTGTCTGAACTTCTCAAACGCCTACTAATTTGCGAGCCTTATACAAGACAAAGTCTTTAGCTTGCAATATAGACGTTCCTGCACTGCAAAACGGTGCTATACCACCGATGTACCGGGAAATGGTTCCCGCTAAATTGAGCGTGAAAATCGTGACATCACGTAATGAATTTGTCACGAGACACTGTCACTTTACATTATGATGTGACGTCAGGGGATGAGTTGGCTTATTTGCTTCTTCCTTTCGGAGTTGCTTGTTCATTCGTTCGTGCGGCGGGCTCTAACTCGGCGGCCCTCGCCGCGAAATTTGGAAGGCTTTGTGTTGTTTTTATTGCTTCAGCAACTGTACGCAATCAGAATTAAGACTCCACGGGCTCGCCAAAAAGTGTGCTCTAGTGTACTTGATTTGCTCGTGTTGTTGTAGTCCTCTAGTTTAAACAGGCAGCTTTTCTTTCTCCCTTCCGGCAAACTCAATTGGACATCGATCGCAAACACCACGTGATCGTAAGTGGAAATTCCAAGCCCTGCCTCGCTAAGCTGAGAGCAAGTCGTCTGCTTCTAGTGCAGGAGTTGCAGGTACGTCAAAACGGCGCCCAATTCTGATTGGCTTTGATTGAAAAGATGGTGTGTATTCCTCAATTCTAGATGCGTTGAGGTGCAGTCACTATTTGTTTTTCATCCGCACCTAAGAGGTCAGATTTCTGGCATCATCCTCACCCAAGGGCAGGAGTCAGGTGACTTCTTCTCAGCATTGTTGTATTCTCATCGCCGTGGCCCCTAGCACAACCACGTCATCTATGGAGTAGCGCGGAGTAACTGAGTGACATGAGGAGACGAGCGCGCGAGAGGTTCAGATTGTCAAGCTCTGGTTCCACTAATTAGCGGGTAGGCGCTCATCTAGCTGCCTTTGTCTCTGTGGTGTCTGGAGACCCGGAATGGAACGACCACACTTGAGCGCAGCTGCCACGAGACTCTATGTTTAATCTTTTTGGTAAAGAAGAGGAAGTAGAAAGGAAAAAGGACAGAAGATGACGAAGTGACCGGAAAGTAATTAGCTAGAAGATACAACATTTTCCCCCCTCCCATTTTAAGAAAGTAACTAAAAGACAAAGCCTAAAGAAAGTAATTAAAGGGGTAAAAATAAAGAGGAAGTATAA
This sequence comes from Ixodes scapularis, assembly GCF_016920785.2. Taxonomy (NCBI): domain Eukaryota; kingdom Metazoa; phylum Arthropoda; class Arachnida; order Ixodida; family Ixodidae; genus Ixodes; species Ixodes scapularis. Next base: position 50,022,245 of record NW_024609838.1, on the reverse strand, counting down.
CAGAAAGATTCACAGAGAAAATCAAAAATAAATCAAAGAGAAATAGAAATGTTCATATACAAAGTCCAAAAGTTATTCATCTTGAGACATAGTCCCCAAACCGCACAGGCGGTCGTCGTTCCCGCCGTGGTCGATCTGGCCACGGCACATCTCCCGCTGGACCTGGTGGAGGTACCGATAGAGGTCGGTTCCCAGTTGGCGATGACGGCTGAGAAGCTGACCTGGTCAGTTGTCCGTATGGCGTTGGGGAACCAGCTGATGTCCGTGGCGTCTGCTGGTCATGCTGGCTCCGCCAGCCCAATGGTGCAGACGGTGGTTGCCACTAGTGATGATCAGCTGACCTTTGACTAAACTTCCCAGTTGGTACCGGGTTTCTGAGGTCCAAACCAGAGGAAGCCGGTCCTGGAACTGCCGCTAGCTTAGAGGCATTCCATATTCTCCCATCTTCCAGCCGAAATGTCCAGCGGCCCACACGCTCGACAATCCGGGAGGGACTGCTAAAGGCAGAGGATCCTTTCGGAACAGATCCGGGCTTCTTCACTCGGACCAGCTGTCCGACCTTGAACTTCGGTGTTCTAGCTCCTCGCCTTCTGTCGGTGTAGGCTTTGGTCTTGTCTTGTTGTTGTCGAACACGTCGACGAAGTCGCTGCAGTTCCTCGAAAGGGTTACGAAGAAACTCTGACGATGAGAGTCCTAGAATGTTCAATCACGTTCGGGGTTTGCGACCATGAAGTAGCAGAGCAGGAGATAGCCCTGTTGTCGTATGAGGTGTGCATCTGTATACGCCCAGGTAATCAACTACAGCAGATTTTATCTGCCGTTTCTCCCTCGATGCACACTGGATGAAACCCTTGAGTGTTCCATTAAAACGCTCAACTTGCCCGTTGGCTTGCGGGTAGTAGACCGAAATCAGATGATGTTTGACTCCACGAGAACTTAAGAAGTCTTTGAATTGTTGAGAAATGAATTGGGGACCGTTGTCGGACACTAGGCTCTCTGGTAAACCTTCTCTGGAGAATACCAGATGCAAAAATTCCGTTACCCTTGAGGTGGTGACATCTGCACAAAACTGTACTTCTGGCCACTTCGAAAAATAATCAACCAGGGTTATGGCGTAGCGGCATGATGGTTCGGCACGCTCAAAAGGGCCCACGATGTCGATTCCTACCTTCGACCACGGTCGCTCAGGGAAAGGTACTGGTTGAAGCGGAGTGGAAAAGGTCTTTGCGCTTTTGTCGGCCGCTTGGCAGATGTCACAAGCATGAATGACGTTCTCCACTTGAGCGTTCATTTTCGGCCACCAGTAGAGCTCTCGGAGCCTCGTACGGGTTTTGACGATCCCGGTGTGCCCCTCGTGCGCCTTGGCGATGAGAATGCCCTGCAGCTCTTGAGGGATCACGAACCGCTCATCCCTTAAAAGAATGCTATCATCCACGGCGAGGTCATCTTTAAGGTCATAGAAAGGGATGAGTTCGGAAGACAAGTTCCATCTTGAAGGCCACGCAGATGTGACGTATGTCATGGCAGCAGACAAGACCGAGTCATTGGCTGTAGCTTCTTGTAGTTGCAGCTTGGTGATGCATTCGTTCTGCAATGCAGTGAAGGAAATTATTTCCTCGTCAAATTCGGTACCGCCTTCATCCTCAGGCTGAGGGAGGCGAGAAAGCGCGTCGGCGACCTGATTTTCCGCTCCGCGTTGAAACTCGACTTGAAAGTTGTAGCAGAGGAGACGGGTCGACCATCTCGTAATTCGGAGGGGTCGATGGCCTGTACCCCGTGTTGCTAGCAGCGTCATTAAGGCTTGATGGTCCGTCCGAAGGGTGAAACGGCGACCCCACAGGTAGTTGTGCCACCGCTCACATGCCCACAGGCATGCCAATGCTTCTCTTTCACCCACCGAATACTTTCTCTCCGCTGCTGTTAGTGTGTGAGAGGCGAAAGCGATGGTCTGAACTTCATTTCCATTGCGCTGCTGGAGCACGGCACCGAGCCCGTATCCAGACGCATCGGTGGATACGATTATGGGAAGACTGGGGTCAAACATCTTCAGAGCCCTTGCCGAAGATAGCATTGTTTTGATTTTCTTGAAGCTGGTGTCAGCTTCGGTATCCCAAATGAATGGAATGTCTCTTTCTCAAGAACTTGCGCAGGGGCTCTACTTCTGCGGCTAGACGAGGAACAAAACGGCTGTAGTATTCTACCATCCCAAGGCATGATCGAAGTTGCGAAATGTCTGTTGGGATGGGAGCTGCGTTGATGACGTCTACTTTTTGTTTAAGTGGGGCGATTCCTTCGCCGCTGACATGATGGCCTAAAAATGAAAGTTCGGCAACGTCAAAAACGCACTTGTTGTTAAGTTTGAGTCCACTATCAGCGATTCGCTGGAGGACATGGCGCAATCGCTCTAAGTGTTCTTCTCCAGTCCTACCAAAGACTATGACGTCGTCCAGGTAAAACAAGACCCCTTCGCATCCTTCTAGAATCGTTGCCATCATCTGCTGGAAGGTAGCTGGAGCAGAAGCGAGACCAAAACAAACTCTCTTGAAACGGAATAAGCCTTCGTGCGTTATAAACGCGGTTAAGTCTCGGCTGTCAGGGTGTAGTGTGACTTGAGGGTAAGCTGACGCCAAGTCCAATTTAGAGAAACGTCTCGCGCCGTGCAGCGCATTAAGAAGCTCCTCAACATGAGGAAGAGGGTAACTGTCAATAACGACAGCCTTATTAGCTTCACAAAGGTCCACACACATCCGAATTGATCCATCTTTCTTCTGGACCACAACAATGGGTGAAACCCATTCTGAGGCACTTATGCGCTCAATAACTCCCGCTGCCTCAAGGCGTTTGATTTCTTCAGTCACAGGCTTCCGCGCCATCAATGGAACGCGACGCATTTTATGCTGCACGGGCTGCACTGATTTTCGGATCTTCACCTTGTGAGTGTAGTCCTTCACTGACCCAGCTCGGGAGAGAAGAGGTGGCTGTATTCCTTCAAGGACGTTGGAAGGCCCGGTAATGCTGGTGGGAGTCTCGCCATGTTCTCACGACCTGGAGGATCAACTTGCGTCAGAAGTCCATCGGACGTAGCTGCAGATTCCTGGGGCTGAAGACAGGACATCCACGCAGCTTTGATGGAGTCCGACGACACATCTCGCTCTGAGGCCCGTGAAGGTACAGTTGTAGGCAGTGTCGTCCGCTCGTTTTGATGTTCAGCAGCTCCTGTCGAGCTGTGACCCGAAGATGATGGGTCAAAAGGCACGGCACTGTCAGAGCTCTGTTCGGAGGCTTCTGTTGAGTCCTCAGTTTCCGTATAGAGGCAGCTCATTGTTGATCCTTGAATCTGAAGATTCAGGGCTTTTACGGCATCCATTCCCAACAACGACGTGCCGGTATTCGCTATATAAAACATAATCCTGGCTGAACGCTCCTTGAACGTGACTGTTGCGTTGAACGCTCCCAGGACTTCAATACGTTGCCGGGAGTAGTTGAGGAGAGTTACCGGCGGTGGAATAATCTTTGCGTCATTTCTGAAATACTTTTGAAAGACTTCCTTTTCGACGATGGACACTGACGAGCCGGTATCCAAGAGGAACGTAAGGGGTCTACCGTAGACACTTACGTTAATGTAAATTCCCATCCGGGAAGTCGTAGCTACATGGCAAACCTGTGTCTCGTCATGCTCTTCGTCGGAAAAGATTTCGTGGATTCGCACGTGACTTTGACGGTGGACAGGTCGGTGCCTGCTGCGGCACACGCGCTGGAAGTGTCCGATACGGCCGCAACCGTTGCAAGTCTTTCCTTGTGCTGAACACGTGTCGTAGCTCTGACAGCGGTTCACCCCGAATCCACAATTTGCACATGATCGACCGTCGCGATAGGTTTCGCGCCGCTTAGGTGTTTGGGCTTGAAATGCTCGCCGCGGCTGTCCGAACGCAGTGGATGGAGTCGATTGCTGGTTGTTGTACCTTGGAGCGCGATAGCCAGGTCTATTTTTGGCAAAAGGGACGCACTCACGTGACTCTTGCTGAAATTGCGAGCTGTACCGGTCGCCGTGACGCGGTGGAAAGTTCTGCCCCACTAATTGACGGGAGGACGAAGCTCCACGTGAAGGTCGGTAGTCGACGGTCTCGGCGGCGTGCGTGACGTTGCATGCGAGTTGCTTTTCTGTAGTCACGGTTATCTCTTTGGCTTCGGCTTTGACTCTTTCGATGTTCAGGACGATTTTCACCACTTGCTCGAAGGGAAGGGTGCTATCCAGGAGCAGCCGTTCTCGAATTGTAGTCGATAGCACTCCAGCCGTGAACTGTTCCCGAATGTTTTCGTCCTGTTCAGACCCGAAGTTGGCCGGAACTGCCATGTCTCGAAGCGCGGTCAGGTAATCAGACAAGGACTCTCCAGGCTGTTGATGGCGCCGACGGAAGCGGTGACGCTCCAGGCTGACGTCGCACGACCTCTTGAAGTGCGCGCTGAGGGCGTCGACAGCTTCTTGGTAGACATTCGTTGTCAGCGGTTCAGAAGTGGCAGCCGCTGACGTCGTTGCAGAAGTGGCTGCCGCTGACGTCGTTGCTGGCGACGGCACAGCGACAGCGCGGGAAGAAGGCAGGTTGTCAAAGACCCGCTGACCCTCTATTCCCAGACAGTGGCGGAGCATGTATCGGCGGCGTTCCACGGGCAGTGCATGGGCACCAGATGCACCCATTTAACATTCAAACAGCGAAAGCCATTGCTCCCAGGGAATTTCCGGAGTCCCTGGTTTCTCCAAGAAGTCTGGAGGTGGCTTGAGTCCGAATCCCTCCATCCTCGACGACAGAAAGGATGTGGTGTCTGGAGACCCGGAATGGAACGACCACACTTGAGCGCAGCTGCCACGAGACTCTATGTTTAATCTTTTTGGTAAAGAAGAGGAAGTAGAAAGGAAAAAGGACAGAAGAAGACGAAGTGACCGGAAAGTAATTAGCTAGAAGATACAACAGTCTCTACCAACACTTCGCACATTTTCGATTACCATACGTCGGCGTCCACCGTTCCGCATTCGCATTTAATCCCGTTCGAACCGTGGACAGAGACAAAGCCAGCTAGATTTGCGTCTAAAAACAAATTATTCTAGTCAAAGCTCGGAGTTCTGACGTCCACGCAGAATCTTGCCTCCTTCTCTTTCTCAGTTTCTCTTTCCCATTTCCCAAAGCACATGCATCTTATTAACTATTCTACTGAAAGCGAAGCTTCTAAAGCAAATGGCTTAAAGAGCATCAATTATATGGAAATCTCCTCAATCACATCTTTCACGAAAACAAAACGGTGGCTTTAATTCACAGCACGCTTTGTGTGTTGGTTTGAACGTTTTTATGTTTAAATTATATCCAACTGCGTTCCCGTAAGACAACATGATATGCTAAAAGGCTGCTATGGCAGAAGAGGGAATAATGTCGGTTTCATCTGTACCACGGCTCACTCTAAGTGTGATCATACCAACGCTGCAATTCGATGTTGCAATTCACGAAGTGCCGAATATGCATACAATATGCATACTCTCCCTATACAATATGCATACGGAGAGGCGGCGAGTCCACTCACCACCTCTCCGGAGTTCGCAGTGCTAAAGTGGAAATAGTCAAGAGCTCTGCAGGGGAGCTTGTCCAGCTATCATTGACCTGAAACAGAACATAATCGCCTGTTTTCGTTAGACTCATCTACTATGCCTTAAAATTTCCCTTTTCAGACTCGGGGTTTAAGCGTCATGATTGACAACCTGATCCTGCCTTCCAGAATCGGGGTACATGAAATGCGTTGTGATAACATGCACTTAATTCAAATCGTGTTCATAAAAGTAAAAGTGTTTCTTTCAACCACAAAAGAAACTACCCATTCCTGAGCACTCGTTATCCGCCTAAATCTAGCACTAGCGGTACGATCCAGATGCCAAGTTTCAAAACTAGCCATTATTTCATCCAAAATATAGGTTAGTTTCTCAACTTTTTATCGGAAAAGCCCATTTTTAACACATAGTATTTAGCTGCGCTAACTTCGTTTAGTATCAAGCGCAGACATCATTTACTAAAAACATATTTAAGGTCTAACTCAACTCTACACATTTTCTGTTCTCCGGTCTTTGTCGGCGTGATCGAGCCAGTGGACAATATTGAGATACAAATCATTATCTTACAATTGCCATTTTGTCCTTGTAGGCAGTCAAGCCATGGTTTGGTATTTTTGGAGCGTGCTCAAACAAGAGACTTCATAAAAAGGTTGACCCACGCGTTATCTGCCAAAATGAAAACCATGTATGTATACATGTCTGCTCTGTGTACCCTTTAATAGTGACACTTTCATTTTGTCTTTTCTTTATATTTAGTGAATCTTTTTGGCGCTTCAATGTACGTAATCTGGAATCTGTGCGCGAGTGCAAGCGCCTTCTGCCCCGTCCTCGCGAATTTCAATAAGAAATAAATACAGTATAATCGCTTAATTAAGGTGCCTCCAATGAGTCTTCGACTAGTGGGTTTACAATCATATGTCACACATGGATTGAAAACCAAAAAGTGACAACAAATGACTTCATTTTATCCGGCATGCAAAATGTCGAGATACTGGAGGCTGGTCGTAAAAGTTTCAGTAAAAAAAACACGATTAAGGACGACGGCGCGGCGTCCCGACCCTTTCCTCTTAAGACATGCTTGGACTGTCAATTTGGAGAGCAACCTCCAGCAGAACAAGCGCCTGCCGCGCTTACCCCGTTGCTGCTCCAACGCCATGATCACTCGACGTGAGAGCATGCCACTACTATAACGCCATTAGGGAGAAAGCCAGGGACCACGTTCGAGGACACGGTGAGCACACCAGTTGGAGACGCATTCCAGGAACCACAGCCTAATGCATTCGCGTTTCGAAACAAAATCAGTGTAACAATATTACCTAGAAACACGTACCTGGTGGCACGTTATGCCGAGCCCGACTTTTGCAACAGAATTAGTACTTGCAATAGTAGTGCTACTAGCAAATGTGGTTGTTTTAACAATAGTATTCGAGTTGGTGGTAGTATTCGCAGCAGCATCGCCATTTGTTTTAACTCTAGAGGTGCCGCGGGTAGAGAATGGCCGAAAGTCATAATTGGAATCATTGTGAGAAATGTACATGCGTAGGCAATCGCTTCCTTACGCGGAGCGCTACCAAGCAGAACGAACCCGGCCCGTCTGTAAACTGCGCGTTCAAAACTTAAAAAGCACATGGATGTAAAAAGTAACTTAGGAGCGAGTTTTTTCTTGTGGTTATTGTACATTGGATAAGCGCAACAGATAGCGTATATTTATCAAAGAATCTTCGGCTCAAGATGGGAGATGTACTACTATCATGTCGCGCCCCGCAATTCACAAAATGGCCTGGCCCAGGAGTGAACACGGTTATCCATGGCGTCGTCCGGAAAAAACACCATTCCTGCGCAATCTCAACCGGCCCAAGCCACGCACTGACTTCCAGGAAATAAACTCCGATATTCTCATGACCGGCGAATAATGTTTAACCCCTGGATAGCAGGCTTCTACTCGACAGCGTCTGAGCCATGTATGGATGGATGGATGAAGCTGAACCCTTTGAATCGGTCGGCGACTTGCGCCACATTACCAGTGTTTTTTTGTTTTGTTTTTTTCTAAACATTTATTTGGCATAGAGTTGTACATCTAGAGTGTTATGCTTAAAAGCTATATACAATATGTACGACGAAGGCTCCTCTATGCAACAGGCTGCCCTCACCTTCCGCCTTTCGGGGCCGTTAGAAGTGAATAAGAAAATATTCATCCTTTCCTCGACTTGTGCGACCAGTCAGATAATCTCTACTTGCTTACTCTCCACCATCCCCATGCCTATATTTCCCTCATGATCCTAAACTTCTAGTGCGCTTCTTAAATTAGTCGCCTCCTCAGCAACTACAGGGTGAAGAATCTTACAGTGAAGTATCCAGTGATCAGCCGTCTCTTCTTTTCGCCCACAAGCTCCACAGACCGTATCTACTTCCTGATGTCTAGCTTTATATGTCTTAGAATGCAAAACTCCCGTCTTTGCCTTGAACAACAAGAAACTCTCTCTCGAATTATCGAAGATAGGCTCCTTAGTAATGTTTTTTTAAGGATCTCTAAATTAAAAGGCCGATTTAGGCAGCATGCCTGCTTCTCTTATTTCCCTCTATTTGTCTTTAACTCTCTTCTTTTACTTTATTTTTTTTTTTGCTATTTCCCCTGCTATTGCCCATATTATGCATACAGATCTGCGTTTTCTTGTCCGCTTTTCAAAATTTTGTATCAACGCTTCTCATGTGTAAATAGCTAGGAATTGTTTGTGCCCACCGCTTTCTATCTATTTATTTTAGAATATACTCGAATTCTATCTCAATGCTAGCCTACTTGCCCGCGAATGAAAACCATCCAATATTGCCCTGCACACCTTGGTTTGGTGTTTTAGCAAGTGATCCCAGAGACAATACACCTACTCCACGTTGTTTTATTTATAGCCTTGACTGGACTTCCTGTTTTTTCGCAGAAGTAAGGCTTAGAACAATAAACACTTTACAGATCTCCCTCACCACCAGTTATAAACTCACATTGCTCTATATTTTATTACAGCTACATTCACATTACCCTTAACATTTACACAATTTGCATGTCCATTTAGGTATTCTGTACCCTCGTTAATTCACACTCCTTGATACTTGTAATTATCGACTCGCTCAAACTCAAATACTTGAATCTTTAGCTCTGCAATTCTGGCATCATTGAACAACATCACCAGTTATTTCTCGCTGATGAACTATAAACCTCTGCGCCACATATACTCAATTAGGACTGACGTTCCATGTAGCTATATGCAATTAACACTGTGTCATCAGCATACATCAGACCTGGTAATGACGTTTGTTTTTTTTTATTTTTGACCCTGCCTGTCGTATAAAAAGAAGAAGCACAAGATTGTTTTTTTTTTCAGTTTAAACTTTGCCTTTAATCTTCGGAGATACATCATGAACAACAAAGTATACATAAGTCATCCCTGTCTAAGACGTCGTTTTATCTCTGCTCGCTTTTTTCTCTTTCCTGTCAATATTGTTAGTACCCTGTTGTCTCTGTAAATATTCCTTAAAATTTCAATATTCCGTCCTCTACCTCTAAGCTCATTTTATGGCTCACAAATTGCCTTAAATTACATTGTCATACGCCTACCTTATATATAAAAATGCTACCTAGAGTGGTCTACCTTCCCTTTCTGCTACCTTCATATACCGTTTTAATGAGCATAAATTGTCCCCCACCACGCCTTTTTTTGGAATTCATTTTGTAGATCTCCTAGTGCATTCTCATCCTCTACCCATGCTTACAACCTCTCTTTGATAATCTGCATTGCCGACCTGTAAATTGCTGATGTTACACTGATTGGACGATAGTTACTTATGTCGGCTGTGTTCCCCTTTTCCTTGCATATTTTAATCAATCTGTTTAGCCTCCACTGTTGAGGGGTATTTTCCTTCTTTTTAACGCTACTTACTGCTTTTCATAATGCATCCTTATATTTTGGTCCCAACTATTTTCTCTACTTTATTGCTGTGCCATCTGCACTGGTTTATGTACCCGTTGGAGCTCTTCGTTCTGCTCTTTCTTGTTCTTTCTATCCGATAGCCTCAACTTCAGTACTTCAAGTATCATCGATAATATTGTAAGGATGCGGGCGAGCTGGTGAATGTTCTCCATGTTGAATAAACCTGAGACTGGGGTAGAAATGAACATATAAGTCGAAGGAACAAAGGACAGGACGATGTCTTAAACTCAGCTACCAGGTTTGTTTAGTCCGCCTTTTATATAGCCCACAATCACCCATCACCAACACAAAAGGGCAACCTCTAAGCTGTTCAAACGCCAAACCCTTCAGTCAGCCACCAGCAACACGAAGGGACAAACTCTAAACAGTCTAAACGCCAAACTCTCTAGTACACAGAATAGTAATATAGACGGCCTTCATGCCAATTCACAAAGATAACTCTACCTTCTCGACTAAAATTTTAAAAAAAGAACCCGTACCCATTTTATGTAACAAAGGTACACAAGAAAAAAATGGTGCCCTCGCCACACACACAAAAAAAGCTTTATGTCAGCGATGAACAGGTGGCACACACTGAAAGTAAAAAGGACAAAAATGTACAATGCACACATTGCCATAAAAAATATAACAAAAAATAAAATTTTAAAATAGCTTTTGGAATTTTACCGAACTGTAACAAAGCCTGACTTTTCAATGACCTAGCGATTTTATCTGCACCGTCTTCCTTACTAGTCTTTCTGTATCATTCCTATCCTTGTGAATGATTTCAGCCTCCAACCGAATCGCAGTGCAGTGGCTACATTCATGGACGTGTTTTGCGATTTCTGAGTTCGGTGCACTGTTCTTCACGTTTCTTTTGTGTTCACATAGTATGTCGTTGATGCATCGTGATGTCTGGCTTATATACTTAAACCCACATTCCAGTGCTACGACATACACAACACCATTCTCGCAATTTTCCGATTTTTCTCGATGGTTTTTCTTGCAGTTATTTACCTGTTTGAAATGGCGCCAATCTACCGAGTTTAAAATCTGACCTAAAGACCGTGTGTACTCCAAACTTTTTCGCGCATGCCCTCAAGTTGTTCGGAATTTTATGAAAATATGAGACCACAGCGAATCGTGTTCCTTTCCCCTTGTTCTTTTTCTCACCTTCCTTTTATAACCTCTTGAAACTGCCGTTTGATAGAACTGCCCTTATACCCTACACTGATCAAACTTTTACACTGCCTTTCAACCGAATCCTTAATAAAATTAACAAAGGACCTGTCTAGCGCGCTTCTTACCAGCGAGTTTAGAACCCCAGCTTTTAAGGTCTTTGAATGACAGCTAATCCTTCGCAGCACCGGTTTAGAATTATCTTTCCCGAGAAAGAAAATTCTAAACCGGTGTTGCCAAGGATTAGTTGTCATTCGAAGTCCATAAATGCTGGGGTTGCAAAGTCGTTGGTCAGAAACGACCAACGTGTAAAGTCGTTGGTCAGAAAACGGAGACTGCTGCTCAGTCTTCGTTTTCTGACTTTGGGGATTCAAGTGGTTTCAAAACTTTCCGACTGCCTTTATATATATTTTTTTTTCATTTCATATATAAAGCCCTTGCGACGGCTCTCCTTGAATATTTGCAAAATTAAAGCAGGTTGCCTCCCGCCTACATTTAATGAGCCTATCGAACGTTTTATTTACCTTACTTTCTGGTCCCCAATCGCATTTAGGATATCTGTGCTCTCTGGAAGCTTCTTCGCGTTTGTCTATTGAATTCTTTACATCGTCACCCTGCCAGCTTTTAGGTGTATGTCTGAGTTTCTCTCTTTTTTTTTTTTTTGCATACCTTAGACAGCTCTCGTTCGAGTGGTCCACTTAGACTTGTGTGACTCCACTGGATTGGAGTATCCACGAAAATGTTCTCCCCGATTCCCTTAACCACTATGTCTAACCCTTTTTTTTAATATTTGGTCTGCTTATTTACCTTGCTTTGTCCCGCAGTTTTATTGCCTAGTAGCGCTCAGCAGCTTAATTCGTTTTTGATGAATTTTTTAACCCTCTTTACCTATTTTCATTGTCTCTAGCCTGCTGTACATTCCATTTGGCATCATTGCGTAATCTATGGTGGAATGTGGACTACCCGTTTCCCAAGGTATTAGCCCGTTGCACTTCTTACCAGTGTTGCATAAACATAAGTCATGTATTTACCATATCTGCATCAGCATGTTTCCTGTTGAATCTGCGTGGCCATCCAGTTCCCCTAAATGAATAGCAATGTTCTCTAGAATAACTACTTCGTGATGTTCTTCTAGTTAAATAATCTATTTTGAAATACATTCTACCATTTTACTATTCTCCTTTTTAGCATCAATTCCTGTTCAGCAGTTCTCAAATCTAAAAAGTACCTGTTCCCCTGCTAAAGCCTCTTTTAACCCCAAATGTTCCGTGCAATCTTCATTGAATCTATGCATGTTCGCATTATTTTTAAACGCTCCAATTCCTCCTCTTCTTCTGTTTCCCTCCGTTTGTGGCATTGGTTCCACACATAATCAGAATTGCAAGGGGGTTTCTCCGCGTATCTAGGATGCGTTTCAGCTAAACCATATAGCATTAAATCCTCTTATCTCAGTTGCTCTTCTATAATCTCACTTTAACCTACCCCTACCTTCCTGCATGTTTATGTATCCCATAATTGCTCTATTTTTGAATTTTAGTTGCTTGCTCTTGCACTTTCCCCGCCACTTACTCTTTGGCAATTGTCCTAGTTCATTCTCATCTACACCCGAGCCCGCGGGGCTCCGAGAGGTACACCAACCTCTATGTGCGTGCCGAAGTTCTGGCACCCTCAATCAAACATATCATTGAGAGTCCCGCTTGTACTGCTACGAAGCACTCTCCCTCCATGTTACTCCAGAGCTCTTCTTTCGATTTCGCCGCGGCATGAACGATTCACTTTGCTGACTGGGCCGCTAAGTTTACCTTCCGGTCTTTTTATTACCCTGGCTAGTAGACCCTCCTTAACTCTTGTTCCGTTCAGGTATCCTACCTCCAGTACTCTTTTAGCTATCAAATGCCAGTCTTCCCTACCTTTCCCTGCACCTTTGTCCAGAGGCTCACAATCTCCAGATATCTACTTTACGTCACTTATTTGTGTCTGCCAGTTTACCACGACGTGTAACCTGCGCAACTACGTCACTGTAAGGTTGAGGAGCCACTCTCGCCCCGCTGTCTTTTTTCTGTTCACTAGCTCTTCCTTCCCCTGAGACTGCCCTACCCGCTTGACTCGCTGTAGCCTCTTTGCTCAGCTGCCCCAACCGAGCCTCGCACTCCGTACGCTGCCCAATTCCAGCCTTCGACGCTTCCTCCTTTCCGAGCTCCTACACCCTCCTCTTAAGGTCAGCCCTCTTCTCACGATCCTTGTTGAGCTCGCTTCCCATGCTTTCCATAAAGTCCTCGCACCCCACTTCGTGCTAATCTAACCCAGACTTCCATGTTTCCCCTTTCTTGAGACTCTCTACATATCTCTCAAGCTCCACCCGCTTCTCTTGATGCACACTTCTCCTAAGTTCGCCTACCATGCACTCCCCCTTTTTTCCTATTCGCTGATACGCTCCTAAAATTACACCCTTAATTTCCCCATCGTAGCGAAATCCTCGACCTGTGTCGCCAGGACCACCTGCTTCGCTCGCTGTACTCTAAGCTCCCGCTTGACCTCTTCATCCTTAGCTGCTCACCCTTACCCTTCCCACCCCCCCCCCCTCCCCCACCCCCTTCAATTACCTTGGAGTCGTCCGGATTACTCTGGCAGATTCGGCAAACCATGCTGCCCTCCTATGCCTCCGCAAAGCTGTAGAAATCTGACCACTTTAGACGCACTCACGGCATGCACTCACCACGCGACACTAGGTCGTCACCCCTTTGTAGGGAGTCGTATGCCAAACCATTGCGCCTGTCAGTCTCAAACTGTGTTGAACAAAAACAGAAACTGCAAAAGAAAAAAATAATTTACCACAATCAGAACAAAGGCGAGAGCAGCGCACTGTCTTCCCTTAATACTAGTCTGCCAACGGCTTGAACTAACCTAGCTCCCTAGCTTAGTGGCTCCTAAAACATATGCCGACTTCTACATGCACGCGAGAGTTACTTCAATAAAAGCATGAAGCAAAACAAAATACGCTGAAAATGAACACAAAGCCCTGCTGTAGCCCTACTTACTAATTTCCTGCCTCCTATCCCAGCGCGTAACAGGTCTATGCAAACAATTTCATGAACGCTAGAATAGATTCTACGAAGGAAACACCAAATGCACTTAGCTTTGCACACCTTCAGAGAAGCTGCCCCAAAGGCGTCCGCTCTGCTCGACAGTGAGTTGTACTTGGTGGAAAGCCGTAGAGCTTTTCACGTCACTTATTTTAGCTCAGGGCACCGAAGCGCCATCTCTTTGCCAGAAGAACAAACAAAGGTCCGGAGGCGACTTCGCTCTTTTCATCCGCCATCTCGCGACAGCCCGCCTGATCGCGTCTGGAGCGGGGAGGCTGGTTGCAGCCATGTGAGAAACGAAGCTGTTAAAACGTTAGCCCTCAAAAAAGCACAGAGCGCAACAGCCTACAGCGTCGAAATAAATGAGTGCAATGATTATCTGGTTTATTCTGATTTGTTTTGATTCGGCGTATAATGTGTACACAGGCTCGCGGCTTGCCACTATAGTGTAATTCGCGTCCAACGAACCCCCCAGAGTGGACAGGTGAACCGGCCTTGCTCGCTAGGCTCACCAACGGGGCGCGAGAAACGGCGCCGCAAATTCGAAAACGACATCGTTTCAAATGGCTGACCTTCAATTGTCCTCTCTGTATCTCCTCTCTCGCTCCTGCTAACAGCTCGAGCCACTAAATAAGCTACGCTTCAGAGTAACGACACTCTGGTCGTCTTGGAGCTTTAAATCATGGTTGCCAGTTATCTGAAGCATTTATCTGATATAGGAGGAAACGTTTTTGAACCTTCTAGAAATGTTAAAACCTTCTGAAACTGAGGAAAACAGTATCACCTGTCCCTTTCTACCACCTTGTCTAAAGTTGAAAAAGTCACAATTGTGAATTGTAACGATCTACCGTTGCGTCTGCTCTGCTCGAAGCACCAAGATGGCGGCAGCTACTAGCAGGTCGCAGAACGGAGTGCCGATACTCTAAGCGTAGCTCATATATTGGATCTCTCAGCAGCCTTCGGATACCAGGAATTTCCTTTTCAATATTAAGGAACGTCCTCTTGGTTCTTTCTGTTTCCTGCTACTTTTTTTTTTCTTGTTCTGCCTAGAACACGTTAGTATTCGTCGCGTTTTAAACTCTGAGACCCTTTTGAAATGTCCTACTTCAATCTAAACAAATCACTTCCGAGGGCGCTGTCTTCATTTCCCCTATAATTATTGTAAAATATGAGAAGACGGAAGAAAACGTTTATAATTAATAAGACATTATGCCCTGAACCACCGCGCCTTTCCTCTATTGGGGAGATCTTGGTTTTAAGCTCCCAGTGAAGCATATGACATCAAATCTGGATCGTGAAAACTAGTTTTTGTTTAGTATATCTGCGAACTACTCTGAATTATCATGTCCAACAAACTATGAAAAACTTGTCCCATTCTCCAAGAGCCAAGTTTCAAAAGAAAGCTACTATAATATTTAAAATAAGGGCCACCATAAAATTCAGAGGTCTGGCTATATTCAGTAGTAATGGCCAAGAAAGAAATCCAGTGTAGCTCCACAAAACCTCATTCGTTTTTATCTAAACTAGCCCTCTATTTGCTACCGTGACACTCCCTAGTGCCAGCAGCGGCCTTTGACTGGTTATGATACGTCCTTGGTCACCGTCTTGACCATGGAGGTAAGCAGACAGGATTTTCAAGCGATAAAATCTCAACGTTTCAAAAGTGGTTTAAATAAGTCAGAATTGCTGCAACGGTTGCCATGTGTTTTAGTCACATTTCGCGGTGAGATATTACAGCTCACTGTTGGTTTAGCATTCGACTATACATGCGTGTGTAAAAAACAAAAATAAAAAATAGATCACCACCAGCAATTTCCCAAGCAATTACACCGCCGCAGCAAACGCGCTAGGCATCCGGCCCGCCTGTCTCGTCGTGGGCTCTGTTTCTAGTGGCAATACACTCACTCGCAGAGCCTCCTCACGCCACACGCCGCGGTCATTGCTGGAGGCACCCAGCTCCGCCGGTTCATGACACAATGCCGTCTATTCTAGTACACCCAATTTGTGACACTAGGAATGGAACCAACATGATTATGAAATCCTAAACTTGGGCCTATCGTCTCATTATCAAACAAAATTCCGGTCACCATTGTGCTACTTCCTGGAGAACCTCGATTTTTTCAGATACTGTTGCTAAGAAATAAACAAATTCAAATGAGAACAACTTTCTTTTCAACCATTGGATGCGTGGGTATGATTGTTATTGTAAATTATAGTACAGTTATAGTAAAAAGGTACACCACATCTTGCATGCCAGCAGTCCTCAAGAATATTAATATAGGCGTCATAGGTGACTTCAGGAAAATCCAGCATCATAGGCTAATGCTGACAACATGAAACTTAAATTCGAAGCAACGCCTGTTGAATTAATCAAATATCTGCTCTACAATTTTTACGTCAATGTAAACCATTTATTTACGTTCTTGATGGGAATGAACGAAATTGCATGGATTGCGATTTCCAGCACCTGAAATGCAGTCGCGGCCTTCAAAGGGCTCTTTAATATAGAGCATGATACGCAGTGATGCCAGTGCTTCCGGGAATGTCGCAGAAGGAGGGGTCGTTTTATGAAAGTCAAGAATAATAATTCGAAAGGATGTAATAGTAAAAAATCATCTTCAATTAATGATGAGTGTTTCCAAAAGTTTTGTAGTGTCCGTAAAGCGGTTTGGGGTTTGGGGGGTTTTCTCTTGGGACTCTGGTTGTAAACATATCACGAGAAAGCACTGTACATTACCAGGTCATCGCAACATGCTCACAGTAAGCTTCGTAAAATAAATTGGCATCCAGACATAGCAAGTCATGTACGATCGGCCAAGTATTCAATCACGCGCCTTTGGGTCTTGGCATGTAAGCAGCATGGCTATCAAAGGTCAACAAATATAAAGTGCAAGGAACGTTCGATGACGTGGCGGCCAAACCCGCCCCCTCATTGGTGTATGTTGGAGGCTAACAAATGCACTGTAGGCGTTTGAAAGTAAACAAACGTACAATGTGCGAAAGCCGTGGTTGATGTTGAACGTCGTATACTAGTAAAGAGTATGTTGTTATTATATTCTGCTTATGTAAAAAAAAAAAAAAAAACTGCTAGTCACTTTTAAATTTTAAAGGGGCCCTGCGATTTTATTTAAGCATCTACCTTGTTTGCGGCTTCCACATCTCTCTTGGATCGGGCAACCCAGCGGGATGGGAGATGGTAACTAAATATTACTGCGTCATATTTTAACCCGACGACGCGGAAATCTCCTCCTCCTACTGGGGCGCCCCGTGGTGCCGAACGCGCGCGGCATGTGTTACGTTTCTTCGTTAAGAGGATTAAATGTAGCGATTTCGTCTAAGAAGGAAGGGTTTATGTACAATATTTACATGTTCGTTCCAGTTGCTGAAAAAGTCACCATCGATTCCTCCGTTCTCGTCGTCGTTTCGTCGTCGTCTCTATTTTTCTCGTTACATCTTCGTCTTCTTTTTGCAATAATTATTCAACAAACTCCCCCGAAAATGAGCACAAGCTCATTCTTACAGTTCCAGGGGATGTAATAACTGTATCGGCTGGCAAAGTTCACGACCACTGGGTGTAATTATTCTGCAAGACCGCACCTTGCCGTCCCTTCCTGGGAATGTCTCGTTGACCCTGCAGAGTTTCCACATGTGTCGCGGTAGTCTATCGTCCTTGAGAAGGACCAGGTCACCGGTTGGTATACAGCTTGAATTGCTGGGTTTAGCGATATGGGCTGACCTCAGTTCTAGCAAATATTCTGATCTCCACCTTTTCCAAAATTGATTCATAACTGTGTTTCGATATTTCCCACCTCGCGCCAAGTTTACGGGGCTTGCTTGATCTTCTTCTGGCATTTGATGGGAGGGAATGCTGGTCAATTTGTGTCCCACCAGAAAGTGTGCTGGAGTGAGAGCCTCTCGTTCTTTTGCATCGGTGGAAATGAAAGTCACCGGACGGGAGTTGACTACGGCTTCTACCTCCGTGAGGACAGCTGTCAGTTCTTCGAAATTCAGACTACTGAGGCCTACAACCTTACGCAGCGAAACCTTGACTGACCTCACTAGTCTCTCCCAAAACCCACCCCACCAGGCAGCTCTCGCTACAATCGTTTTCCATCTAATTCTATGGTTTGCAAAGTACGTTTGCACTTCCTCCCCTTCTATCGATTCAAACAATCTCTAGATGTTTTTGGTTGCTCTTTTGAACGTTGAGGCATTGTCGGAATAAATCGTTTTCGGGATACCTATGCGTGCCACGAATCGTGTGAATGCCAATAAAAAGGCTGTTGTCGTTAGGTCGCTCACCAGTTCGAGGTGCACAGCACGTGTCACGGCACAGGTAAACAGGACGATGTAAACCTTGTAGCTTCCGCACTCACGTCGACAGATAAGCGGCCCAGCAAAATCCACCCCTGTTTCTTCAAACGGTTCGCACCTTAATACTCGGTCTGCCGGTATTGGAGCTACAGGCTCGGAGGCTGGTGCACAAGTTTGCCTTTGGCAAGTTATACAGCGACGTATGACCTTTCTTACGGCTTGCCTTCCCCTTAGAACCCAATATGTTTCACGTATTTGCGTCAACGTGTCTTCAACTCCGGCGTGCAGTAGTCGACGATGTTCTTCAGCGATGAGAAGGAAGGTGAATCGGTGGTCTGCAGGTAAAATAATTGGATGTTTCACTTCTTCTTCGTTGTCGCTAAATTGCAATCGGCCACCAACTCTTACGATCCCATCACAGTCTATATTTGGGTTAAGCATCTTGATTTTTGAAGTCTTCTGAACTTGTCGTTGATCTCGCAAGAGTTGGATTTCCTTTGAAAAGGTCTCATTCTGTGTTGTTTTTATCCAGAATTTTTCAGCTTCTATAATTTCCTCGCTCGTTAGGAGACCACTTCGTTGGCCTTGTTGTTTTACGTTGTTTGTAAACCGTTTTATCCACGCCGTCACCCGAATCAACTTAATAAATGAACTGTACTCTTCCAAGCTCACCAGTTGATTATCTTGCGGTACTGCGAGTTGTATAATAGTCTCTTTCTTTTCTTCCGCGAGGTATTCATTGCCTTCTGGTTTACCCTGAATTTGACTCGGCCATGATGTTTCGGAGCGATGCAACCAGATGGGTCCATTCCACCATGTCTTGCTCTGTACTAGAGACATTGGCATAAATCCCCGTGTTAGGAGGTCTGCTGGATTTTCTGTACCAGGGCAATGCCTCCAGTTCCTTGGTTCCGTCAGAGCTTGGATTTCCGTGACTCGATTTGCTACGAATAGCTTCCACCGGGTTGTTGAACCACGAATCCAATGCAGGACAATCGTAGAGTCCGTCCACAGATATATTGGAAGTCCTTCTAGCTTCAACTTGCTCGCGAGGAACTGCGTCAGTCGAGCGCCTATCAATGCCCCCATGAGCTCTAGTCGCGGAAGAGTCAACCGTTTGAGGGGTGCAACTCTCGATTTTGCCATTATTAGAGCCACCCCCTTCCCATTTTGGTCTTTCGATGTCAGGTATGCTACAGCTTCGTATGCTCTTGTACTTGCGTCGCAGAAGACATGTAACGCCTTTTCTGTTTCGTGCTTGGGGAAGTCGAGAGCAATGAGTCTTGGGACCGCGATGTTTTTTAGTGCAGTGAGGTCTTTACACCATGCGTCCCACTCTTCGTAAAGGTCAGCAGGTAATGTCTCATCCCAATCAACTCCTCGCTCCCATAGCTGCTGAACAGAATTTTTACAGTGATTATTGCAGGAGCCAGTAGTCCCATTGGATCGAAAATGCGAGACGACGCTTGCAACATACAGCGTTTGCTGTCCTCTCTTGAGCACTGAAAGTTGATGAGAGAAGTGAGATCGACTTTGATCATGTCCGTCCGTGTTTCCCAACCAACACCTAAAACTTTCGTTGGACCAACCAGTTCGATTAGTTCCTCTTGGGCGGAACTTTCTTTCGTCACTTCCTCTAATAATATTGCACTATTTGACTTCCACTTCCGAAGCTTCATTCCTGCCGTCTGCATTATTTCCCTTGCTTCTCTGCAGAGGACTTCTGCTTCTTTCAAATTTTCCGCGCCCGTTATCAGGTCATCAACATATAGGTGGTCCTTTATAATCTTCGTGGTTTGAGGAAATTCTTCTTCCATTAGGTCTAAATGGTGTCTCAGCGTGGCCGCGAGGAGAAACGGACTTGATGTTGCTCCAAAGAGAACTCTGGTCATTCTCCACGTTACTACCTGTGGTAGTTGATGTCCTCGTTTGGGTGTACTGTCATACCACAAGAAACGTAATGCGTCTCTGTCTTGGTCCACCAAGGTGACTTGCAAAAATGCCTTCTCGATGTCAGCTGTCACTGCGATGTTGTGTACGAAACGCGATCAGTAGATCGATCAAGTCAGGGTTGAAGTTTGTTCCGCTGGACAAGACGTCGTTCAGAGAAAGTTCCCCAGCGGTGCTAGAAGACGCGTCAAATACAACCCGTAAGTTTGTTGTTTGTCGGTCTTGCCGTACAACCGCTTGATGTGGCATGTAATATACGGGATTTCCGGCTTCCTTTGTATTTACGACCTTTTCTGCGAAGCCATTTACAAAGTATTCCCGAATGGTGGTGTCGTAGTCCATCATAAACGCTAAGTTTTTCATCAGGCGTGCGGTGAACGACCTAAGTCTTCTTTTTGCATTCTCCTTGTTGTCGTTCAGCTCTTCAACTTGATCATTCCATGGCAGAGAAACTTAATAATGTCCTTCTTTATATTTTACTTTGCTCTCAAATTCTTCGAACAGTAGATTTCCTTTGGTCGGCGACTCTTTTGCAGTTATCCGAATGTTTTCCAGTTCCCAGAATGACCGCAGCTGTGCAGATATGTCAGTTATGTCAGCTGTAGTCACTTTCAATACTCCTGTAATCGATGAGTATATAGCAGTAGACGAAGTTGAGGGCACGGGACCTTGTAGAGTCCACCCAAAGATAGTGTCGACGGCCTTCAGCCCTTTTTCCAAGCGCTTTACACTTCCACTTTCTACTTCCCAGTAATAGTCAGCTCCGATTAGAAGGCTGATGCCTTTCTCACATTCGTTGTTGCTGAAAGCGCTATCCGCAATGAGCATGTCTTCAGGTATGCTCAGCGCTACCTTTGGTGGTGCGGCAATGATGTCGGCACAAATCTGTGGGACCTCTAAAGCTTCAATGCGTACGTCTTTTCTGCTGTATTGATTGCGCAGCCATAGTTCAACTCTTCGACACGTTCTTGGAGCAGTTGCTGCGCCTTCTCCAAAGGTAAATATGTTCAAGTCTTCCTCTCCGAGAACCTTCAGGTGAAGTTTCTCCGCGATGTCCTTTATAAGAAAAGTGCGTTGACTTCCACCGTCAATCAGGAGCCGAACGAACGCAAGGTCTCTTTCACCTTCGGCCCACGCTTTTGCTGTTTGTAGAAGCACTTGGCAATGCCCTCTGTTTTCTTTATCAGTTGTTTTTAGAGAGGACTGGAGCACATTTCCGGTAGGGACTGCTTTGTTACTTCTTATTAAGGGCTTGTTCAGAGTTTGCTTTTCCAATGCATTGTAATTCGGGTCGCACATCGTTGTTGCGTGTCTTCTGGAACAATTATCACACTTTAGCCACCTTGCGCTTTTGCAATTCTTCGCACAATGGTTAGGTTTAGTGCATCGGAAGCAACGATTGTTCCCTTTCAGGACTTCTTTTTTTCGGTCCAGGGGCATGCGCACCGAACAGATGGCAGTTATATGGTCAGCTGATCCGCAGAACAGGCACTGGTTTTTGTTGGTGATCGTTCCTGTCGCGAACATAGCTGTCGAAGGTGGATATCGTCTAGGTCGTTCGTTCCTCCCAGTTGAAGAACTGGCCATACTGGCAGTTGGTTGGACTCTTTGGTTTCCATGCTGAGTCCGCTCTCGACTTTCGATTTCGCTTTTCAAGAAGTTCAAAAACTGTTTTAGTTCGTTGCCTTCGTTTGTCGCTTCCGGTGTTGTTTTTCGATGATATTCTCGTTCGAGGTCTGATGGCACAGCCTTTCGCAGGACTGTTAGTAGGAGTGTCCCGTAGGTGTTTGAAGAGACACCAAGCGCCTCAAGGCTTCGGACTCCTGTCTCAACTTTGTCATACAACAACCTGAGCTTATCCACGTTGTGAGAGTTACTGACTGTTCTCACTGCCAGTAATCGTGACATGTGTTCTTCTACGATGATCTCTTTTTTCCCGAATCTTGTTTTTAGGAGGTCCAGTGCAACGGTGTAGTTTTCACCTGTCAGTTGTAACCCCTCAATTTCTGT
Organism: Ixodes scapularis; assembly: GCF_016920785.2. Taxonomy (NCBI): domain Eukaryota; kingdom Metazoa; phylum Arthropoda; class Arachnida; order Ixodida; family Ixodidae; genus Ixodes; species Ixodes scapularis. The sequence goes on along the minus strand of NW_024609838.1, from coordinate 50,000,157 downwards.
AGCAGCTTTAGCTGTAAGGTAACTTTTCAGGTATTCAAACTTGTCAATTTCAGACAGAGAGACGTTTTAGTTGATTGCAGCGTTAAACTTGTCCCAGAAACCTTGCCATGACCGTATGTCACCCGTAAATTTTGCAATTTCCAGCTTTGGAAGTTTGACCGTTGCGTGTTCTTGACTGATAGGCCGTGGTGGTCTTGAACTTGCGCCTGGCATTGAGGTGTCCAACGTCATGTTAGTCCGTTCATGCTCTTTTAGTTTCCGTAGGACTTTTGTTTTCGTTAAGCTAATTCTTTCGGCGTAGCCCTCTGCGTTTACCATCTCCTGTTCCGGCGTGTCATCGATGATGGCTCTCTCAATCTGATCGTCGATTTCTTTTAACGCAGATTCTTTGAGTGTCAAGATGTTAAGCTTTTCTTCCAGCTCCCCGATGGACGTTGGTTCCATGCCTAGAAGTGTGACGATTTCGGAAATGATCCTGGTGGTCGCCGATCGAATCACGGTTCTTCTTCTTTTAAGTTGTTCGATGGCGGCTGGCGTTAGTTGATCCATTTTCGTTTAGGTAAGTCCACTCGGGTGATCGTTGGGTTTTACGACGGATGTTCCAAGTTTTTTTTTTTTTTTCGCCTTTCCTTGATTCAGCTACTCCCGAGTTTCGGCACCAAAGTTTATGTTACGTTTCTTCGTTAAGAGGATTAAATGTAGCGAGTTCGTCTAAGAAGGAAGGGTTTATGTACAATATTTACATGTTCGTTCCAGTTGCTGAAGGAGTCACCATCGATTCCTCCGTTCTCGTCGTCGTTTCGTCGTCGTCTATATTTTTCTCGTTACATCTTCTTCTTTTTTTTGCAATAATTATTCAACAGCATGTGACGGAATCGTGACGTTGTCGATTCTGGTCAGCTTCTGTTTTACCACTGGTCAGAGCCGCTAAGAGCATCTTTTATATTTTTAGTCTAAATACAAGTTAAAAGGGACGCTAAACGTTTCAAATAGTTTTGAAAGTAGCTTTCGTTCAGTATTTTAGATAAGAAAAGAAACAAATGCAGTCTAGAATGTGCAGAAGCAAGAAATCACTCGTCGACATACCCGCCACCAAGCGGTGGAAAAGGTGGCGCAAACTGAAAAGGAGCAATGGGATTAGGCCAACGTTACTTTGCATCGGGCGCCAAAGCGCGCTAAGCATTGCTGTGGAGCGTCCGTGCAAGTGCCGAGCTTGGAAAGATCCCGGACGTACGCGGCGGCGCTGCAGTCGTATGGGCTGGAGGATCCGAGCGGTTCCGAGCGTGCCGAAGGCCTTGACAAAGCAGGTTTGGCTTGCGGTTTGGCCGTTTGGCGGTTTGGCAGCAGGAAGTGGCTCCCGTTCTGAACTGATCTTTACCCCGTCTTTGCATGTCGTATATGATCAATGAAGTTTCATGCCCAAAACAGCGAACATTTCGAGCCAAAAAGCTTCAACAAAGAGTTTTTAGCCACGAAGCATATGCAATGCGAGCCGTCCTGGCCGTCCGCTTGATCCAGCCTCTCCAGCCCATGCTTTAGTGGCGCCCTTTAGAGCGTGTCGACACGGAGTACGGCAGCCGCGAGCGTTCGCTGAGCTTAGTATCCCTCCCTTAGTTTACGGCCATCCAAGCCAGGACCACGGACGCCATGAAGGGGGTTATTACTTGCTTGTTTTTGTAATTTTAATTCGCTTATAACTTTTGGAATAAATCGAAATTTGAGAAAAAAAAGTTTCACTAAGTGACTACGTTCAGTGCACTCAGGTTTGGTGCAAAATAAAAACCAGTCAAAAAGGTCGTTGCAGTTGAAGTTTAAGTTTCGGCGTACCCTCCTTTTAGGGTTTACGTTTTTATCGTGGTTCACCAGCTTTCTTCTTTCTTTAAAGTTTATTACGTTATCGCCCAGCTTGTTCCGCCCTAAGCCCAACAGCTTTTACGTGAAGTCGATAACAATTGCCTGAATATATATTTTATTAGAAGATTTCCTTCTAACATAAAACGAAATATATTTTTCTCCTAACCACCCTCGGTGTGTGTCTGATTGAATTAAGAGGCAATATCACATGCATTCTCTAAGCGAATGTTACTATAAATACAATCTCTTTACATCTACAACAGCTGCCGGAAATAAAGTTTTGAACTATTTTCTAAACTCCGTATATCCCAGACGCTTCTATCCACTATAAAAAATAAGAGTAATTAACTTGTGCCAGATATTAAGACCCTACTATAAGAAATGCAGTGTAGTAGGGCTGAATCGTAGGATCCTCCGATGTGCTAACCTAGTGCTTGCGTGTGAAGAATTTATTATCGTGAAGCATGATGTAATCTGCAAGTTTCTCAAATGTATTTTTCCTAGGTTACCAAAATAATAAACTGCGTCTATAACACCTACGCACGAATAATGCCGGTAAGTGTTTTCTGTTTTTAATATCCCGCACATGTCCGATATAGATTCTGATGCTGAAACGATATGTGTTTCTTATGCGTCAATGTTTGCGAAATGAATATTTAAAGGAAGCTCCAGCAAAATTTTGATAGTCACTGATTTGCCTCATAATTGTTTGAACACATGACACACTGGAACTAGTAATAAAAATTGCAAGTCACAATATTTTTTTCGCAAAAACAATGTTAAACTTTCAATTTTGTCTTAGAGCTTCTACTGAGAACACTAAAAACCTGACATAAAATGTAATATGGCGCAATACACGGACCCTTCAGCTTGTTCCCGGCGCGGAACCAGGCGCTGAATATTTTTGAAACAGAACACTCATTAACTTCACGCCTCGAGAAGCGAACACGCGCAAAATCCTGCGTTTAAAGGCTATATGTTGGGCATTAAGTTATAAGGATCCGACGTCACACCACTGTAATGAGCGGGAAAAGTTTAATGTTGATTTTGGAGTCACCTTTTTTTGCCGCTTCTTCAAGAGTTATTTTGAATTTTAAAGCAATAGATAGTATGCCCAAATAGTAGGAACCTAATTCTTTTCAAATGTGTTTTTTTTTTGCTATTACGGGTAGTGAAAGATAAACAACGCCGTAGCTCTTCATTACCTGCACCTAGCCTGAAGGTAATGTCCCAAACAACTACCCACTCCTGATAACCGGAACCCCTGAAAAAAAGCCATGTTGCTTATCTGGAATGTCTTGTATTGTTTGTGTACGTTTGTGGTCCTTTAGTTTCAATCAAACTTTGATGGCTTGGTGGAGGGTGCATTTCTTGTTGGTGTTTTTGTTGTACTATTGGGAGCGAATATAGCGAGAGCGCTACCAAGACACCACTCGGAACTCGTAAAACGGCGGTCCGTCGAGGAGGCCGGGAGAACTTGCACATCGAAGTAGGCCAATATTTTCTTGGCAAAAGATGTTCGAAACAAAAATTGAGACTTCTACAAATCTTTGTAATACCAAATGACAGCGCAGCTCTCAAGCAGGAAGAGGGGAGCGTGCGGAGCACCAAGGTATGCCCCTCCTCCCTCTCTACTCCTACGCTCCTGCTCCCCTCTCATTTAGCGGGAAATTTTCGCTAAATTTCCCACAACATTCAGCGGGGAAGTATTCCCGCTAAATTTAGATTGAAATCTACCAACATTTTTTTGATAACTTTAGCGGGAAGTCTACCAAACATTTTCCCGCTAAATTAGTGGTAAATTCAGGGAACATTTCTTTGATAAATTTAACGGGGAATCATAACTGGTGTTGAGGTCACGTGGCGTCAATTTTCCTGCTAAGTGTAGCGGAAAAATTGTTTCGCTAACTTTAGGGGAAAAGATTTTTCCTAAGTTTCACGTGACGTCACATTCATTCATGTGACGTCATATGTCACACGTGACGACACGGGTGACATCACGAGGAAACAATTTCCGGGTTGAGTGCCGTCATAAGGGTAAAATTGTCTCGCTAAATCTGGCGGGAAATTATTCTGCTAAATTTACCAGTGAAATTCTCCCGCTAAATACTACTGAAAAAAACTATATGAACCCATCCGGCAAAACATGTGGCATAGTATGGATTTATACGGTTCCATATGGCCAAGTTCTTTGCCGCAAACCAAGTTCTTTGCCGCAAAAGATATCTTTCAAGGCACTCACAATGCCGCTGGGTAAATTCCTAGACGTATGGAAGTTCAACTAATTAAACCGCGCAGGTGCACCACACGGACACACGCAGGTATACTGTCAGTAGCACGTTTAGCGAAAACCTCGATGGCGCGCGGAGCGAACATCCGCCGCCGTTGTGAAATCCCGGGCACACTCACGATGTCGTCTCTGATGCCCTCGCCGCGGGTGCACCAGGCGTCAGTAGCACGCTTAGCAAAAACGAACGAACGCGCGAAACGAACATCCGCCGACGTTGAGAAATCTTAAGCACAGTCTTTTTCGATCGGTGGATGCTTCTGAAGACGAACGGACAAAGAGGCCTAAGAAACAGGTCACTGTAAAATATATTCGTTTCATCTGCACGCCCAGCTGCTTTGGAAGATACAGGTCGCACATATAGAACGAGAAGCAGAGACTGAGTGTTCGTTCCTGGTCGGCCGTTGCTTGTTGATTGAAAAAGAAACCGGTTTTCTTAAAAAAACAAAAAACAAAAAATAAATGTCAGCAAAACGAACTTCTTGCATTTTCCCCACGAACCCAATGCCAGGGAGAGAGGGTGAGTGGGGACTCGTCCTTGGTGCGAGGCAGCATAATTACACACCAAGTCCCCGGCTCCTCTCGACTTCCCCCCTCCCCTCGCGTCGGCTTCGAGTGAAGGTCGGCAAACAGGGAAGCGAGTCACCCGTTTAGGGTAAAATTTTTAGGAAAACCGGCTCGTCTGGTATACCGAAGGGGCTGCCGGTGAGATTCCAGCCAAATCTGTTTGCCGGCAAATATTCTACCAAAGACTGGTAAACTGGTTACGAATGAAAATGGGCGAAAGTGCCCACCCTTTTGGATCCTCAAGACAGTTCACTGCATGCACTTCTTGAGAATTGCAACGTTGTCCCGAGCACAAACTGCACTGACGAGAATGCCGCTCGAGTGGTCTTGTACCTGCTCTGGGCCAGACTTTTGCCTGTCGAAAATATCAAGTTGCCGGTGATCGCTGCCCCCCTTTTCGGATCGTCAAAACAGTTCGCTGCACGCACTTCTTGCAGAATGGCAACGTCGTTTCGAGTTAAAATATGCACTCACGAGGACGCTGCTGCATTGACGGCCGCCATTACAAACACAGTCCCCCTGCTCGTCTTGGCTTCCTTCACTTTAGCCGTTCCCCTTGCGTCGGCTTCCAGTGATCTTCGGCGTCCGGCGAACGAGAGTGGCTTCCGATAGGATTCCGGCGGCGGGTAATCGAAAGTGGTACTGGTAGAACTTCCAGCGAAAGTGGCTACGCTGGTTTCTGGTGAAAGTGAGTGGAAGTTAATCCGTTTCCGCCCTATTGAAAAATATTTTTACCGAAATATCATTTCCAGTAAAAGTCTATTTTACTGGATTATGGGACTGTTTTCACTTCCAGTGAAGCCGTAGTTTACCGGAATGTCACCAGATATTTTACGAGATTGTCACCGGAGTTTCACCGGAAGTTTATTTTCAGTAAAAAATTATTTTACCGGATTATGGGACTCTTTTCACTTCCAGTAAAGCCAGAATTCACCAGCATACTAGATTTACCGGACTTCACCGTGTTTTTCTTTCTTTTTACGGACGTCAACGGAAGGCACTTAGGAGGAAGCCTGTGAACCGTGGTTCGTTATGATTACCACATGCAGGAAGATGCGGTAACAATTAAAGTGGTTACTCCATATACACCTGAGGGTTCTATGTATATATTTAAAAGGGTCGACACCAGTGAAACAATATGCACAGCTGCAGGCAAAAGCAATCAGACCAAATAGGAACAACCGAGTTATTCGCCGGAAAAGATATCTTCCAAGGTACTCACAATGCCGCTGGGTAAATTCCAAGACGAGCAATAGTTCAATTAATAAAACCGCGCAGGTGCACCACACGGACACACACGCGTATACTGTCAGTAGCACGTTTAACGAAAACCACGAACGCGCGGAGCGAACATCCGCCGCCGTTGAAAAATCTCGGGCACACTCACGCTGTCGTCTCTGATGCCGTCGCCGCGGGTGCACCAGGCGTCAGTAGCACGCTTAGCGAAAACCACGAACGCGCGGAGCGAACATCCGCCGCCGTTGGGAAATCCCGGGCAAACTCACGACGTCGTCCCTGATGCCGTCGCCGCGGGTGCACCAGGCGTCAGTAGCATACTTAGCGAAAACCACGACAGCGCAGAACGAACATCCGCCGCCGTTGAGAAATCCCGGGCACACTCACGACGTCGTCCCTGGTGCCGTCGCCGCGGGTGCACCAGGCGTCAGTAGCATACTTAGTGAAAACCACGAACGCGCGGAGCGAACACCCGTCCCCGTTGAGAAATCCCGGGCACACTGACGATGTCGTCCCTGATGCCGTCGCCGCGGGTGCACCAGACGTCAGTAGCGCGCTTAGCGAAAAATACGAACTCGCGGAGCGAACATCCGCCGCCGTTGGGAAATCCCGGGCAAACTCACGACGTCGTCCCTGATGCCGTCGCCGCGGGTGCACCAGGCGTCAGTAGCATACTTAGCGAAAACCACGACAGCGCAGAACGAACATCCGCCGCTGTTGAGAAATCCCGGGCACACTCACGATGTCGTCCCTGATGCCGTCGCCGCGGGTGCACCAGACGTCAGTAGCACGCTTAGCGAAAAATACGAACGCGCGAAACGAACATCCGCCGACGTTGAGAAATCTTGCGCGCAGGCTTTTTCGCTCGCTGGATGCTTCTGAAGACGGACGGACGAAGGCGTAAGAAACAGGTCACTGAAAAATGTATTGTATTCATCTGCACACCCAGCTGCTTTGGAAGATACAGGTCGCACACATGGAACGAGAAGCCGAGACTGAGCGCTCGTTCCTAGCCGGCCGTTGCTCATTGACGGACAATGAAGCCGGTTTTCGTAAAAAAATACAAATAAGTCAGCGAAACAACCCTCTTCCATTTTCCCCACGAACCGAATGCGAGGGAGAGAGGGTGCGTTGGGATTCATCCTTGGTGCGAGGCACCATTATTACACACCCAATCCCCGGCTCATCTCGGCTTCCCCCTCCCCTCGCGTCCTTCGAGTGGAGGTCGGTAAACAGGGAAGCGAGTCTTTCGTTTCGGGTAAGATTTCTAGGAAAACCGGGTCGTCTGGTATACGAAGGGGGCTGCGGTGACATACCAGTGAAATCTATTTGCCGGCAAATAATCTACAAAAGACTGGTAAAGTGGTTTCGGATGGAAACGGGTGAAACTGCCCACCTTTTTGTATCGTCAAAACAGTTCACTGCACGCACTTCTTGAGGGTTGCAACCTCGTCCCGAGCTAGAACTCGCACTCACGAGAATGCCGCTCGAGTGGTCTCGTACCTGCTCTGGCCCAGACTTTTGCCTGTCGCAAATATCAAGTTGCTGATGATCGCTGCCCACCTTTTTGGATCGTAAAAACATTTCGCTGCACGCACTTCTTGCAGAATTGCAACGTCGTTTCGAGCTAAAACCCGGACTCACGAAAATGCCGCTGCATTGGCGGCCGCCATTACAAACACAGTCCCCCTGCTCGTCTTGGCTTCCGTGACCTTAGCCGTTCCCCTTGCATCGGCTTCCAGTGATGTTCGGTGTCCGGCAAACGAGAGTGGCTTCCGGTAGGATTCCGGCGGCGGGTAATCGAAAGTGTTTCTGGTATAACTTCTAGCGAAAGTGGCTACGCTGGTTTCTGGTGAAAATGAGTGGAAAGTAACCCGTTTCCACCGAATGTCACTGGAAGTTTTTGCAGGATTTTTCAATAGGGCGCCAAATGTCACTGGAAGATTTTGCAGGATTTTTCAGTTGGGCTGTCGCCGCGAAGCGGTTTGAACGGAGGACCGGGGGGGGGGGGGGGGGGGGGGGGTTAACACGATCCCTAGTTATACACATGCCGTCCGAAACTGTCGGCGTTTTTTTTTCCCTGGGCTACTCTTCCAGCTGCCGGCAAAATTGTTCCACCCGCGTTCGATCCTGCGGTTTCGCCGTCATCGCCGCCTGCGACGCTAGCCTTTTTCTATTTTGTTTTGGGCTGAACTTCGCCCTATTAGACGTTTAGTTTTCTTCAGTTTGTGTCGCCTCATCAATTTTCATTCGTGAAATTTTGTGGGAGGTCCGGGCTAACGCAGCCCGTGGAGCGTACCCCTCTGAGGCTTCGCAGCGAAAGCCCAGTCCCCCGCTCAAGAGGACCATCCGGGGAAACTACCAAGACCCGAGGAAGCGGCCGAACCCGCCTATCCCCGGAATTCGGACTTTTACCACCCAAGAACAAGCAGCTAACGAGGCCGACGATGCACAAAGGGTCGTTGCAAACCCCCGTTGCCCCTGCCGTCGTATACCTGCCCATCGCACACCGGAGTTCAACGCCTTTCTACGGTGAAATCCACGAGGACATCAAGGATTGGCTGCAACACTATGAAAGTGTAGCCACCCACGACGATTGGATGACTGAGCAGTGCCTCCACAACCTTCACTTCTCGCTTCAAGGCACTGCAAGACGCTGGTTTGATAACCACGAAGGCTCCTTCACTACATGGGAGGCCTGTCCCGCCGCATTGAAGCGGACGTTTATCAACCACCACCGTCGGCAGCGAGCAGAGGAACTTCTCCAAAGAAGGGTACAGGGCGATAGCATTACCAGCTTTGTGGAAGATGTCGTGCGCCTAAGTGCCCGAACCGACCCGGTGGCAGCTGAGGGAAAGAAACTTCGCGTCCATATGAATGGCCTGAAAGGTGAAATTTTCGGAGTCCTCGTTAGTACTCCCGACAGCCGTCGACGGTCTTGTGACTGCAGCCAACAACATCGAGCGGGCGCTGTCGTCCCGACCAAGCCGTTGTCATCGAACGGCTGGAGTGACTGCTCGGCCAGCCGTCAGATCTGTCCGACTGGACCCAAACACTGCCGGTGTCAACGGACTTCAGGAAATCGTCTGCGACATCGCCCAAGAAGACCCACGCAAGATTCTACCTGCTGGTGATCGCCCGTCTTCTCTCTCACTCACCGAAGTCTTGCGAAAGGAGGTTCACCAATCCTTCCATCCTGCGGCTCCTGTCTCCGTTTCAGCGCCGAAGAAGACGTCTCAATTAGTTACGCAGCAGTGGTCCACCGAACAAAACCACCTCTACGTCCGTACATGGCAGCCCCCTACGTGAACCTCCCGCGCCACGCAGTATCCCTGACGCCAGGAAGATCGGGCGCACGTCCGCTGAGAACAAGCTTCGTCAAGACAGACCGACCCACGGCGAACAGCTGACCCACGCCCGCTCTGCTACCACTGCGAGGAAAGGAAGCTAACCACATTTATCGTGGATGGTCCTACTGCCGACTTGGGCTGCGTGTGTTCCACCTGAAAGACCACGCCGGAGGTACGGCGAACGCTCTCACAACATCGAGGAGTACCTCTGACGTTAGCCATCCTCAGCACCGCCTCTCCGTTGTGAATTCTGCTCACCATCACCAGAACGTTCTGCGTCTCCAGCGCCACGACCCCGCCGAAAGGGCCTGTATAGCGTATCCCCTTCGTCGCCAGGAAATCTAACTGGGGCAACGCCTGGAGGTGGCGTCGCCAAAGATGACCGAAGTCAAGAAAGAGCCTCCAAAAACGCCGGAGCACATCCACTCTCCCGAAGTCACGTATCGAAATGACGCCCCTGCAGCAGTCCACAACAACCTAAACGTTGTTATCGAGGGCCACGACGCATCAGCACTCGTAAACACCGGAGCAGACTACTCAGTTTTGAGTGGGAGACCCTCTCACCGCCTTCGAAAAGTGACGAGGCTGTGTGATGTGTCACACATACGAACGGCTCGAGGACAAAACACGCCTGTTGGGACTTGGAGTGCTCTTGGTTTAAATGCAAGAAGGCACCGAGCGAGTCATCGCCTACGTAAATCGGACACTGCCCAAGGCGGAGAGAATTTACTCAATTGATAAAGAATGTCTTGCGGTCCGAAAAAATTGGCAAGGAAGTTCTGTGCGTAGAACATTTTAATTACGAACAAGCAACAGAATTATCGAATTTATAAGAACTCAACATTTACAAATATACCGAAAATGCGCGTCCACTCCCAGGCATTAAACCTCGAGCCCTTTGCGTAGGAGCCATGGACGATAACCATTTTGCCACGAGCGCGTTTGGTCGGCGACACTCGTGGCATTATAACCGGTATGAGCCGCATCTACCGATAGGGGTCTATATATTAAAGCCATAGAGAACCATATGACCCATATGGTACGTTGGCTACTGTAGCAATATTTTGGTAATTTAGTGGGGGTACATTTTTTATTCATTTAAAACTTCAATATCGCACCAATATGTCGTGTTATGGGCAAGGTTTAGACTGGGGAACCAGCAGAGCAGTTTTGACCAAAGCAGAAAGTTACGAATGTGAGAAATTGCAGCAATGTCGCCGCTTAAATCACTTTCACCGGCGAATCTCCTTGTATTTCTTGGTTTATAAATATTTTTGAATTGTGTAACATTAGAGATGGAGGATACATAAGGAACTGGAGTGACGTAATTTGTACCAGCCCCCACCAGGAACGGCGTATCTAGCGGCAAATCGGTCGGTTTAATCGAGAACCTTCTGCAGTCGCTGTGTTGGTTGTGCATTGTAGCGGCAGCGGTAGTAGCGGATGAGCGCTGTAGTTTCTGGGATGGCCATTCCGCACAGAAAAACCAGAACAGTTGGTGCGTGGTTTGATGAAACAGTACGTACGAAAATGAGCACTGCACAAAGTTTTATAACTTTCCCAGCTTCTCTTCGAAACCGTAGGAGGCAGAGCGCCGCGCGACCTGCGGTTGGGTGCGACTTGTTCGTAAATGCAAGTAAGTGGCGTTTCTCACCTTGCAGTTCACGTTTTGCTTTAAGCTGCTGACGAATAATACAATTAAATGTTTCTAGCGACAATGGAACACGGACACCTACAGCACACAAAATATGCAGCAAACACTTCACCGGGAAGGAAAAGCAGAACAAGGTCGCCCACCCAAGCTTCAATTCGTCGATCTTTCCATCAGCCTACAGCAGGGGTCACCAAACGTTTTGGCTAAGAATTGTGTATCTGTTGCTGTCTGGAGGGCCGGAAAATATATAAGTAAATATAAATAAGGAATAACTTTAATCGAAGATCCTAAATCAGCAACTACATACAAAATTGAAACTTAGTAAAAAAAGGTAATCTAAGGTGGATGAAATTTTTCACTTTATTTTGAAATTCAATATTTAGCTAATTATTATATTACACAATAATTGGAAGCCAGAAAACTCGGAAGACATAAATGAAAGCACACAGGAACTTCGGCTTGTTCACAGACGGCAGTAGGCTAATGAGAATGACAGACGTGATGCTGATAATATGCAATAAGTGGTATTCACTAGCGGCCATAGCTGAGCTCGCTACTGCTAAGCATGCACTGTTGGCAAGCTTCCGACATGCCTACAGGCCTTACACCGACGCCGCATCATTCATTTCACAAGACCACGGAAAATTGAGAGCGGGAAGCTGCTCTTGTACGAATTTTGAGTGAGAGGGAGACTAGCGTCTGGGCGAGTCTGGAGCGCACAATAGAGAGTCCCGGTGCGAATATAGTTTCTACTTCCCCTGCCGTGCATGCACTACGAGCAGTCACCGGAAATACGGCGTCCAGTGTATATCACCTATAGACACGATACAGGACACAATCACACTTACGTGGGAAGGCAAATTAATTTTAACATACATAGTTACCCTTTGGTAACTATGTATGTTTCACTTTCAACTGATCTTACAAGATCAACCTCATTGGAGTTTTGTATGAAGCTGCAGTACTCTAGGTGTTGCAGGGCCAGGGCTGTGAAAGGCACCTAAGTGTGTTATGGCCTGTTCCACTTGGCATGCAAAGTACAAAATTCAGGGTTCCACACGTTTTAGACAGAACTGCCTACATCCTGTGTGAAGAAATGTAGCTGGATGTTTATTGTAGACCTGCATGTTATTCTGCAAACCCTCGTGGTTTTCGAGTTCACCTAAATAAGCGGCACCAACATCCAGTTGTCCATAACAGCAGTGGAGTCAACTGTAGGGAGGCATTATCACGATTAATAAATATGTTGAGAACAATTGGACTGGGCACGATGTCTCATGAAACTGTCCAGCACGTAAGCCACTGGAAATAGTTCCATGGTATGTACTGCACTCTGGGCGACTCAACTTCAAGACATCTAGTATGAAAACATTTAATTCGTGTTAATGAGCACCAGTGGCTCGCTGGGCAAGCCGTAGGACTCAGCTTTCACGGAAGGCGGGGCAGTGCTCACAACATAACAGCACTTTGGCATTCTTGTGGGAGGTTCCAGCTCCAGGCCACGGCGTCGCCAAAAGGGTAATCGGAAAGGTACCAGGACCAGCACAGCTATGCGGTTCTTAGAACTATCCTTTCTGTAAGCAGGGTTCTCCACTGTACCAATTGACAAGGTGACTGCCATAAACCGAATCCTGCATCCACGTTTTACGTCCCGCTAGAACTGTCATGGGATGAGTCTTGAGAGTGAGTGAAGGTGCAGCAGCTTATTCGGGACCAAGTGTCCACTTTGAGAATCACACCGGGAGTTGATGCAACACAGACGGCGCCCGTCTCGCAGTGTCCCCTGTGAAATGACCATTCGGAGAGTCGGGACACTGTGAAGTTAAAAGCACTCATATCAAAGAGCTCACCACTGAAGGGGGGCTGAGTTTTTAAGAGCTACTGATCGTAGTAATCGTATTCCAAAGACGCAGCGTTGTCATAGATTGTTTTTCACCAGCTAGGTCATGTAGGGCTGAGGCCAGGGCTGTGGGATCCGACCCCGGAAACGAGCAGGAACCAAGCAAACGACGTGAGGCTCGCGGACGCGGTTCGTGGGTGCCGACGGCGTCCGAGCCACGGTTCCTACTTGGGAGCTTGCTTCCAAGAAGATTTTCGGCGGGGACAGAATATCTAGACAGCCTACTTGTGGCTGATGCGGATCGCAGGAGGTGGAATAAATGCACAACATAGGTCGAGCACGGCACACGGGACAGTGGTAGTAGCAACGAGCTAGGGTAATATCCGCAGGCATAGAGATCGCAGCCACATCAGTGGTGGCCGCCACGTTAACTTTAACGAAGTCAAGCTTCAGTTTCGCACACAATGCAGTTCGACATGCTTTATTACAAATCTTTTTTATAAATGTTAAAACTTTTTTTTTACATTTGAATGTTTAAATTTAAGTCGACTAAAACAAGTTCATTTGAGTTGCGTCAAATCAGCTTTGTCGAAAATAACAAGCATCGCCGCATCGCCATCGCCATCGTAACAAAACAAAAACAAAGCGAGTTGCAAGGCTTTCGGCTCTCGGGCGCCTTCAGGCTTTCGAAAGGAACGTAGAGCGTTCTACATCTTGTAGACCCTGAGATAAGCAACAATAAAAAAAAAGAAAAAAAAATGGACAAGAGCAACAAAAATTCAAACGTTCTTGGAAAGAGAAGTGTCCCAGATCCCGGCATGCCCATGGAGCCAGCTGTGTATTTTGGTCTAATTGGTGAGTGCTCGCCAAGTGTTTTTACTTCTCCAGCCCTTTCCTTTCGGAGCGTTTATGGCGTGTTCTTGTGTGTGCAGGCAGCGTGAAAGCGAACGTGTGCGGTTCCTTGTCGCACACGTTCTTTGCGCATAGGATGACCCTCAAGCTTTTCCCAACGAAGTCCCGGAACCGACCTGTCACCAAGCGAGCAGGGCGGGAAGATTCTCAGAGGCAAAGTTCCAGCCGGGGGCGAGGGGCGCCGAGCGAGGCACTTGGTGAGTGTATCAGCGAGCTTTATCTCGTAGATCGGTGTTCAAGGCTTGAGTTCTGCAAATCGGGTGGCGACTTGGTTCCACCTAGCTAGGTAGTGTGCTTTGCAGAAGCCATGACTCCTAAGGATACAAGTTAGCGTCCTAACGCTCGTATTTGCATCCCGTTCGTTTTCACTGCGAGAGGTCAGATTCAAGTTCGATTTTCGTTCTCGGAAATTACTCGAAATATTGCGTGACGTGTGCATTTGGAAGTAGCGTCTGTATTGGCGACTCTGTTTGCGCAGAGTATAAGAAGTTCTTTTTCGACTGTGGCACGGACATTTTTATTCAAAGTGCTGTATATGTAGCGCTTATTTACTAACCCTCTGGCAATACTTTATTGTGAAGGGTGGAGAGATAAAACGCGCTTTCAAAAGTGTCGGAGAAAACTGAAGAAAGGTGCTTGAAACAACTTTCTTGAAGAGACCTAAAACTAATTTTCTGACAACTTCCTCCTCAGCTTTCCTCCTCAGTTCATAAGCAAAGTGAGATATCATGCGGTCTTATTGCACTGGAACCCGAACCTTTCCCTGCAGTCTGAGAGTTGGCAAAAGCTAAGTCTTCAATGAGATTCACGCTTTACATTTTTGCAAGCGCCGACAGCCATAAAGTACAAATTGCATGTAAGCGATTGAGCGAGGGACGAGACAAGCGATGGAAACATTTTCTCTATCACTCGGCCAGTTTCATGACAATGTAAATCGCCTGAACGCGACGGTAGTAAGTGATCAAGTCGATGAGCGCCATTTTCTAGAAATCCAAAAACCGAGCGTCAGTGAGAAATCTCAGTTGCTCGTCGCTGTCGCTCGTCTCGTTGCTCGCTAAATCGCTTACATGGGGTTCAGCCTTTATTCTGTGAATGCGAGAGACACGTGCCCCGAGTGAGGCAGCGTTGCCATTCATTTCATTTCATTTATTTTCACCTTAAGGGCCCGGTTAGGGAATAGCCTAAAGGAGGGGGAGGGTATGTACATGTTATACAAATCAGCACAAACAAGAAACTTTAGCTCATTATTCATACATCATGGCATTAAAAAGCTAATGACAAAAAATGAAAGCTGTTTACAACTCCCTATAACGACGAATTAGAGCGCAGCTCTTGAGGAGTAGGGAAGGGTACAGAAGGGGGGTCACGTGACCTCGGGGAGTCAAGTGACCTGGGGGGTCACGTGACCTCGCGGGAGGGGGGGACGTGGCCTCGGGGAGGTCACGTGACCCCCTCTACCCGAGGTCACCGAAGGTTCACATGGTAACTGAAGGTACCCAACGTCCTCCCGAGGTCCTCGCGAGGTCCTCCCGAGGTGCTCGGGGGGGAGGGGGGTCGCGGTCACGCCGACGGCGACGCCGCGGACGCCGGAAACGGAGGCCTAAAAGCTGCGTTCTAAAGAATGAATCTGTAAGCTTGCTAGAAATACTTCTCGGTCTACGATGGTGGATGGTGGGCTGTTCCAGTCGCAGTTGCCTTGGAGAAGAAAAGACTGATTGAATACGTTCGTGGAACTGGAAATGCGGGATGATGTTCTGTCAGGAGGTGATAAAAAGAGTTCTTGAAGTCGGGGCAACGATAGTCGACTTTATGAAGAAGGCAGAGGCGAGAGTTTTCTGCAGCGCTGCAAAGAATTCACTTTCAAGTGCCTCTCACTTCAGGGCTATACTTATATTTGCTTCCAAGTTCTGCACAGGCCTCGTGCGCTGGCACTTACACGCCAGTTCCGAAACAAACAGAGACACAGGAAGGCGTTTTAGGTGGGTTAGCCATCCTACGAAATGGTGCTGCTCAGTTATTTTATATGAAGTTCAAAATGAACAGCACTTTTCATTGATGGCTCATTCACACGACGGAGTGATCCACACAAAGGAACACACTCACAAACGACAGGCAGGACGTTCCAAACATGTTCGCGGCCCCACACTGCCGCGAAACTCTAACATTGCGCGATCACAGTGTGGCACAGTTGTTCAGGATCAAAATCAACATTTGCTACTTCAAAAAAGAACTCTGCGCCGCTGTTACGTCGGGAGAGAGAAATAACACCATTATAGGCCTAGTACGAAACACCATTAGCTTTACTAAACGAAGCCATGACATAGACAAAAGCATAGTCCTGCTCGAGGAGGCTTTGGCGTAGAGCCGACGAAGTCCTGGGCTCGCCATGGGGCATTTGTAGACGCCTTCACTCACTCCGTGCTCGCGCCTTTAGTACACCACAGCCACAAGAAAGTAGGGATGCCACAAAACTTTTGTCGAATCGAATTTTTAGGTTGAACTTTCGGGGTTGGACTGGGTCAAACCGGTTCGACGAACCTTCGAAACTTTACACTAGATTCGACCAGTTCGAATTTGTGGAGAGCGTGGCCAGACCTTGATACAAGAATGTCTAGTTCTAGAGAATTTTTCTTCGTGCAAAGGGATTTTTTAAACTTATGAACAGTTGCAAATAAAAGAAACTAATTCTAATCATTGAAGAAATTAATCACTTAATTGTTTGTACTGTACTAACTGAAATAACCAATCGGTGCTGCCCTTAATTCATCCCTTAGCCGTCACCATCCAATATGAAGATAGCTGGCCAGCATGTCGCGCATGCGCATGGCAGTCGAACCTTTGTTGAACTTTTCGCAAGAAGTTCCAAAATGTCGAACCTGGTCGAACTGGAACCTCGGCCGGTTCGCGACACCCCTACAAGAGAGGTCTTGTTGGTTGAACGGTTGATAGGAGATGCAAAGTGATTGCGTCGTGCAAGACACGTTTTGACAGAAGCTTCTCGACGAAGACGAATACCAGAATCTGCGTCATGTCAGCCCGCAAAGTTTCTCATACCAACTTCTTTGGTATGAGAAACGTAATGAAATAATGTTTTGGTGCAATAGTTGAACTCATTTTTTCTTTAAAAGTCTTACTTCCCACTTTCGGAAAGGCACAAGCATTGGAGACCAGCTGCCTTGACAATCATGCCCCCCCCCCCCCCCTTCCTGGTAGTTCCTGTCGGTTTAATTTTCATAATGAACGATTGAACTCTGCTGGTGCAAGGGCATCGATAGATTTCTGCAACCATTCAACACAGACGAAGCACCTTATCTGGTGTATGGCTTGTTAATTTCAAAGTGTATGTCCAATACCTTCTTGCTAATGCTGGGCATGCTAAGTTTGCGATCCTTTACCCTTACTTCGAGTGCAGCTACTATACTCTGTTTCACGATAATTTGGCGAGCTGTGTAGGCTGCGACCCCCCGACCCAGTAAGAGCGTTGGAGCAAGGCACGTGACAACAACCCCATGGTTGAGGCCAGAGATCTCGTTACTGCCACAGCAAAAGCGCCGTTCGCGACAAGAAGTGCTTTTAGGGTTCCTTTTCTTTTAGGAGTGTTACGGTCAGCCTCCTCTGACCGCAACAATACTCAACACTACAGAAATAAAATATATATTACTTTTCAATGATACTTAATACGGATCAAATCTTTTCCGAGAACAACATGGCATTTTGAACAATGTTTAAACGATCACGGCCGTGTAATCAACCGCTTCTGCTCAAAACACCGCCCTGGCATTAGAAACCACCATAGATTCGAGGGTAAATTGAGCGCATGAATTTTTCATGAACTGTTTTCGAAGAGCTCGCCACTCTGGCGAACAGCAGTGTTGAGGCGGTGGACGTAAAAATATGAAGATGGTTCGTTTCGTAGCAGCGGACTCTTGATTAGCAGACGACAGCCGGTTCGCATTTTGCATAGCGACGCAAACGCTCCCATGACATAGTGTCACATGCTTCGCCCCGACCCTCTGATTGAGTTGCGGGGGCCGTAGCCTCCACAGTTCGAGAAGTTATCGTGAAATTGAGTAAAATCGAGTATAGCGTACCAGGAGTGCGACACACCGAAGCAGGTAAAGAGCCGCATGAGCCCCTCACTATTGCACTGTTAGGACTAACTCGACGTCTCGCGAATTAGGGTGGCAGAAGCCAAAATTATGTCCAAGATAAATTAAGTCCTGTGTGGAACGGCAGTGGTGAATAAAGAAGATAGCGTCGTTATAAGTTTCTTGAAATATGTTAATACTTCTGAACAATTTTAGAGACTCGCTTTGATGAAAAATGCAGAAAATTACTTTGAACTATATATGTATTGACCAAGCATTCTGACATATATTTATTGACCAAGCATTCGCCATAATGTACTAGCAGTATGGTGAATTGAGCACTGAAGTAAACTGTGCGAGCATGACCTTATAGCTTTAAAAA
Organism: Ixodes scapularis; assembly: GCF_016920785.2. Lineage (NCBI taxonomy): Eukaryota > Metazoa > Arthropoda > Arachnida > Ixodida > Ixodidae > Ixodes > Ixodes scapularis. The sequence continues at coordinate 49,981,987 of NW_024609838.1, read as the reverse complement.
CGAAAGCGCTTTAGTGGCAGAGGCCTGTGCTTCCTGCTGAATTTAGGAAGAGAGATGTATAGGGACGTGTACCTTAACATAACACATTGGCATTTCTGAAACTTGGTAGCTAGCTTTTAAACGATCAGATTTTTTGTTTAGAGCCAATGTTCAGAAAGTGCTGGAGTACTCTAGGTTGAAATGTTATAGATGGGCACGTACACGGTACTCACAACCTGTGAGATCAAACAGTGTGGTGATCTCTGCTACACTGAACTTTGGTACGTGCTGCGTTTCGGCGCCATGCTTATAATGCTACCTTTGTTCCTTCTGACAGTGTCGGCGTTTGAACAATATGTTTTGGCCGATCTTTATGTGCTATTGTACCTGTAAATATCATGCTAACTGGTTTCTCAGCATGTTGTAATTTACATTTGTAGGACAATTATGAAATTCATCAACTAGCTTACCAGTTATAACTTTTTTTTCAATTTAAAATAAAGCATTTTGCTGTGTCCACACTAATGGGTGCATTTAAATTCATGTTACTGTGCTTGAAGCAAATATCGTAAACAACTTAATTTTCTTGAGGACCTGATCTTCGCGAATCTCCTACAATTCGCAAAAAACCGGCCCCGCCAAGAATTGATTGATTGATTGATTGATTTTAGGTTTTAATGGCGCAGCGGCTGCTAAGGCCATAGTGCGCCAGAACAATGGTAGAAGAAAAAACTGGTGCTATTTAGTTAAAGGTGAGGCATGCTACGAGAGTTTAAAGTCTTTCATGAAATGCAGAGAATACAACGAAAATCCACTAACTTAAAGGGGCACTGACACACCAAAATCATTTTTTTATTATCTGAAACGATTGAAAACGATGCCGGGACATTGACCTCAAAATTTGAAATTTGGGAATTCAGTATTTGTGAAGTAAAAAAGCAATTTCCAAAGGCTGAATTCGAAGTTCCCGCACGATCTGCGCCGGTGCGTTGACGTCGAATATTGCGGACTCCTGAGAGTCGACTTTCTTTCATGACTCCCTGCTGTTGCCATGGGGATCCAAAGCGAGGAGGAAAGGAGCGAGCGCCGGCGTTGCGGCGGACCGGTTTTGAGCGGTGTCGCCTGTTTTCCGTTGGAGGATACAAATCCAGGAGACGGCACCACAACGCACTCCCGATTTTTGGTAATTCGAGAAGAAGGGCCGTAGTGCGTTCGCAATTACGTTAAAAAACATGTTTTAGGATTGCCGTTATTAAATGTTATAGAGATGTCGCCTACAAAGCTTCTAAATTTTATGATTCTCGACGTCACGAATCAAAAGCAGCGAGGAGGCGAGGGGCGGGAGAATGAAACGCCAAAAATAAAAAAAGGCGCGCGCGCGCGAGGGAAAATTTTTTTTCGCGATGCGGTTTTTTTTTTTTGCGTGTCTATGACCGCAACTTGCATCGTTTTAGACAATAAAAAATATACGACCTTTGGGGTGTCAGTGCCCCTTTAAATGTGCTGTAGTAGGGCAATGCTCTCTACGAAGATAAAAACCTGGGTATGAGGAGCAAGAGGCTCCTCTCCCAGCAAAAGTGCAGGGTGGAATCAGATATGTTATGTAAAAAACCGTGAGAAGTTGGTGCGATGCTCGTCGTAATATTTCGGACATTGAATGAGAATGTGCAAGACGGAGAGTGTTTCACCACATTCTTCACACATTGGAGCATCCTCTGCTCGCAGAAGAAAGCCATGTGTGAGTTGAGTGTGAATAATTCTAAGGCGACAGAGAACAGCTTTATAAAAACGCTCGTTATGTCGGCAACTGGCCCATTCAAAAAGAACAGGTTTCACGCGATGAAGTTGAATATGGACTTCAGTATCCCATTCCTCCTGCCATTTCTTTTTGGTCGACTTTTTCAATATTTACCTC